>NC_090376.1:117391886-117691886 GCF_036365525.1 Heterodontus francisci | reverse complement strand
TCTTTCAGGATGATGTCGATGTCCTTCCTGTCACTTATTATTACTCTGCCTCTCCATAAATCTCTACCAGACCATAAAGAAACTAAGGCAGACTGACTGTTAGCTCGTCTTCCTATTCTTTTGGAAGTGCCTTCGTGTTGCTTGCTAATCCCTGTCCATACTTTTGTAGTTCCCACCTCATTTATACTTCAGCTATGGGGGAAAGGTTGAACATACAATGGGTTCGGTGGCTTATTGTTGCGTTTTGTATAAACTGGAACCGGCTCGAGTGAAACAGACGCAGCATTAGTTCCTGTATGTGTGTGTGTGTGTGGAGGTAGCGTCCACTGCTAGGAACTCCCGCAAGAGTCTGAAATTCATCTCACTATATCTTCGTCCACTGGCCCTGGTTTAAAACATGGGATTCTGGGTTGGATATTTGGAATGAGATGGGATAGCACCACTGCTACCTCTGGAGGAGCTGAAGTGGTAAGTTCGGGTTCTTTTAAAATGAGAACCGTCTTGCTAGTGATATCTGGACTCCTAAGTTCTGTGCTTTGGGGTTAGTCGCTAAAACTTCGCAGGAAGGAGGTTGGAGTTTACAACCTTTGTAAAGGCTGGGAAACAGAAGCATTTTCTTCAATAAGTTTGTCACATCTAACATTTAACTCATTTGTGCAGTTGCCCTTTGGGAGGGAAAAATCGCTATAACCACCGTTAAATTTTTCTAGAAAAGCGAGATGAATGTTCTTTAGAGCGTGATAGCAAATTACATCTATTATTTGATTAGGTGGAGCTCTCATTTCTCTCGCGCGCTCTCTCCCCACTAGTGAAGACGTCATCAGCAAATTGAATAACCCTAATGGATTTGTCAGTTGAAAATGATATGCTGAACCATGTGGAGCTGACCTGTTCACATGCAAAAACTGGATAGCGTTTGACAGGACTTGGCATGACATATCAGGGCACTTAGTCACCAAGAGAACTTGACAACGCAATTGCTGTCATGAGTAGCAATCACCACTGCAGGCTCTAAATAAATTGCAAATTGTAGTTTAGCGAAAAAGCGAGGTCCCTTCCAAAAACTTCGTCTTTTCCGTTTTTAGAACTTTAAATAGTGAGAAACGAAGCGGTATGATTTCAAATCCTTTAGAAAATGCGACTTAAGTCTATTGTTCGCTGTGGGACTATCCGCTGACTGATTGCTAATGCTAATTTATGTAAATATGCTGTAAAGAGAAAAAAACATTGTCTTTTTGCCAGCTCTCATTAATCGGTAAAGTGTATCCTTGGTAATTGCATTCCATATTTGCTAAACAAAAATTGTGTAATTAAAATAGATAATTATTTTACAGGATGCATATCCTGAACTGTGTCCCCAGTAGCACTGTAAAGCTTCGCTATTGTTACTTATAATACAACAGCTCTTAATAATGTTCAACATAAATTAAACTGAAAACAGTTGATATGAAAATAGAAAAATAAATACTTGGCACAAACTCAGCCTGTGAATTTAGAATTATAAACTGAATAGTGTCTGCGACTAGCGACTACATGAATCCACAGAACGGGGTCAGGAAGTTAGAGATTTTAAGACTGTACGTAGTAGGAATGTACTATAAGGCTACAGACAAGACAAACATTTTGATAATTACGTTCAGGTTAAATTATCTCCCTTGACGTTAGATGTACAAAGCACCATGCGCCAAAATAGACTTTCAACTCCGCAATAAACAAATGGCATTTAAGTTTAAACCTGGACAGAAACATACCTCCTTATGAAAACAGTACAGGGATTTCAATCAATACCTAATCCTGTGTTTTAACACCGTTCCTAATCATACTACGTCTTTAAACAATAAAACGGTGCAACGCTCCCTGACCACTTAAATAAGCGAAGAGAACGCGCGAATTTATTTGGATATCCGCGCCCAGGGACAGCTCCTGTTTGTTGTGGATATGCTATAACTAGTCTATCCCAGCTCCTCACCCGTGTGTTATCTTTTACTTTAGAATTTAATGTTTTCAGTTAATTAGTCATAATTGACAATCATACGGGGAATTGCCAAGAATTAAAGTACATTTGACTTTTTGGGTGCGGTGGTTTAAAAAAAAATCTGCATGTTAATTTTGAAAGCAAATTTTGTTTGTCATTTTTAAATGATTCAACATTTTTGACTTACTCTTCGGTTTTGTTAGCGTGTTGGACAACTGTGATCTGTTTGTTTTTCGGGTAGTTGTAATCTATCTTTGACCAACAGATGACTGATTTTTCTGGCTTCTGGCCAATGGCTGGACACTAGCCTCGCAATGGGGATTATTTCTGCAGTGGTTTGCTGCAAATTCCGAGGTGTGGGTGCGCTGTAACTGCCTTTTCCAAACACTCTTCACTGTCGGATTTCCCACTCTCCTATCTCTTTAGCAATTTGAGTCCTGTAATCCCCTCCTTAGCACCTAACCTTCCCTGTCTTCATCTATTACTTTTTACTACAAGCTAAATCACATTTCTACCCCCTCCTTTCTTTTTAAGCAGCTTATTGTGCTCGTCTATCTGATCTGTGGTCTTTTTGTTGCACTTTCGGACCAAGACCCGACAATAATTATTTTCTCTTTTATCGTTTGCTGTCTTCCTTTGATTAGACTAGCCAGCCTTGACATTATGTTTCCGAAAGATCCTATCCATTACCCTGTCAGTAGGACAAGCTGCAAAACCCTAGCTGAGTGTCTACAAAAGGTGAGACATGAAATCATCAGCCATCTAAAGCTAATTACTCTAGGCTGAAGTTAATTAAATACTTGTTAGCAGCAGCAGGCACAGCAGCCTAATTAAAGTTGTCTAATAATGGTACATTGACACATGAAATTCCTACAAGGTCTAAATAAATTTGAACGGGGCAGATTATAGTACCCGATCTGGATGGAGAGTGTCAATTTGTTGATGCTGTAGCTTTCATTTTCCTACCACAAAAGATTCTTTTGAATGCCGGATTGTTCTACTGACAAACTCATTTCAAGTACTCAGATAAAATACCCTAGTTAATTGATTAGAAACAATCTAGTAATTAAAGCAATATATCAGTTTGTAACAAGATGGTTATCCTCTGGGTGTCCCGGACATATAACTGAGCTCCCTATGAGATTTTGGAAAGGCATTCTGAATCACACCCATTTCAGAGCAAAAAAATTGTATACTATCTGGCTGACTATACAGATCTATGATTGTAATATAATCAGCGATTTATAATCACAAAGATCATATGATTGTAATAGCCCTATTACATGTATGAATGAATAACTAATCTGATGAAAATATGATCCAATTAAATACATGAATATAGATTATAGTATCATTTAATGTTTGTAGTTATTATATAAGTATCACAATCCAATTAGTGTCTGATTAAAATAATCCCATTAAATATAAATATTATCCAATTATATATATATATATATATATATATATATATATATATTCTGACTATGATTTGGAATCTAACTAGATATTGGTATCTTCTCTTGTAATCCCATTAAATATGAATGGAGTATAATTATTTAATTCTATTAATCTTAATTGAGAATGTATGATGTGTAATGCTATTAAATTTTCATGTATAATTATAATTCACTTAAACTTTAATATCCAGGAAACGTATAATTGTGACCATAATAATCCCACTAAATATATAGACCTGGAGTTTCTACTGGCTTTTCAGTGCAATTCACCTGAAATTGGCCAAACCAGAGCGAAAGATCACAATTTCAAACGCAAATTACGTCAAGCACAAGTGCAGTTTCCACAATCTTTTGCACTAGTTAAAAAAAATATTCTTCGAAGCTGGCGGCACGCACGAAACTGCCGCAGATCACCATTGCGAGTTTCCGCTAAATACATCCATTTGTAGACTTTGGAGGGGGCTGTTAAAATTGAGATTTTGGGTGCAAGGATGCTAACAGACATGTCTTAGAAGCTTTTTAAAGTAATTTATTTTTAACTTACTAGGAAATTGATTACAGAATCACTTGCTAGTTACGTTGGTGTACAGTAGTCATTTTCAGTTATTTAAAATTCATTACTCAGGTGGTCTAGAAACTGATTTAAATGCTTGTGTTGTGATGAATCCATTTCAGCTGTACTAATCAAACTATACCTATAGTTATCACTCTTAAATCCTTATTTTAAAAAAATACATTCTAAAACGCTGCCTTATAATTGGCAGATTTTACTTTCGGTGATATGCAGCTTGAGAAAAACGCTTCTCAAATTAGTGCAATTTTGGGCACAATTTTGCCTGAATCACCGATTGCACTGGAAGTGGAAACTCTATCCCAATTTATGCGTGTAATAATCCTTTTTGAAATATTTATTCTGAACATATGGGTTTTATCAGCAAGGCCGCATTTATTGCCCATCCCTTGTTATTCTGAGGTGATGGTGAGCCACTATGGTTGTGGCTGCACCTTCCCTTGGCGAACAGTATCATGTAGCTGTAAAAAAGTATTTAAGGGCGTCAGTGAGATTATTACAATTCTACATTAAAATATTCACAAACTAAACTAGACCAGCCATATCAACACTGTTTACAAGAGCAGGGCAGAGGTTGAATATCCTGTAATGAGTGACTCACCTAACCCCTAAAAGCTTCTCCATCGTGCTCAAGTCAGGAGTGACGATACACTCACCTGGATGTCTACATCCATAACACTCGAAGCTCAACACCATTCAGAATGGAGCAAGCTGGTTGACAGTGTGATAGGCTTTGATGTGAACACTTCTTCCATGGCCAGAACCATCTTCACACCAGCCAATGAGGGGTTAGTCCCACAGAGCAGGAGGGTTTTATGGGCTGTCACTACCCCCATACGATGAGTGAGGGTATCCACTGCTGGATGTCAGATGGAGCTGCAGTCTGCGCTCATGGGATTATTTGGAACGGGGTTCGAACACCACACCTTCTATCTCAGAGGCCGGGATGCTATCACTAATCAAAATGCTCACTCAATGATAGAGAATTCCAGAATTTTTATCTAGGAACATGCAATAGATGTCCAAGACAGGATGCTGTGTGACTCGGGGGAGGGAGGATTTTGAGATTACAGTTTTCCCACAATATTATGACTCTGGTTCTCAATGATGGAGGCTGTGGGGAAGGTGGAACTGTTGAAGGAACCTTGCTAAATTGCTGCATTGAATCCTGTAGGTGGTACACACTACAGTCACAGTGTCCTGGTGGTGGAAGGAATGGATACAGAGACCAGGGGCACTGATCAAGCAAACTGCTCCATCTAAATGGTGTTGAGCTTCTTGAGTGCTGTGGGTGCAGCCATCCAGATGAGTGTACCATCACACTCCTGACTTGAACCTTGTGGATGATGGAGTAACTTTAAGGGGTTAGGAGGTGAGTCACTCATCACACTACCCAACTTCTGCCCTGCTCTTGCAGACATGGTGTTAATATGGACTGTCTAGTTTATAAATATTTTAATGTAGAATTGCAATAAGCTTAAATACTTTTTCCTGTTGCAATTTAATAAGGGGTTTATTATCCCCCTCAATAACTGAACAGATGTTGCGAAAACTATTTAGCTAAATTAAAGCTAGAGATGGTCACGACACTCATGGGCAGCTGTTGTCTGTGTTTTGGGTCTAAAATTTGGGTGCTCACTGTGTCTAGATTTACTTTTGTTGAGAGTGCCTCAACTAACTGGATTTAAACGTACCATTTCCACTCTGGTCAGAATGCCAAACTAAAATTACACTCTTTATTCCATTTGTGACCAACAGCAAGTCCACCACTTCCTCTACTTCTATCTATCCTTTTCCCGGCTTTGCTCAAGTATTGCGGTTTTGGTATATCTTCACTGACATTTTGGAAATCGATGTTAAATTTCCCTACCACCATTCACATTGTTAATGTAAAGATCTTGCTTAGATCACACATCTTCTGGCATTTCAGATATTTAAGAGGGTGGAAGGGAGGTGAAAGACTGGAAATTTGCTGCTGACTTTTCTGACTTTGATAACCTGGCCTGTCTCCAAGGAAAAAGGTCATGGATTTACTAGCAGATGCCAATTTACAGAAACATTCTGCAGCAATTTGCCCGTAATTAACCCCAGAATGTATTTGTTTTATATTACTTCCTATAGGAAGTATCTGAGCTGTGATCTGGAAATGGACAGCTGAAGTTAAATAAAAGCAGAAAATGCTGAAAATACTCAGGTCAGGCAGCATCTGTGAAGAGAGAAACAGAGTTAACGTTTCATCTCGGTGACCTTTCATCCTCAACTCAGGTTATACATTAGCTTCTTCTCAGCAGCTGTGTTCCAGAACCTAGACTACCATTGAACAACTGCATGGGAGAGCAGCTGGTGTGAAATTCTAAAAGCTGTTTGACGTAATGAACTTTTTAAGAGCGGCAACCTCCTGCTCAAGAAGCACAGATCAACAAGCGAGTGCTGATGTGACAGAGTTAAACACACGCCTGCCTTTTCATTTATTGTCATCTTTTTTGACATGTAATTTTTGAGAATAGATACATACTGTAAAATACATCGTTTCCATAAATTGACTATAAATCTATAATCACACCAGTCTTGGTCAGAATATCTAGAGCTATAACTTGGCAATTATATTGTTAGTACGTCTTGCTGTGCAAGACTGAGGCTTTTGGAGAACATGAAGCTGCACTCCCTATGCTGAGATCAGTCTTGCTTGGATTGTCTGCACTGTTCTGTTTATTTTATGCATTAATACACATTGTGGCATGTTCTGCTCTCATTTATCACCATGATCGGGGTGTTTTTGTACGAGGCGTTAACGGGAATAAAATGTGTAGGATTTGGTTCAGCTGATCAGCAAAAGAGGCAACTGGGATATCTCCCACTCTTAATCTCACTTTCACTCACTTCGTAAAGAAAGAACTCATTACATATGACAATATCACACCCTCCAAAATGTTCCAGGCACTTTCAAGCTCATGGATTCATTCTGAAGTGTAGTCACTCTTGTAAGGTTACACAAATACGATAAACAATTTGCGCACGACAAGGTCCCACAAAAAAGTAAATCAATGCTCAGTTAAAATGTTTGTGGAAGTGTTGGCCCTAAGGGGAGTTGCTGGAGGATGATATCCCTGTTTGTTTAGGGATTTAAAGCGTTAGCGAGGAAAACCCACCCCACCCCACGTAACCGCTTACCTCGATGTTTCCCTAAATTCAAACTGTAAATTAATTGGAGACGATCAAAGACTGCACACCTGAACATCATTGACAAATATCACGTCAAATTCTGTGTATAAGAACAGAATTAACAAAATCACCACGCTAACTATATTAGAGTGCTTTGCTCAGGTGGAGAAATCAAATCAACCGTTCAGAAGTCTTGAACTATGTGAATGAAGTACAATGAGGTAAATAAGTCAAATTATCAATTCAGTCTAAATTCCGTTTATCTGTCAATTTGATATTAAGGTCTAAATTTCCCCCTTTCAGTGTTAGTTACATTATTTAATTCCAATTATTAGATAATCCACCCTGTTCTAATCTAATGTAAATGAATGGAATGCTACGTTGTTGGCGCAACAGAAAGTACTTTGATCAAATTGGAATGTTACAGAAGGATTTTCCTGTCCGTGATCACACGCTCCTGCGCTGCAGCCCAGTTAGGGACAGCATAGAACAGAGTCCGGAAAATCTGATCAGAAGAGACCAGAAAAGACTCTACTGACAATCCGGGGTCCCCAAAAACAAATCCGTTCAATTAATCAGCTCCCCAATTCTCCCTTTCATTTTCTTACTCTCCCTACTCCTTCCTCCCTCCCTCCCTCCCTCTGGATAGCCCATTGCAGACATTAGCCCACGTTGTCAGCCTTGGCTCAGTGAGTAACGCTCTCCCACTCCAGAGACTTGAGCACAAAATCCAGGCTGATACTCCAAGTGCCTGTACTGGTCGAGTGCTTACACTGTCAGAGTGGCCAGGTAAGACGTCAAAGCAAGCCACCCCGCCCCCGGTAAACGTAAAAGATCCCATGGTAGTACTCAAAGAAGAGTAGGGGAGTTATCTGGCCAATATTTTTTTCCCTCAACCAGCATAATTAAAAACAGACTATCTGGTAATTATCACTTTGCTGTTTGTGGGATCTTTCTGTGCACAAACTGGCTGCAGTATTTCCTACATTACAAGTCTTTTGTTCTCCCAACAAAGTAGTTCAATCTAAGGAGACTCCCCCTCCCCATCTGAGCCCAGGTTTGCAGGTTCTAGCGTTTGTGTCAATCTGAAACACATTAGAATCCATTTATTGATTCCTATTATCATGAAAACCCTATGTGCCAAATGGGACATATTAATTTCATCGGTTGGGAATTTACATTAGACTTTAAATGAAAAAATCCTACAAGTTAACTTTAAAAAAAAAATAACAGCCAAGATGGCCATTGCCATTTACATTTGAAACACCAGGAGACTGGACTGGAGAGAAAGGCTAACAGAAGCTCAGCCAGAACAATAGCTTTCCCTCAGTATTTGAATTTCCTAGAATGGCTTTATCAGCATAGCCATCAAGGCCATTCCCACCCATTGGCTTTGAAAGAGCCAATCCCCTCCAAGTGTGGATGGACACCCTGGGGCATGTAGCACTTTGAATTTCATTAGAAGAGTCCAGAAAAAAACTCATTGGAAAGAAAGGGGATTGACAAAACCATGTGATGGCTGGCTCATCTCTGAGGAAACTAAAGTTTTCTGACACAGACAGTAACTGAGGGTACAGCAGCAAAGATGGCAGCTGCTCTCCCTGTGTCTGTCTCTCTTCCCCACCTAGAAAATATCAAGAAAAGAACTGGCTGTGACTGGACGACCCCCTCCAAGCCTACAAACTGCTACACCCAGTAACTAGGGGATGAGAATCAATAACCAATTCTGCCTTCAGGAGCCCTGAACAAAGCAAGCCAACCACAGTGCACTGGGACCAGTGAGGACTTCAAGACTACAGCTTCAGCCGAGTACTGCTGGATTTACAGACTGTATTTAAATTCAATTTATTCTGGACTTTAATCCAACCACCAAATCTGTTTCCCTCTGTAATCTATTTGTGTGTGTGTGTGTGTGACTCTTATGTGAATGGGTAGCATATTTTTAGTATTTTAAGTTGGGATAGAGTGTTATGTATAATAAACTTACCTCTTGTTTAAACTCAAGGAAATCTGTCTGGTCTTTTGCAATTATGTTAGAGGAACAAGGTCAAACACTCACTGAGGTGGTAAACACAACCACTGTTTTTTATAAACATAGAACATAGAAACGCAGAAAAATAGGAGCAGGAGTAGGCCATTCGGCCCTTTGAGCCTGCTCTGCCATTCATTATGATCGTGGCTGATCAGCCAACTCAGTAACCTGTTCCCGCTTTCGCCCCATACCCTTTGATCCCTTTAGACCCAAGAGCTATATCTAACTCCTTCTTGAAAACATACAATGTTTTGGTCTCAACTACTTTCTGTGGTAGCGAATTCCACAGACTCACCACTCTCTGGGTGAAGAAAGTTCTCCTCATCTCAGTCCTGAAAGGTTTACCCCGTATCCTTAGACTATGACCCCTGGTTCTGGACTCCCCCACCATCGGGAACATCCTTCCTGCATCTACCCTGTCAAGTCCGGTTAGAATTTTATAGGTTTCAATGAGATCCCCTCTCACTGTTCTGAACTCCAGCGAATACAATCCTAACCGACTCAATCTCTCCTCATACGTCAGTCCCACCATCCCAGGAATTAGTCTGGTAAACCTTTGCTGCACTCCATCTATAGCAAGAATAAACCCTGTTGTGGCCAAACGAGAGGAAGGGCGAAAGGGGAGCCTGAGACTCCCGCCTCACCTGGCCGTAACACCATAGTCTCTTAATTCTATCAATAATTTCTCCCGCTGATCCTTCTCTTCTCCAGAGTAAACAATCCTGGGATTATCACCAACTCCTCACAGCTCAGATTCCTGAAGATCAGTGTCAGTTTGTTACCCCTTTCTGCACTTCCTCCAGTGTCAGGATATTCTTTTTGTGGCACAATGCAACTTGTATGGACAAGAGTGAGAGATGTAATGTGGATGAGCAGACTCACCATGGTACAGGAAACTATTCAAGCAGGGGGAGAAAAAAGGAAAGTAGTGGTACTACGGGAGAGTATAATGATGAGGATTGATACTGTTCTCTGCAGCAAAGAGTGAGATTCCAGACGGCTGTGTTGCCTGTCCGGTGCCAGGGTTTGGGATATCTGTCCAGGGCTGGAGAGGAACTTACAGTGGGAGGGAGAGGATCCAGTCATTGTGGTCCATGTAGGTACCAACGACATAGGCAGGACAAGGAAAGAGGTTCCGCATAGTCAGTATGAGGAGCTAGGCACAAAATTAAGCAGAACCTCAAAGGTAATAATCTCTGGGTTATTACCTGAACCACCTGCAAGTTGGAGTAGGGCAAATAAGATTAGAGAAATGAATGCGTGACTCAAAGACTGGTGTGGTAGAAGCGGGTTCCGGTTCGTGGGGCACCGGCACCAGTACTGGGGAAAGTGGGGGCTGTACCATTGGGACAGTCTACACCTAAACCGTGCTGGGATCAGTGTTCAAGTGAGCCACATGACTAGGGAAGTAGAGAGGGTTTTAAACTAAATAGTGGGGGCAAGGGATCAAATTTGGGAAGATGTGGTTGATCAAAGAGTAGAGACGAGGCAAGAGAAGAAGGTATTAATATGGGAAATGATAAACTGACTGTGACAGGAAGGGACAGAGCATGCAAATCTAAGAGTAAATCAACAGATAAGGCTAGAGGTTACAAAAATAATAAAAGGACAAAACTAAAGGCTTTGTATCTGAATGCACGTAGCATTTGAAACAAAACAGATGAACTGGTAGCGCAAATAGAAATAAATAAGTACGATCTGATAGGCATTACAGAGACATGGCTGCAGGATGACATAGATTGGGATGTGAATATTGATGGGTACATGGCATTTAGGAAAGACAGGAAGCAGGAAAAGGTGGAGGAATGGCTCTGTTAATTAATTATGGTATTAGTATAATAGAGAGGGATGATTTAAGTTCAAGAAACCAGGATGTAGAAGCAGCTTGGGTTGTGATGAGAAATGATAAAGGCAAGAAGTCATTTGTGGGAGTGGTGTACAGGGCCCCTGACAGAAACCACATGGTAGGATGGGGTATAAAGGAAGAAATGATGGGTGCTTGTCAAAAAGGAATGGTGATAATCATGGGGCATTTTAATCTACATATAGACTGGAAAAAACAGATGGGCAAATGTAGCCTAGATGAAGAGTTCATAGAATGTTTTCAGGATAATTTCTTAGAACAGCACGTTCTGGAGTCAACCAGAGAGCAGGCTATACTGAACCTGGTATTGTGTAATGAGATAGGATTAATTAATGACCTCATAGTGAAGGCACCCCCAGGCAGCAGCAATCATATGATTGAATTTTACATTCAGTTTGAGAGAGAGAAGAATGGTCTATGACTAGTATTTTAAACTTAAATAAGGGCAATTATGAAGACATGAAATCAGAGATAGCTAAAGTGAACTGGCAAATTAGTTTAAGGGATAGGTCAATAGCAATGCAGTGGCAGACATTTAAGGGGATATTTCAGAATACACAGAATAGATACATTCCAATGAGAAAGAAACATTCCAAGGGGAGGACCCGCTACCCATGGTTAACAAAAAAAGTTAAAGATAGTATCAAAGTTAAAGAAAAAGCATATAATGCCTCAAAAATGGGAGGCAGGTCAGAAGATTGAACAGAATATTTTAAAAAAGCAAAGAATGACTAAAAGATTAATGAGGAGGGAAAAATTAGAGTACGAGAGAAAGTGAGCTAGAAATATAAAAACAGAGTTTCTATAGATATTTAAAGTGCGCGCTGGTCCTTTAGAAAGTGAGTCTGGGGAATTAATAAGGGAAATTAAGGAGATGGCAGATGAATTGAACAGGTATTTTGCATTGGTCTTCATTGTAGAAGATACAAGTAACATCTCAGTATTAGCTGTAAATCAGGAAATGGAAGGGAGGGAGGAACTCAAGAAAATTACAATCACCAGGGAAGTGGTACTGAACAAATTGTTGGAGCTGCGGGCTGACAAGTCCCCGGGTCCTGATGGACTTCATCCTAGGGTGTTAAAAGAAGTGGCTAATGAGATAGTTGATGCGTTGGTTTTAATTTTCCAAAATTCCCTAGTTTCGGGGAAGGTTCCATTAGGTTGGAAAATAGTCAATGTAACTCCTTTATTCAAAAAGCGACAGAGACAGAAAGCAGGAAATTACAGGCCAGTTAGCTTAACATCTGCCATAGGGAAAATGTTAGAAGCTATTATAAAAGGTGTTATTGCAAGGCACTTAGAAAAATTCAAGGTAATCAGGCAGAGTCAACATGGTTTTGTGAAAGGGAAATCATGTTTAACCAATTTACTGGAGTTCTTTGAAGAAGTAACATGTGCTGTGGATAAAGGGGAACAAGTGGATATACTGTACTTAGATTTCCAGAAGGCATTTGATAAGGTGCCACATCAAAGGTTATTGTGGAAAATAAAATCTCATGGTGTAGGGTAACATATTGGCATGGATAGAAGATTGGTTAGCTAACAGGAAACTGAGATTAGGCATAAATGGGTCATTCTCTGGTTGACAAGATATAAATGATCTGCCATAGGCATCAGTGCTGGGGCCTCAACTTTTTACAATTTATATAAATGATTTGGATGAAGGGACCGAAGGTATGGTTGCTAAATTTACTAATGACACAAAGATAGGTAGGAAAGTAACTTGTGAAGAGGACATAAGGAGGCTACAAAGGAATATAGATAGGTTAAGTGAATGGGCAAAGATCTGGCAAATGGAGTATAATGTGGGAAAATGTGAAATTGTCCATTTTGGCAGGAAAAATAAAAAAGCATATTATCTAAATGATGAGAGATTGCAGAGCTTTGTGATGCAAAAGGATCTGGGTGTCCTCGTGCATGAATCGCAAAAGGTTAGTATGTAGGTACAGCACATAATTAGGAAAGCTAATAGAATGTTATTGTTTATCGCAAGGGGAATTGAATACAAAAGTAGGGAGGTTATTCTCCAGTTATTCAGGGCATCTGTGAGTACACATCTGGAGTACTGTGTACAGTACTGGTCTCGTTATTTAAGGAAGGATGTAAATGCGTTGGAAGTAGTTCAGAGAAGGTTTACTAGACTAATACCTGGAATGGGCAGGTTCTGTTATGAGGAAAGCTTGCACAGGCTAGGCTTTAATCTGCTGGAGTTTAGAAGAGTAAGAGGCGACTTGATTGAAACATACAGGATCCTGAGGGGTCTTGACAGGGTGGATGTGGAAAGGATGTTTCCCCTTGTGGGAGAATCTCGAACTAGGGGTCACTGTTTAAAAATAAAGGGGTCACCCATTTAAGACAGAGATGAGGAGAAATGTTTTCTCTCAGAGGGTTGTGAGTCTTCTTTTTCTCAAAAGGCGGTGGAAGCAGAGGGCTGGAATTTATAAGTCTTTCAAAGGTGGCTGTCTGGGAGTGTGTCCCCAGCAATGGCGTCAGCTGCCATTGTGCAGGTGCCAACGCCATTTTTAAAGGGCTTTGAGCCCTTGTATTTCATTTGAATTTTTAAAGAAATAGAGAGTTAGAATTTATTCAACAAAATTAAATAAATTTTCCTAGCCTCTCTCCCACTCTGCAATAACCTAACACTTCATTCCTTGCCCTCTTCCCCCCCTCAAAATACTTACCTTGTACATCTAACCGTCCACCCAAAGTTCACAAACTTTTATCTTTAACCCTTCCCACCATCCACTACACCAATTATATTAGTTTGCCGCCGCTCCCCACCACCCGCACTGAAATACTTACCTGCTCCCCCCTCCCCACCAGTGTTACACCTTGGATCTTCAGATGGAGATCTGAAGGCGCAGGAGTGCCGGCCACCGGCATGAATATCGCACCGGGACTGACGGCGGGAGTGGTTAAGTATTACTCATTACTTTTAATAAATTTACATATTCAAATTTTGATGCCAACAAGCAGCAGGGGTTGGGGGGGGGGGGGTTTGGGGGTGCTGCCACTGGCAATATGGGGCCAGAACTTCCAGGTGTCAAGGTCCATGGTGGGCCTCTCCCGGAGGCATTTTACAGCCCCCCCCCCACCCCACCATGATCCCTGACGCTGGGGGGGGGGGGGGGGGTGGGGGGGGGGGTGAGGGGGGATGGGGGGGGGTCTGTAAAATCCAGCCCAGAATCTTTGAATATTTTTAAGACAGAGGTAGATAGATTCTTGATAAGCAAGGGGGTGAAAGGTGATTTGAGAGTAGGTGGGAATGTGGAGTTGAGGTTACAATCAGATCAGTCGTGATCTTATTGAATTGTGGAGTAGGCTCGAGGGGCCGAGGGGCCTACTCCTGCTCCTAATTCGTACGTTCATTTGTTTTACACTTAGAATAAATATTTTATTTCAAGAAGTCAAACATAAAATTACATATTCAACAAGAAAACTTTTAAGAGAAAAATGTTGAATTCTTAAAGATGAAAGAATCTGTCTCAATCCCTCCCTCTGGTGAAGCATTACATGTTCCAACAAGTCTTGAAATTTGTCTTAACCTCTCTCTTCGAGACAATTTTAAGTTGAAAGCCTCTCATCATTGACTCCCCAACTAGAGAAAACAGTTTTTCCCTATTTGCCCTTTCAAAATGCTTACATTTTAAAACTTCTGTCTCCTCTGCTCCAGTGGAAAAGTCCCAGTATTTCAAGTCCCTCCTCCGAACTATAGTTTCCAATCTTTAGCCTCACTCTGTAGAGTTTATGCAGTCAAAGTCCTTTCTAGAATGGTGTCCAAAACTGCAAATAGTCTTTAACTGTGGCCTAGCCAATGTTTTGCACAAAAAACTATCATTGCTTCTTTACATACGAATTAGGAACAGGAGTAGGCCACTCGGCCCTTCGAGCCTGCTCCACCATTGTACTCTACATGCTTATTTCTAAAAACCAAAAATGCTGTTGGCCTTTTTATGATTTAATCTGCCTATATTGACACTTAGCCCAAATTAAGAAATAGGTGTTTAAAAAGTTGCCACCGAGATGTTTCTTGCTAAAACTGTCTATCTCTATTTGGGACTGGGTTAGTTTTAAGGCAAATTGGGGTTGTGAGATGTTCTGCAGCAAACCCAACCTAAAATCCATCATCAGTGTCTGCTCCCGGAACACATCAGTGACTTGGCCATTCCCCCAACTTCCCCCTCCCTCCCCATGTGTCAGGCTGGTCTTGAGGATGGGCTTTACTGGGCACCACTATTTCATCTGTTGCATGCCCCTAAACTGGTTCCAGGAAACGAGGTGAGGCCTGAGTCTCTGGAAACTTTCTTGTCTTCAGAGACTGAAAGGTTCTGATTTTTTTTTTGGAGCCTTTTCTTACTTTACACAACTCCGAAAATTTAAAATGAGCACAGAACAATAAATGCATTCTTTCATAGAATAATTGGAATAAACATACATTATGAAGAGGAAGATGGTGAGGCTATGGAGCAGGCAAGATGCAAAACTAGAGGAAAACACAATGATGATTCTATACCTGCTCCATAGATATTCACTCAACAGAGTTCACATTCTTCAGAGATTAAAGATCAATGTTTCACACTAATCATGAGAAAGCTGGGCTTCCCACACAGCCCCAATCCTCCCCAGAGGATATTGGGACTTATAGCATCAGCTGGTTAAAAACTTGCAGACTATGTCCACAGAGGGCAGTCCCTTGAATTTTTATGCAACTGGGTCCTTCCAGACAGCTTCAAGTGACCTCAATCATATTAGTCAACCTGCTGTACATCAGTACATTCAGAAAGTTACAGGCAAGTGTCTCACTGCATTCTGCAAAGAGTGATCACTCAATTTTTAATCAGCTAGCACGACTGTCTCATTGATTATACTCATGTGACATTGAAGGCCCTGTAAGAGAATTATCCCACAGCTTTATAAAGCAGCAAGGGCACCAGTCAACCAATATGCAGCTGGTCTGCAATGGCAGTTGCAGTATTTTGTAAACCAATGTCTGTTACACAGGAAGCTGTCATGGCTCATTCATGACAATCAACTACCAATCATCCTTGTAAGGATGAACCAGGACACGGTTGACAAGAGACCTGTGATACCTATAACAGATCCAGTGCCCGTTATGGATAAGCCAAATCAAAAGGACAATGGGAACGTAGGCACTTTGAGGCCCTGCTGACTGCTCTCAGTGAGAGTTTTCCCAAAATCCCTAACTTTTATTTGAAGGAGCTAATGAATATTTCTGGTTTCTTTCACCCTTTCAATGGGCAAATCAGTCCATTGTCTGAATGCGAGGCTCTTCTGATTGGCAACTGTTCTACTAAGAGTAACTTCTGCTTTTCTTTTCAGTTAATTTTTTTTTCCAGCTGAGGGAGAGCCAGCTTACCTTCATAATTTAAAAGATCAAAGACCAAAGCAATTTCCTCCAGAAACTTGTCTCTTTAATAATGATGTGAGTCTAGTCTGAACTGCTTGCTCATTCTACTTACTGACCACTTTCTGCATCCCTGATGACCCTGACAGGAATGCTGGTTGCTGTTGCCATGTGTTTGGATCAATCTGCCATTGTTCAGTCCAATTATTCCACGTCAACGGATGGTGTCAGTCACAAGTCACAGATATGCTGATGAAGCTCATGTCTTCTGGATAAGTGAGTGTCATTTCTAGTGCTGACGGGCATTTAGTCAGTGTGGAAAAAGTGCTGATTGCCAGAAAATTCTGTGAGCTGCTCCTGATATGAACCGCTCTTTGCCATTGTGGAATCATTCCAGGCCAGCTCACTTCAATGGTGTCAGAAACGCGAATGCAATTCTCTACATAATGACATGTTGCTCACGTCCCATCCTGGGAGAGTTCACGCGATGAAGTTCTAGTGGTTGAAAAATCTTTTTTCTTCTCATTTCACAACTGCAGTCCAGTCGACTGCGCTAATGGGATGTAAACATAATCCTGCACCAGGGCAAAAAGACCAAGCAATATGTTGTCAGCTTGTCAAGTTACTGTATCGCAAAAAATGTCTGTTACAGAAAAATAAAGGATTTAGGTAAAACTGTTCAGTGTTTGGTTTCATGATGTTTTCTGATGAATCTTCTGAACACATTTTAAAAATGCAGCATTTGGGGAGAAGGTGACGTACAATATATGAAGTAAATAGTTTTAATGATGCATAGCAGCCAATTCAGATATATTTATGTTGTGAAATAAGTGTTGTTGTGATTGTTCATCAGGAAGAATGCTTCCTCCCAGCTTCAGGTCTGCTCACATTCTAAACACATTGGGGTTAATTTTAATGTTGGATGAGAGTATAAAACAGGACGATAAACAGATTGGCTGCCATTATACATCTTCCCTGATTTTCATTACTATTGAAGTTAATGGAAAGGAAATATCAGGAGAGATGTGAAATTGGCAGCCAATCCGATAACACCTGCTTTATACTATCATCTAAAGTTAAAATTACTCCCATTCTATATCGGCATGGTTACGAACCCATAGCAATTTCCCAACACACACCTACCAGAAGGGTGCAAAAAACCATGAAAGGCAAGGGCTGGTTTTTGAATGCATGCTCCCAGTGAGGAGCTTCACTTGCTGACCACACGTATCAGGAGATGGTGAGCCCCTCTCACTCTGAGTAGCACATTATTCATTGCCTGTAACCTGCAGCCTGTAAAACATGGACCCATCAACTTCCATTCTATCCTATGTGGGTCATATCCCAAGGATAGACAGTACCCTGGAAATGACTCTGATACTCATGCTAAATGTGTGGGTTTGATGTTAACCTGCCTGCTACTTTAGCACAGTGTTAGTCATGATGAGATACTAAGTAAATTGGGCCTGTATTCTCAGGAGTTTAGAAGAATGAGAGGTGATCTCATTGAAACATAGAAAATTCTAAAGTGGCTGGATAGGGTAGACACTGAGATTATTTCCGCAGGTCAGGGAATCTAAAACATGGGAGCACAGTCTTTAAGGGGCCGACCATTTAGAACCGAGATGAGGAGAAATTACTTCACCCAAAAGGTTGTGAATCTTTGGAATTCTATACCCCAGAGGGTTGTGGATGGTCCATTGTTGAATACATTTAAGGCTGGAATAGACAGATTTTTAGTCTCTCAGGGAATCAAGGGATATGGTGAGTGGGTGGGAAAGTAAAGTTGAAGCCTAAGATCAGCCATGATTGTTTTGAATAGCGGAGCAGGCTCAATGGGCCGTATGATCGACTCTGACTCCTATTTCTTGTTTTCTTATTTAAACTCAACAGTTGGCACTTGCTAAAGGAGCGAGCAGGTGAATATCATATAGGCAGGTTAAGCGTTCATGCACAAACACTGCAGTCTGATATTGCTTATGCCTGTTTCTGAAAGTTGTAGAATACTGCTTAGAATCTGGTGAGTTGATTGAAATCGCCATTGGCAGAAAACCAGCTCAGTGGAGCATCCTTACTGCAATCAACTGGGTGTGACATCAATTCTATTCAAATCACATCATTCACTCCAGTCTTTGCCCATGTCACAGCGTGGGTCAAATCCTCCTCTTAATGTTGGTTACTACATCAAGACATTAAAGCCATATCCTAACACAGTGACAGTTAGCATGGAATCAAGTCTCAATAGAACTGTGATATAAAAGTAGCATGTGATCCTATCGAATTTTGGGGAATATCCCACACTCAGGATGTAGATGATCCCATGGCACTATTGGAATGATAGCAGGAGAATTTTCCCTATTATCCTGCCCAATGTTTATCTCTCAAGAACCATCACTGAAGCAGATTATCTGGTTGCCATCACATTGCTGTTTGTGGGATCTTGTTATGCACATATTGGCTGCTGCATTTTAATACATTAAAACAATGACTACAATTCAAAAAACACTTAATGGGTTGTAAAGCACATTGGGACATTCTAAGGTCATGGAAGTTGCTACAGAAATGCAAGGTCTCTCTTTTCTTTACAGTACTGTGCCTTTCCTTGGAAGTGGGGCTTTGGGACCCCTATAAATGAGCAGCATCTTGGTTTGTTTAATTTGTATTTTATCCAACCAAAGTCAGTTATGCTTCACAAAACATCTTATATTGAAAACCTGGAAAAACACATTATTCCTTCAGCAGTTCAGGGTGGGTCTTTGATCAATACAAGCTCTGCCCTCACCCTGCCTGCTCCACCTGCATCCGAGCTAATGGATCAACACCAGGTGAGAAAATCAACCAATCAGACTAGAAAAATCCCAGTTTCAATTCCCAGTCTGTGTCTGATGAAAATAGTCCCAGTTTGGAGAGGAGGCGGTTTATATTGGCCTCAGTACTCCAGGAGTAAATCAGGCAACATTCCCATTGCTACTTCTCGAGGAGGTCACCTACCTAAAGATTATGATTCAGGAGCGGACTGATGAGAGTGTGGATAACACACAATGAATAGAACTATCTCTGAACAATCACTAGCTGAACCCCTGACTGATCATTGTCTTTCTCCTCTGGTTTCTCAGAAATGGGTTCTGATAACTTGAAATATGTCCTGGGAGGCTTTGGTGGAACAAAAGACGATACCTTTCTCAGTCTGACTGCCTACAGCAAATATCAACTAACCAAGTCACCAGAGGGTCCATTTAATGCAAGGAGTTGTAGGTATGTCACATTAACTCCTTCATGGAAATGCTCCTGGATGAAAAGACATCTGCTGTGATGTTTAATAGTTCAGAGAATCTCTAAGTCAGATCCCAAAGGATGGTGGCTTCGATGCGACAATCTTCTGGAAATATTTAGCATTACATGGTCTAAGTTATTGTCTCCAGCAGGGAAAAACTTAGGTCCAAAACATAACACAACCTGCCAAGTAAACGGGGAAAAAAATGAACCCCAACACAGAGCAAGTGTTGAAATGAGTTAAAACATGAGGTGCTGGAGAATGCTATGAGTGATGCCATCATACAAACCCAAAGGTTGCCCCTGATGCTTCAGCTGGTACCAGTGGGGAAGCCATTGTTGAGGATGATATCTAGGAATAACTAATCTGCCGAAGATCAGTAGCAGATGTGGAGATTGCAGTTTTCAATCTTGACTTCACATTCAGAATATGTGTTACCTTTTTGGTTTTTGAACTTAAATAGTTGTGTTCAGTACTGAAGACCAGCTCCTGTAATTGAGCCGATGCTCTTTATGAGCTAACGTATACCACAATCTGCCAAAAGTAGAGAGCCCAGGGATTGATCAGAAATCCCTAACACTGTAGCGCAGTGTGTACATCTACAAGATGCACTGCAGCAATGTGCCAAGGCTCTTTCAACAGCACCTTCCAAACCTGCGACCTCTACCACATAGAAGGACAAGGGCAGCAGATACATGGGAACACCACCACCTGCAGGTTCCCCTCCAAGTCGCACAGCATCCTGACTTGGAACTATATCGCTGTTCCTTCACTGTTGCTGGGTCAAAATCCTGGAACTCCCTTCCTAACAGCACTGTGGGTGTACCTACCTCACATGGATTGCAGCGGTTCAAGAAGGCAGCTCACCACCACCTTCTCAAGGGCAATTAGGGATGGACGATAAATGCTGGCCTAGCCAGTGACACCCACATCCCATGAATGACTGAAAAGAAGAAATTGCTTTCCCACATCCTCAGTTATCCATTGGCTGACTGGGTATAACATGTAGCCCCACATAATTTGGCTGATATCTGCTAGAAATGCTCAATCAGACAGTAGTTCAGTGGTAGAAATTCGTCTTGGGAGGTGTTTTAAAGCGGATGGTGCCAGACCAGCCGTCCATTAGACGCAGCTCCTGATATTCCATTTTATCGCAGTCAATGGAATTAATTCTGAGGTGCAATGGGCAGCCAATCCGAAAGCACCCGTTTCGCGCCACCGCCCGAGACACATTTCTACCGCCAGTTTTAAACTACAGAACAGATGAATTCATCAATGAGGTTGATGGAGATGGTGCGGAAATTGATACGTGAGATTGTTCTCTGGCTATTATGGCTTTTCCCTATTCCTAAACGTTCTTATGTCCATATCGAGGAGATTTTCTGTGTCTGTGCAGATGCACTTGAGCACCAGAGTGCAGAGAAATTGTGTGGGCGCCCCGATGCACCTGATTTTCCTGCACACGCTCAGTAAAATCTCTCCTATGCAGTGGGAGATCCAACAGTGCTTTATACAAAAGCCGGATTTAGTGTCTTGTGCTAAACTAATGGGCAGAATTAACCCAAGGGTCAATTTCATGTAATGTTGAGGCTTTCAATGTATTTGTCCAAGTATATGTCAACATGCTTCAGAGAATTTAAAAAAAAATACGGAAAATTATTTTCAAACGATGTACTTTAAGGTTACTCTGGGATCAGGTCCTATGATAGCTTTAGCCAGGAATCATCTATCAAAGAACTAGCAATTTTAAAAGTTTCTACTTTTTGACATAACAAATTGATTTTTAAATGGACTGACCTAAGACTGGTCTATAAAAACCACCATCTTCAGACTGAATTTACTGTTCACATGACTGCACATTGTAATCAACGGAGTATGTCCACCATTGACAGCTCTCAAATGCTGTTGTTTATGTTGAGTGTGATGGAAGATGTCCTTCTCTTGAACATTCCATATAAACTGTGCTCACTATTGCATGCTAAACAAGATGAAAAAACTTCCCACAGCTGTCAGTGCAGCTGTGCTGTATTTCTGGGGGATAAAAAAGAAAAAATGACTTACTATTTATATCGGACCTTTCACAATCTCAGGACATCACAAAAAGTAAGAAATGTGGCAGCAAATCTGCACACAGCAAGGAGATAATGACTTAGTAATGAATGACCATGTTGGAAATGCTGGTCCCTTTAATTAACCAGGACTTAGTTCTTAATAGAGAGCAGGTGATGCTCATTGCAGCTTGTATTTAAGGGCTGGGTTTTTCCCCAGTCAGAGGAGTTACTGCTGCACAGGGAGTTAGTCAGGAAGGGAAGAGTGGGAACTGGTATTTGTACTGAATTGTGGATTGAGAATAAAACAATTGTGGATTGAGAATAAAACAATTGTGGATCACAGACTGCCTCCTGCTTCCTGACTTTGGTGAATGGCTATCTGCCAATTGATCAACCAATGTTTGTAGGACAAATATTGACCAGGATACCGAGGAGAACTTCCCTGCTCTTCTTCAAAACAGTTCTGCAGGATCTCTTGCCTGAGAGGACAGAAAGGACTTCAGTTTAATATCTCATCTGAGTAGCTGTACTTCTGACAATGCAGCACTGCCTCGGTGCTGACCCTTTGATAATGCAGCACTGCCACAGAATTGCATTGGTGTGTTAGCCCGGATTATGTGCTCAGGTACTGAAGTGGGTCTTGGACCAACAACCTTGTGACTGAGAGGTGAGAGTACTACCCACTGAACCTTGGCTGACACTCCAAGCATACACTACAGGTGCAGAAAGCGTTAAAATATTTAACTTAAATATCGAGGCAATCTGGAAAGTCAAAGTCTCCCTGAGCACTGCACCTCTGCTTTAGGTTTACTGATTTCAATAAATTCTGTTTTTAATACTTGAGATCCTGCGTTTTTTTTTACAAGTGTTTTGGGGATCAATTTCTGCAAATTGTCCCATTTTGTCTATGATACCAGTGATATGGAAGCCAGTAGCTGCACTGTGGATGATATGAGCTTATCCAGATTTTTAGATAAGGACAGTAAGCTGCCAATATTTCACCATGTGTATTACAGAGGAAAACAAAATAGTAGAGAAGTACACTTTTTCATGTCTGGATTTAGAAGCTTCCAAAGGGGAACACGAGCATTCATAACACACGACATGGCCAACTGCATCTAGGATCTCAAATACTAAAAACAGAATTTGTTGAATTCGGTAAACCTAAAGCAAAGGCACAGTGTTCAGGGAGACTTTGAGCTATTTCTTGCTTTCCAGATTGGCTTGATATTTAAGTTAAATATTCTAACTCTTTCTGCACCTGTAGTGTACGCTTGGAGTGTCAGCATGGTTCAGCCGGTAGTACTCTTACCTCTCTGCCACAGGTTGTTGATCCAAGACCCACTTCAGGACTTGAGCACATAATCCATGCTGACACTTCAACTGCACCTATACATTTGCCTCTTCACAACAATATGAAAAGGACAGGTTTACAGTCTCTCAACATCCAGATGCTTTGTAAGCATTAACTCAAAATTATGTATGTCAATTGAAATTTGATATTTGACTGAGAACAAGAGATTTTTGTTGGGTAAGACTATCAAGGGACATGGAGCAATGGCTGGTAAATGGAGTTGAAGTAAGGATCAGCCACAATCTAACTGAATGGCAGAACAGGCTTGCATGACAGGCGTGAATGACAAACTTTGTAAAAATTGAAAGAGAAAAATGGGGAAGAAGTGACAAGCTAAATTAAAATGCAAGATAACCCATGGTACTGACCTAAGTGTGCAAGCACATGGTGGAGTGATCTAGCACCTGAGCCTCTCTGATGCTGCAGCTTTATGGCATTAAACAGGAAATTAGAGCCGCATGAGATAAAGGAACATCTGTAATTATGGGTGACTTTTATCTGCATATAGATTGGGCAAATCAAATTAGTCACAATACCATAGAGGAGGAATTCTTGGATTGTATACGGGATGGTTTTCTGGACCAATACGTTGAGGAACCAACTAGAGAACAGGCCATCCTAGACTGGGTATTGCATAATGAGGGAGGAAAAATTGACAATCTAGTGGTGCGAGACCCCTTGGGGATGAGCGACCATAATATGATAGAATTCTTCATCAAGATGGAGAGTGACGTGGTTGATTCTGAGACAAGGGTCCTGAATCTTAGTAAAGGAAGCTACGAAGGTATGAGGCACGAAGTGGCTAAGACGGATTGAGAAACGTTACTTAAAGGGATGACGGTGGATAGGCAATGGCAGACATTTAAAGAGCGCATGGATGAACTGCAACAATTGTTTATCCCTGTCTGGCGCAAATGTAAAACGGGGAAGGTAGCCAAACCATGGCTTACAAGGGAAATTAGAGATAGCATTAGATCCAAGGAAGAGGCATATAAATTTGCCAGAAGAAACAACAAACCTGATGATTGGAAGCAGTTTAGAATTCAGCAAAGGAGGACCAAGGGATTGATTAAGAAGGGGAAAATAGAGTATGAGAGCAAGCTTGCGGGGAACATAAAAACAGACTGTAAAAGTTTCCATAGGTAGGTGAAGAGAAAAAAATTGGTGAGGACAAATGTAGGTCCCTTACAGTCAGAAACAGGGGAATTTATTTTGGGGAACAAAGAAATGGCTGACCAACTAAATACATACTTTGGTTCTGTCTTCACAAAGGAGGACACAAATATCATACCACAAATGTTGGGGAACACATGGCTTAGTGAGAGAGAGGAACTGATGGAAATCAGTATTAGTAGAGAAATAGTGTTGGGGAAATTGATGGGACTGAAGGCCAATAAATCCCCAGGGCTTGATGGTATGCATCCCAGAGTAATTAAGGAAGTGGCCCTAGAAATAGTGGATGCATTGGTGGTCATCTTCCAAGATTCTATAGACTCTGGAACAGTTCCTACAGATTGGAGGGTAGCTAATGTAACCCCACTATTTAAAAAGGGAGGTAGAGAGAAAGCAGAGAATTATAGACCAGTCAGCCTGACATCAGTAGTGGGGAAAATTCTGGAGTCCATTATCAAAGATTTTATAGCAGTGCACTTAGAGAACAGTGGTAGAATCGGGCAGAGTCAGCATGGATTTACGAAAGGGAAATCATGCTTGACAAATCTACCAGAATTTTTTGAGGATGTAACTAGTAGAGTGGATGAGGGGGAGCCAGTGGATGTGGTTTATTTGGACTTTCAGAAGGCTTTCGACAAAGTCCCACATAAGAGATTAGCATGTAAAATTAAAGTGCATGGAATTGGGGGTAGCGTATTGCGATGGATAGAAAATTAGTTGGCAGACAGGAAACAAAGAGTAGGGATAAATGGGTCTTTTTCTGAATGGCAGACAGTGACTAGTTGGGTCCTGCAGGGATCGGTGCTAGGACCCCAGCTATTCATAATATATTTTAATGATTTAGATGAGGGAACTAAATTTAGTATTTCCAAATTTGCAGATGACACAAAACTGGGTGGAAGGGTGAGTTGTGAAGAGGATGCAGAGAGGCTTCAGGGTGATTTGGCCAATTGGAATGAGTGGGCTAACACATGGCAGATGCAGTATAATGTGGATAAATGTGAGGTTATCCACTTTGGTAGCAAAACAGGAAGGCAGACTAATAACTGAATGGCTTTAAACTGAGAGAGGGGAATATGCAGTGAGACCTGGGTGTTCTCATACACCAGTCGCTGAAGGTAAGCATGCAGGTGCAACAGGCGGTAAAAAAGGCAAATGGTATGTTGGCCTTCATAGCGAGAGGATTCGAGTACAAAACAGGGATGTCTTGCTGCAATTATACAGGGTCTTGATGAGGCCACACCTGGAATATTGTGTGCAGTTTTGGTCTCCTTATCTGAGGAAGGATGTTCTTGCTATAGAGGGAGTGCAGCAAAGGTTTACCAGACTGATTCCTGGGATGGCGGGACTGACGTATGAGGAGAGATTGAGTCGGTTAGGATTATATTCGCTAGAGTTCAGAAGAGTGAGGGGGGATCTCATAGAAACCTATAAAATTGTAACAGGACTTGACAGGGTAGATGCAGGAAGGATGTTCCCAGTGGTGGGGGAGTCCAGAACCAGGGGTCATAGTCTAAGGATACAGAGTAAACCCTTCAGGACTGAGATGAGGAGAAATTTCTTCACCCAGAGAGTGGTAAGCCTGTGGAATTCGCTACCACAGAAAGTAGTTGAGGCCAAAACATTGTATGTTTTCAAGGAGTTAGATATAGCTCTTGGGTGAAAGGGATCAAAGGGTATGGGGCGAAAGCGGGAACAGGTTACTGAGTTGGCTGATCTGCCATAATCATAATGAATGGCGGAGCAGGTTCGAAGGGCCAAATGGTCTACTCCTGCTCCTATTTTCTATGTTTCTATGTAAGGATAATGAGCCTGTAAGCATCACTGGGACATAGGTCAGCATTTCAGTATGCATGGAAGCAAAGCCTGGCTTGCGTATAAAATTAAAACTCAACCCGGGCCTGACCTGCTCACAGCCGACCTGAACCCAACCCGAGCCCTTTAATTTTTTTTCGCGCCCGACCCGACACGAATCTCCTTCATCTGTTCCGGCAGCAGGCGATTCCTGTGACTTCCCGGAAGCAGTATCCTGCCTGTCCCGACCCGAGCCCGAATGCTGGACTCGGAATTTCAACCCAACCTGACACATGTAGTCGGGTTTGGGTCGGGTAGCCAGGCTTTACATGGAAGGAGGTGGAGGCAGGATTGGGCTGACGTTGTTAGCTGCAGGGGATTGCAGTAAAGAACACATCTCCAAGGGGCATAGTCTAAAAATTAGAGCCACGTCTTTCGAGGGTGAAATTAGGAACCTCTTCTATATGCAAAGTTTGGAACTCTCATCCACAAATAGCAAATGATGCTAGATCAATTGTTGACTTTAAATCTGCGATTAATAGATTTTTGTTAACCAAAGGTATTAAGGAATATCTGGCAAAGGCTGGTATATGGAATTAGATCACAGATCAGCCATGATCTCATTGAATGGCTGAACAAGCTTGAGGCTCTAAAGGACCTCCTCCTGTTCCTATATTCCTCTGCATCTGGCTCTGCTGACCCAAAGCCTGCAAAGACAGTTTGATCATTACCAGGTATCTGTGACACTGCCTGTCCAATGGGCTGATGATGTCTCAACGGGTACAGCTAATCAAACTTCAAGAATGATGTTATTGTGATTGGCTACCTACTCAGAACTAAACAATGGAGAAGTGAGCAGATTGACTATCCAGTATTCCAAAATGTACACCTGGCATATGATCCACTGCACCACATACACCAATAATGACAAATTTACCCTTTGGGCTTTTGCTTGTTTTTGATGTAAGGGTTTGGTTTTCTTTTGAGGAGGCAGATGTAAATATATATTGAATTACATCAGGGTCTCTGTTTGTTCTGGAAGTTGTTTCAGCTGCAATGTGGAACCAAAGATGGCTGTGGACAAATTAACCCATTTAATTAGTCTGAAAGCTTTGTTCATTATTACTGACTAGTGTGTAATATCTAGCATTACAATTGACAACATTTAACTGTCCTCCAATCTTCTGGTACTACCCCTGGGTTTGATAAGTTGTGAAAAATCTCTACTTCTCTCTTTGTATCCTTAAGCACTCCTGGATACATTCCATCTCATGAATATTCAAGTACTCCAGCTTTTAATAACCATTTCATTACCCATCTCTATCTTCTCTATGAATACAGATAACTCTCATATCTCTGCTACTGCCAGGCAGAATGTACCAACATCCTTTTAAAGTGAAAAAGGTTGCAAGAAATATTTCAAATTTCCATTGCAAATCCTCCTTTGCAATCTCATCTTTCACTGTCCAGGGTTTCCTCTTGTTCCTCAATACATTCTGGGCTGTGTGCTTGACTCAAATTGTTATTTATCAGACTATCGCGTGAAATTTTTCCAGGGTTTGTTTTTACATTTTTGTCTGAACATTTTTAATATAACCTCCATTTACAATCTTCCTAATTTTTCTTTTGTTTCTTTTTTGAAAGCCATTGAACCATTGAGGTCTATTTTTCAATATCATTCTATTGATATAAGTGCACGATTAATTTTACTCTTTCTAATCTACATATTTATAATATATTAGTCTTGCATGCAGTGCAGACTTCCATAAAATATCATAGCTTCTTCCTGTAAGACTTGCTTCCTCACACTTTGTTGATACTGTTCTAAAATAGCGTCACCTCTGACTCACTGAGCAGTACCATGAGATATGTGCTAATGTGGGTATTAATTATATGGAAAGGTTTCACAACCCCTGAGACATTAAGCTCTGCCAGTTCTGGTGTTGGAACACAGGAGTAAGAGGAGGCCATTTAGCCTCTCGAGCCTGTTCTGCTATTCAATGAGATCATGACTGATCAGCAACCTAACTCCATATACCTGCCTTTCCCCCACATTCCTTAATAAACTTGGCTAATGAAAAACTATCAATCTCAGATTTTACATTAACAATTGATCTAGCATCAATTGCTGTTTAGGAAGAGAGTTGGGAGACAGACAGAGGTGACAGTAAATAAGGAAAAGTAGAGATTTGCACAAAGGAAGAGTAAGAAATAATTGTGGACAAATACAGCCAGAACCAGAATGAGATAGTTGTAGAGAGAGGAAGGAATCACTATTAAACAGCAAGACAAGAAGAACAAAAGATGAAGCATTAGAGAATGGGAACAAATAAATGAGACAACTGTTAAAAGGAAGTTATAATGGAGTAGATATTTGTTTTCTCAGCCGGGCAGTAATCTGACCCATTATGGAACCATAGATTACATTTAAATCAATAGAATGAAATTTATGTGGGTTCTATAATAAGGGGGCGATCTGCTCACTGGAGTACTGCAGGGACAAAGACAAAAATCTACCCTGAGCAATGCCTTGGGATATCAACAAGCATCAGCTTAAAGTCTTTCCCTTTTCCTTTTATTTTCTAATTTTTCCCATGCTTTGAAAATCAGTCTTGCTACATTTCCGGATTTTTTTTAAGCACCTGTGCTTCCTCATGTCACATATAACCATCAGTGCTACTATATTCCCCACTGCTAAATTCTCCACTATCTCAGGCTGTCTGCTGAATATGAAATCAAGTCTGTTTTAAAGTGTTGTTCTGGGAAGCATTGAGGGTCTGACTCCATCACTGACCTTTGGAAGATTATTCTTCCTTATTCCATTTCAAATTAGGGTAATTAAAATCCACTATAATTATCAGCCTCCCTTTCCTTGATGCAGTCTTTATTTGTTCAAATAATTCCATATCAATTTCCTCCTCTTGTCCGGCAGTCAATAGCAAATCCCAATTATTAATTTCCTAGCCTTTGTGTTGCAGATATCCACCCAAACTGGCTCAGATCTCCCATCAGACAAAGCTAAATTTCTTCTAAGCAATCCTAACTAAGTTATTCTATCTATTCTAGTCATTTTGAATGTAACTGTAAAATGCACCCCATCCCCTGGTGTTCAATAGTTTTTTTGTTTGGCCAGTCAGTAATACCTATCTATCTCACTCCACATGAACCTGATTTCTGATACACCATTTGACATATACTGTAAAAACAATCCAATCTGTCAATGTCCTAAAAATCTCTTTAATTGCTTGTTAAATTATATTTACATTTGGCTCCTTACCCTGAATAACATTCCCTTCTAGCCTTTGTTAACAATGATTAATCCTTCATTTGTGTTTACCAGTCTCTCAACCTTCCTCTCAGGTTAAGATCTTGCATTTATATAGCACTTTTCATGACCTCAAGATGTCCTAAAAGCTTTACAACCAATGAAGTACTTTTAAAGCATAGTCACTGCTGTAATGTAAGGAAATGCAGCAACCAATTTATGCACAGCAAGGTCCCACAACAACAGTGTGGTAATGGCCAGATAATCTGTTTTTAGTGATGTTGGTTGGGAGATAAATATTGGCCCAGGGCACCAGGGAGAACTCCCCTGGTCTTCTTCAAATAGTGCCATTGGATGCTTTCTGTCCCCCTAAGAGGATAAACAGGGCCTCAATTGGATGTCTCTTACAAAATGCAGCACCTCTAACAGTAGTGCACTAGGACTGTCAGCCTGGAGTTTGCATTCAAGTTGCTCGAGTGGAACTTGAACCCACAACCTTCTGACTCAGATAGGAGAGTGGTGTCTACTGAGCCACAGCGAACACATTTTGTTTGGGACAATAAAATATCAGAAGTAAAGTCACTGGTCTGCAGGAAATAACCTAAAATAGCAATCAAACAACTTGCTCCAAAACCAAAACCTCCTTTTTAAGGGAGTTCCTCAACTCACCCGAGAATCAACTCCTTCCTTGGGAGTCTGTTTCACATCCATTATCCCATGGGGTAAACGTTTTTTAAATTGCTAAATGGTAAGGTTAACTTTCTAACCAGAACCTCTCAGCCATGAAAGAAGTATAATTAAGTCCCACTTACCTGCAAAATTCTGGATTCTCCCTCCCACTGGCAAATTGATCATGGTTGTGGGGAGGGGCATGAGGCAGTCAGGTTGCTATGGATGCACCACCTTTTGCTGCTTTCCCAAAGGCTTTGCTGGGCTTCTGGAGCCAACAAGCATTGGAACCCAATAGCTCTGGTACGCATTTTTCTGCAAAAATCCATTCATTGGTATGATTAATGTAACCTTAAATAAAAATATGGTTTATTTGGTGCTTTTAAAATCTTTTTTCTGGGAAACACCCACATTTCTGCCACACAGACAAGAGGAATAGATTTAAAAAAAATATTTCAGTCACATTTTCCAAAAGTATGTTCCGGATGCTCCACTCCCAGCGTGGGTCACAGAATGGCCCTGTATCTGACCTGTACATGCACCTAATGACAGACTAACCTGTAAATCTTCTTTGATTCCAAACACAAAGTTGAACTGCAGCAATATGATGTACAGAATTCACCTTTCTCCATTCCTTGTTCACTAATTACCATGTAGATATGTCGGGGGCTCATATTCAACTTGGATCAAGTGGCTTGATCCATCCCCCCTTCCTGTACACACATTGATGTTTCAAAAACCCTTATTCATACAATAAAAATTTTGATTTGAAGATGAAAAGAAACTAAAAGTACAGCTAGGAATGCCAGACCCATAGTATCTATTACATCTGCCACATTTACTCGTAAAGATTCAGTTACTGAAAGCCAACGAGCCTTTTCTGTCAGTGCAATTGAGGTGGAGTGGACGGCACACCCCCCAACTAGAAGGACATGGTCCCAAATTGCAGGGATGGAATCATTCACAGGTTCAGAGTGTCTCACTGCTGCCTGTAAGATGGAGCAGCAACCAACCTCTCCATTAGCTCTACCCTGAGGCTGATGCCGTGCCAAAGGGAAATCGGTTCCAAAAACTTTTTGAATATAATCGGAGACATAATTCTGGCAGTACAAGGTAATGAATCTGCTCTGGAGGTCATTACCTGTCTTCAGGCATTATCTGGGGCCTTCTGTGGAGCCTGTGTGACCATTTGAGGGAAGGAATCTCTTGGTGAATATGATTCACGCTGGCTGCAGTATAACTATGAATTCAAAGCCATCATTTTAAACTTCACTTAAGGACCTGGATGAGATCCAGATGTGGCAAGTTAGCCATCCAGTTAAACAGCCATTGCACTCAAAGAGCAATAGAGCTTGTAAGCAGAGAGAATGTGAAATAGTTGATAAAGCAATGAGATATGTTTGGGTAATGATGTCTTTGGTGTGAAAAAGGAACAAAAGTGTGAAACAACAAGGCCATGGGAAGCTCCTGAGGAATAGAAAAGATGAACTTCTAATTGCAGGACAGATAAAACCATCTGAGGGAAATGTGGATAGCTGTGAACACAGGTTTGATGAAAAACCACATGACATTAACTTGTTTAGAAGTTCACAGTACCAAATCCTGTCAAAGGCTTTGGAAAAATCCAAGACAATGACAGATGAGAATAGAGTCTCTCACCATTAAGAAAATATTCCCATTTGTCTTTCTCAGATCCAACATGGAATATTCCACACTTCCACACATTGAATACCATCTGCAATAGTTTTGCCTTCTAATTTAGTGTCGTCTACAAACTTGGCTTGCAACACTTTATTCCCTCATCCATGTGATCAATATGTATGGTGAAAATCTGTGGTCCCAGTACAGTTCCCTGTCGACCCTGCAAAGTCCTCCTTACTAATATCAGGGGACTTGTGCCAAAGTTGGGACAGCTGTCCCACAGACTAGTCAAGCAAAAGCTTGACATAGTCATACTCATTGAATCATACTTTCCAGACAATGTCACAGACACCATCGTCACCATCCCTGGGTATGTCCTGTCCCACCGGCAGGACAGACCCAGCAGAGGTGGTGGCACAGTGGTATACAGTTGGGTCGGAGTTGCCCTGGGAGTCCTCAACATCAACTCCAGACCGCATGAATCTCATGGCATCAGGTCAAACATGGGCAAGGAAACCTCCTGCTGATTACCACCTACCGCCCTCCCTCAGCTGATGAATCAGTACTTCTCTATGTTGAACCGCATTTGGAGGAAGCACTGAGGGTGGCAAGGGTACAGAATGTACTTTAGGTGGGAGACTTCAATATCTGTCACCAAGAGTGGCTCGGTAGCACCACTACTGACCGAGCTGGCCGAGTCCTAAAGGACATAGCTGCTAGACTGGGTCTGTGGCAGGTGGTGAGGGAACCAACAAGAGGGAAAAATACACTTGACCTCGTCCTCACCAATCTGCCTGCCGCAAATGCATCTGTCCATGACAGTATTGGAAGGTGTGACCACTGCACAGTCCTTGTGGAGACAAAGTCCCGTCTTCACATTGAGGATACCGTCCATCGTGTTGTGTGACATTACCACCATGCTAAAGTGGAAAGATTTTGAACGGATCTAGCAATGCAAACCTGGGCATTCATGAAGCGCTGTGGGCCATCAGCAGCAGCGGAATTGTACTCAACCACAACCTGTAACTCATATCCCTCACTCTACCATCACCGTCAAGCTGGTTCAATGAAGAGTGCAGGAGGGCATGCCAGGAGCAGCACCAGGCATACCTCAAAATGAGGTGACAACCTGGTGAAGCTACAACCCAGGACTACTTGCGTGCCTAACAGCATAAGCAGTATGCGATAGACCGAGCTAAGTGATCCCACAACAAACAGATCAGATCGAAGTAAAAGCAAAATACTGCAGATGCTGGAAATCTGAAATAAAAACAAGAAATGCTGGAAATATGCAGCAGATCTGGCAGCATCTGTGGAGAGAGAATCAGAGTTAACGTTTCAGGTCAGTGACCCTTCATCAGAACTGACAAATATTAGAAATGTAAAAGGTTTTAAGCAAGTAAAGCGGGGGTGGGGCAAGAGATAACAAAAGAGAAGGTGTTGATAGGACAAGGTCACAGAATAGCTGACCAGAAGGTCATGGAACAAAGACAAACAATATGTTAATGGTGTGCTGAAAGCAAAGCATCAGTGCAGAGAGGGTGTTAATAGACAGTAAAATGAACAGCTCTGGCTCCAAGCACAAACATGAAAAAAACAGTGGGTAAGCACAGTAGAAACAAACTAAACAAACTAAAATAAAATAAACAAATAAAAAAGAAAAAATAACTAAAAATAAAAAGTGGGGGCCCGTCATGCTCTGAAATTATTGAACTCAATGTTCAGTCTGGCAGGCTGTAGTGTGCCTAATCGAAAAATAAGGTGCTGTTCCTGGAGCTTGCATTGATGTTCACTGGAACACTGCAGCAATCCCAGGACAGAGATGTGAGCATGAGAGCAGGGGGGGTTGTTGAAATGGCAAGCAACCGGAAGCTCGGGGTCATGCTTACGGACTGAGTGGAGGTGTTCCGCAAAGCGGTCACCCAGTCTGCGTCTGGTCTCCCCAATGTAGAGGAGACCACATTGTGAGCAGCGAATACATTATACTACATTGAAAGAAGTACAAGTAAATCACTGCTTCACCTGAAAGGAGTGTTTGGGGCCTTGGATAGTGAGGAGAGAGGAGGTAAATGGGCAGGTATTACACCTCCTGCGATTGCATGGGAAGGTGCTATGGGAAGGGGATGAGGTGGTGGGGGTAATGGAAGAGTGGATGAGGATGTCAAGTAGGGAACGATCCCTTCAGAATGCTGACAGGGGAAGGGAGGAGAAGATGCGTTTGGTAGTGGTATCACACTGGAGGTGGTGGAAATGGTGGAGGATGATCCTTTGGATATGGAGGCTGATGGGGTGGAAAGTGAGGACAAGGGGAACCCTGTCACGGTTCTGGGAGGGAGGGGAAGGGGTGAGGATAGAAGTGCGGGAAATGGGCCGGACACGGTTGAGGGCCCTGTCAACAACAGTGTGGGGGGGAATCCTCGGTTGAGGAAAAAGGAAGACATATCAGAAGCGCTGTCATGGAAGGTTGCATCATCAGAGCAGATGCGTCAGAGACGCAGAAACTGGGAGAATGGAATGGAGTCCTTACAGGAGGCAGGGTGTGAAGAAGTGTAGTCGAGGTAGCTGTGGGAGTCAGTGGGCATATAATGGATATTAGTAGACAACCTATCCCCAGAGATGGAGACAGAGAAGTCGAGGAAGGGAAGGGAAGTGTTGGAGATGGACCATGTGAAGGTGAGAGAAGGGTGGAAATTGGAAGCAAAGTTGATAAGGTTTTCTAGTTCCGGGCGGGAGCAGGAAAAGGCACCGGTTCCGTCATCAATATACCAGAAAAACAGTTGGGGGAGGGGGCCTGAGTGGGACTGGAACAAGGAATGTTCGACATATCCCACAAAAAGACAGGCATAACTCAGACCCATGCGGGTACCCATAGCAATACCTTTTACTTGAAGGAAGTGAGTGGAGTTGAAGGAGAAGTTGTTCAATGTGAGAACAAGTTCAGCCAGGCGGAGGAGGGTGGTGGTGGATGGGGACTGGTTGGGCCTCTGTTCCAGGAAGAAGCGGAGAGCCCTCAAACCATCCTGGTGGGGGATGGAGGTGTAGAGAGATTGGACGTCCATAGTGAAGAGGAGGCAGTTAGGGCCAGGAAACTGGAAATTGTCAAAATGGCGTTGGGCGTCTGAAAAGTCACGGATGTAGGTGTGAAGAGGACCAGGGGAGAAAAGATAGAGTCAAGATAGGAAGAAATAAGTTCAGTGGGGCAGGAACAGGCTGAAACAATGGGTCTGCTGGGACAGTCCTGTTTGTGGATTTTGGGAAGGAGGTAGAAGCGGGCTGTCCGGGGTTACAGGGCTATGAGGTTGGAAGCTGCAGCGGAAAGATAGAAGCTCTGCAGTCTTGCCACATCCAGTCGTGAATAGTGATGGACAATTAAACAACTAACTGGAGGAGGTGGCTCCACAAATATCCCCAACCTCAATGATGGGGGGGCCCAGCACATCAGCGTGAAAGATAAGGCTGAAGCATTTGCAACAATCTTCAGCCAGAAGTGCCAAGTTGATAATCCATCTCGGCCTCCTCCTCACGTCCCCAGCATTACAGATGCCGGTCTTCAGCCAATTCAATTCACTGTGTGATATCAAGAAAGGACTGAAGGCACTGGATACTGCAAAGGTTGTGGGACCTGACAACATTCCAGCATTGCAGACCTGTGCTCCAGAACTTGTCATGCCCCTAACCAAGTTGTTCCACTACAGCTACAAGACTGGCATCTACCCTGCAATAAGGAAAATTGCCCAGGTATGTCCTATACACAAAAAGCAGGACAAGTCCAACCCGGCCAATTACCGCTCCATCAGACTACTCTCGATCATCAGTAAAGTGATGGAAGGTGTCAACGACATTGATATCAAGCAGCACTTGCTTAGCAATAACTTCCTCACTCACTGTCAGTTTGGGTTCCACCAGGGCCACTCAGCTCCTGACCTCATCACACCCTTGGTTCAAAAATGGACAAAAAATCTGAACTCAAGAGGTGAGGTGAGTGTGGCCGCCCTTGACATTAAGGCAGCATTGGACCGAGTATGGCATTAAGGAGCCCTAGCAAAACTGGAGTCAATGGGAATCGGGGGAAAACTCTGCACTGGCTGGAGTCATACCTAGTGCAAAGGAAGATGGTTGTGGTTGTTGGAGGTCAATCATCTCAGCTCCATGACATCACTGCAGGAGTTCCTCAGGGTAGTGTCCTAGGCCCAACCATCTTCAGCTGCTTCATCAATGACCTTTCTTCAATCATAAGGTCAGAAGTGGGGATGTTTACTGATGATTGCACAATGTTCAGCACCATTCGCGACTTCTCAGATACTGAAACAGTCCGTGTAGAAATGCAGCAAGACCGGGACAATATCCAGGCTTGGGCTGATAAGTAACAAGTAACATTCGCGCCACACAAGTGCCAGGCAATGACCATCTCCAACAAGAGAGAATCTAACCATCTCCCCTTGACAGGCATTGGCATTATGATCGCTGAATACCCCACCATCAACATCCTAAGGGCTACCATTGACCAGAAACTGAACTGGAGTAGCACATAAATACTGTAGCTACAGGAGCAGGTCAGAGGCTAGGAATTCTGAGGCAAGGAACTCATCTCCAGACTCCCCAAAGCCTGTCCACCATCTACAAGGCACAAGTCAGGAGTGTGATGGAATACTCTCCACTTGCCTTGATGGGTGCAGCTCCAACAACACTCAAGAAGCTCGACACCATCCAGGACAAAGCAGCCCGCTTGATTGGCACACCATCCACAAGCATTCACTCCCTCCACCACTGACACACAGTGGCAGCAGTGTGTACCATATGCAAGATGCACTCCAGCAATGCACCAAGGCTCATTAGACAACACCTTCCAAACCCGCGACCTCTACCACCTAGAAGGACAAGGGCAGCAAATGCATGGAACACCACCACCTGCAAGTTCTGTGGATCTGTGAGGATGGCGCAAGATAGACGAGCGTGACATACCAATGACAGCCGATTTCCTGGTAGGAGTGGCTACAAGCAGCAGCAGCCTAATATTGGATTTGAGAAAGCTGTAGCATTTAACAGATTTTTAAAAATTACTGTAGTATTTAACATTTTGTATAAGGCTTCCTCAAGTATAATATAGCAAAGGACACTAACAAGTTAGTTTGAACTATTTTGCAGAGTGGGACTAATGCATCTACTGGACTGACCAGGCAGCGACAGTTAGTGTGGGAACGTTTAAGGGAGATATTTAAGAAGTGGGGAATTTAGGTGGGATTAATGGATTAAGGGATGAAGTGGGGAGTCCATTACTTTCCCATGTTTTCATTAAACAATAAGTAAGTGTTAATTACTTGTATTTAGTTAATATAAATCTTGAATTAATCATTTTCTCTTTAGAAGCAGGTAATAATCATGGAATCATTTTTGCTTTACCAAAAATTCATTTTGTTTCAGCCTCTGAAACAACCATCATATTTGTTATGTTATTATTCCATTGCATTTCTGCATTGCATTCTGATTAGTATTTTACTGTTTAATGTACATTATTCAGTGGATAGGAACTCAGACACAGCACGGAACATGGCTGGACTGAATGAACCATTTTCTATGTGACTACGCATCACTCAACTTCTCGCTCTCTTTTGTTTATACTGAGCGTACAATAGGAGCTATAGACCTCCCAATACATCTTTTGTAAGAGTATTGTACCTCTGAATGTACAGATAGAATTGGCAGTGTGAATAAGCTTGGTGAATATTGCCAAGACACTATGCTTTGTTCAGCATTATTCTTCACAATAGATATCACACTTTGGAAGTAATTTTTAAAAGGGAATCAAAATAGTGGGTACTTTTAGCTTTTGTTATTTTTTATACCACCATGCATTCTGCTTCTCACTCAGCTGCTCCTATTATACTGACAAATTAAATAAACCACGGCACTACTGAAGGGCTTTGGGCAGCAATGCTTCCAGTACTTTGTCCTTCCACACTTCGAAGAGTGCTTCTCGTGTTATTGAAACACTGCTTTTTACTTAAACCTAAATCCGAGTGTGCAATGTAGATTGCAGGGGAGAGACTTCCGTTTGACACAGTCCTGATTAGCAACAGGAAGCCATGAAACCAATCGGGATTTATCAGGTAAAATGAACCTCTGTAACATTTGTTATTATCAGCAACTTGCAACTCCAGCCTCATCTGAGGTCTGTGAGCAAACATAAATTCTTCATTACATGGCCATGGTGTGTAAGTAAGCGTGTGAGAGTGATAAGAGTATGATTTGTGTGAGATCGTGAGTATGTGTAAGAGTACATGAGTATGTGTGTGAGATTGCATGAGTCTTTATGAGAGTGCATGAGTATGTATGTGAGACAGCGTGAATGCGTGTATATGCCTGTGTGTGAGAGTGAAAGTGTGCATGTGTGTATATATGATGGTGTGTGAGTGTGCATGTGTGAGAATGTGAGTGAGTGCATGCCTGAGTGACAGAGACTGTTCCTGAGCCAATTCCCAGTGTTTGGAAAGACTGTTCCTGAGTCCAGTTCCCAGTGTTAGGAGAGACTGTTCCTGAGCCCAGTTCCCAGTCTTTGGAGAGACTGTTCTTGAGCCCAGTTCCCAGGGTTTGGAGAGACTGTTCCTGACCCCAGTTCCCTGTGTTTGGAGAGACTGTTCTTGAGCCCAGTTCCCAGTGTTTGGAGAGACTGTTCCTGAGCCCAGTTCCCAGTGTTTGGAGTGACTGTTCCTGAGCCCAGTTCCCTATTTGGACAGACTGTTCCTGAGCCCAGTTCCCAGTGTTTGGAAAGACTTCTCCTGAGCCCTGTTCCCAGTTTTTGGAGAGACTGATCGTGAACCCAGTTCCCAGTGTTTGAAGAGTCTGTTCCTGAGCCCAGTTCCCAGTTTTTGGAGAGACTGTTCTTGAGCCCAGTTCCCAGTGTTTGGAGAGACTGTTCCTGAGCCCAGTTCCCAGTTTTTGGAGAGACTGTTCTTGAGCCCAGTTCCCAGTGTTTGGAGAGTCTGTTCTTGAGCCCAGTTCCCAGTGTTTGGAGAGACTGTTCCTGAGCCCAGTTCCCAGTGTTTGGAGAGACTGTTCCTGAGCCCAGTTCCCAGTTTTTGGAGAGACTGTTCTTGAGCCCAGTTCCCAGTGTTTGGAGAGTCTGTTCCTGAGTCCAGTTCCCCGTTTTTGGAGAGACTGTTCTTGAGCCCAGTTCCCAGTGTTTGGAGTGTCTGTTCTTGAGCCCAGTTCCCAGTGTTTGGAGAGACTGTTCCTGAGCCGAGTTCCCAGTGTTTGGAGAGACTGTTCCTGAGCGTGGTTCCCAGTGTTTGAAGAGACTATGCCTGAGCCCAGTTCCCAGTGTTTGAAGACACTATTCCTGAGTCCAGTTCCCAGTGTTTGGAGTGACTGTTCTTGAGCCCAGTTCCCAGTGTTTGGAGAGTCTGTTCTTGAGCCCAGTTCCCAGTGTTTGGAGAGACTGTCCCTGAGGCTGGTTCCCAGTGTTTGGAGAGAATGTTCCTGAGCTTAGTTCCCAATATTTGAAGAGACTACGCCTGAGCGCAGTTCCCAGTGTTTGAAGGCACTATTCCTGAGTCCAGTTCCCAGTGCTGGAGTGACTGTTCTTGAACCCAGTTCTTAGTGTTTGAAGATACTGTTCCTGACTCCATTCCCAGTGTTTGAAGACACTATTCCTGAGTCCAGTTCCCAGTGTTTGGAGAGACTGTTCCTGAGTCCGTTCCCAGTGTTTGGAGAGATTGTTCTTGAGCCCGCTTCTCAGTCTATGGAGAGACCGTTCCTGAGCCCAGTTCCCAGTGTTTGGAGAGTCTGTTCCTGAGCCCAGTTCCCAGTATTTGGAGTGACTGTTCCTGAGCCCAGTTCCCAGTGTTTGGAGTGACTGTTCCTGAGCCCAGTTCCCAGTGTTTGGAGAGACTGTTCCTGAGGCCAGTTCCCAGTGTTTGGAGTGACTGTTCCTGAGTCCAGTTCCCAGTGTTTGGAGAGTCTGTTCCTGAGCCCAGTTCCCAGTTTTTGGAGAGACTGTTCCTGAGCCCAGTTCCCAGTGTTAGGAGAGACTGTTCCTGAGCCCAGTTCCCAGTGTTTGGAGAGACTGTTCCTGAGTCCAGTTCCCAGTGTTTGGAGAGACTGTTCTAAAGCCCAGTACCCAGTGTTTGGAGAGCCTGTTCCTGAGCCCAGTTCCCAGTGTTTGGAGAGACTGTTCCTGAGCCCAGTTCCCAGCGTTTGGAGAGACTGTTCCTGAGTCCCGTTCCCAATGTTTGGAGAGCCTGTTCCTGAGCCCAGTTCCCAGTGTTTGGAGTGACTGTTCCTGAGACCAGTTCCCAGTTTTTGGAGAGACTATGTCTGAGCCCAGTTCCCAGTTTTTGAAGACACTATTCCTGAGTCCAGTTCCCAGTGTTTGGAGTGTCTGTTCTTGAGCCCAGTTCCCAGTGTTTGGAGAGACTGTTCCTGAGCCCAGTTCCCAGTGTTTGGAGAGACTGTTCCTGAGCCTAGTTCCCAGTGTTTGAAGAGACGATGCCTGAGCCCAGTTCCCAGTGTTTGAAGACACTATTCCTGAGTCCAGTTCCCAGTGTTTGGAGTGACTGTTCTTGAGCCCAGTTCCCAGTGTTTGGAGAGTCTGTTCTTGAGCCCAGTTCCCAGTGTTTGGAGAGACTGTCCCTGAGCCTAGTTCCCAGTGTTTGGAGAGAATGTTCCTGAGCCTAGTTCCCAATATTTGAAGAGACTATGCCTGAGAGCAGTTCCCAGTGTTTGAAGACACTATTCCTGAGTCCAGTTCCCAGTGCTGGAGTGAATGTTCCTGAGCCCAGTTCCCAGTGTTTGGAGTGACTGTTCTTGAACCCAGTTCCCAGTGTTTGAAGAGACTGTTCCTGAGTCCGTTCCCAGTGTTTGAAGACACTATTCCTGAGTCCAGTTCCCAGTGTTTGGAGAGACTGTTCCTGAGTCCGTTCCCAGTGTTTGGAGAGACGGTTCCTGAGTCCGTTCGCAGTGTTTGGAGAGACTGTTCTTGAGCTCGCTTCCCAGTCTATGGAGAGACCGTTCCTGAGCCCAGTTCCCAGTGTTAGGAGAGCCTGTTCCTGAGCCCAGTTCCCAGTATTCGGAGTGACTGCTAATGAGCCCAGATCCCAGTGTTTGGAGTGACTGTTCCTGAGCCCAGTTCCCAGTGTTTGGAGAGACTGTTCCTGAGCCCAGTTCCCAGTGTTTGGAGTGACTGTTCCTGAGTCCAGTTCCCAGTGTTTGGAGAGTCTGTTCCTGAGCCCAGTTCCCAGTTTTTGGAGAGACTGTTCCTGAGCCCAGTTCCCAGTGTTAGGAGAGTCTGTTCTTGAGCCCAGTTCCCAGTGTTTGGAGTGACTGTTCCTGAGTCCAGTTCCCAGTGTTTGGAGAGACTGTTCCTAAGCCCAGTTCCCAGTGTTTGGAGATACTTTTCCTAAGCCCTGATCCTGTGATTGGAGTGACTGTTCCTGCGCCCAGTTCCCACTGTTTGGAGAGACAGTTCCTCAGCCCTGTTCCCAGTGTTTGGAGAGACTGATCCTGAGCCCAGTTCCCAGTGTTTGGAGAGTCTGTTCCTGAGCCCCGTTCCCAGTGATTGGAGAGACTGTTCTTGAGCCCGCTTCCCAGTGTATGGAGAGTCTGTTCATGAGCCCAGTTCCCAGTGTTTGGAGTGACTGTTCCTGAGCCCAGTTCCCAATTTTTGCAGAGACTGTTCCTGAGCCCAGTTCCCAGTATTCGGAGTGACTGCTAATGAGCCCAGATCCCAGTGTTTGGAGTGACTGTTCCTGAGCCCAGTTCCCAGTGTTTGGAGAGACTGTTCCTGAGCCCAGTTCCCAGTGTTTGGAGTGACTGTTCCTGAGTCCAGTTCCCAGTGTTTGGAGAGTCTGTTCCTGAGCCCAGTTCCCAGTTTTTGGAGAGACTGTTCCTGAGCCCAGTTCCCAGTGTTAGGAGAGTCTGTTCTTGAGCCCAGTTCCCAGTGTTTGGAGTGACTGTTCCTGAGTCCAGTTCCCAGTGTTTGGAGAGACTGTTCCTAAGCCCAGTTCCCAGTGTTTGGAGATACTTTTCCTAAGCCCTGATCCTGTGTTTGGAGAGTCTGTTCCTGAGCCCAGTTCCCATTGTTTGGAGAGACTGTTCCTGAGCCCAGTTCCCAGTGTTTGGAGAGACTGATCCTGAGCCCAGTTCCCAGTGTTTGGAGAGTCTGTTCCTGAGCCCCGTTCCCAGTGATTGGAGAGACTGTTCTTGAGCCCGCTTCCCAGTGTATGGAGAGTCTGTTCATGAGCCCAGTTCCCAGTGTTTGGAGTGACTGTTCCTGAGCCCAGTTCCCAATTTTTGCAGAGACTGTTCCTGAGCGCAGTTCCCAGTGTTTGGAGAGACTGTTCCTGAGACCAGTTCCCAGTGTTTGGGGAGACCTTTCCTGAGACCAGTTCCCAGTATATGGAGAGACTGTTCCTGAGCCCAGTTCCCAGTGTTTGGAGAGACAGATCCTCAGCCCGGTTCCCAGTGTTTGGAGAATGTGTTCCTGAGCCCAGTTCCCATTGTTTGGAGAGACTGTTCTTGAGCCCAGTTCCCAGTGTTTGAAGAGAATGTTCCTGAGCCCAGTTCCCAGTGTTTGGAGAGACTGTTCCTGAGTCCAGTTCCCAGTGATTGGAGAGACTGTCCTTGTGCCCAGTTCCCAGTGTTTGAACAGACTTATCCTGAGCCATTTCCCTGTAATTGGAGAGACTGATCCTGAGCTCAGTTCCCAGTGTTTGGAGAGACTGTTCCTGAGTCCCATTCCCAGTGTTTGGAGAGACTGTTACTGAGCCCAGTTCCCAGTGTTTGGAGAGACAGTTCCTGAGCCCAGTTCCCAGTGTTTGGAGAGACAGTTCCTGAGCCCAGTTCCCAGTATTTGGAGAGACAGTTCCTCAGCCCGGTTCCCAGTGTTTGGAGAGACTGTTCCTGAGCCCAGTTCCCAGTATTTGGAGAGACTGTTCTTGAGCCCGGTACCCAGTGTTTGGAGAGACAGTACCTCAGCCCAGTTCCCAGTGTTTGGAGATACTGTTCCTGAGCCCAGTTCCCAGTGTTTGGAGAGTCTCTTCCTGAGCCCAGTTCCCAGTGTTTGGAGTGAATGTTCTTGAGCCCATTTCCCAGTGTTTGGAGAGACTGTTCCTGTGTCCAGTTCACATTGTTTGGAGATACTGTTCTTGAGCCCAGTTCCCAGTATTTGGAGAGACTGTTCCTGAGCCCAGTTCCCAGTGTTTGGAGAGACTTTTCTTGACCCCAGTTCCCGTGTTTGGAGAGACATTTCCTGAGGCCTGATCTTGTGTTTGGAGAGACTGTTCCTGAGCCCAGTTCCCGTGTTTGGAGAGACATTTCCTGAGCCCTGATCCTGTGTTTGGAGAGACTGTTCTTGAGCCCAGTTCCCAGTGTTGTGAGAGACTGTTCCTGAGCCTAGTTCCCTGTCTTTGAACACAATATTCCTGACTCCAGTTCCCAGTGTTTGAGAGACTGTCCTTGTGCCCAGTTCCCAGTGTTTGGAGAGACTGATCGTGAGCCATTTCCCAGTATTTGGAAAGACTGATCCTGAGTCCAATTCCCAATGTTTGGAAAGAATGTTCCTGAGCCCAGTTCCCGTGTTTGGAGATACTTTTCCTGAGCCCTGATCCTGTGTTTGGAGTGACTGTTCCTGAGCCCAGTTCCCAGTGTTTGGAGAGCCTGATCCTGAGCCCAGTTCCCAGTGTTTGGAATAACTGTTCCTGAGCCCAGTTCCCAGTGTTTGGAGTAACTGTTCCTGAGCCCCGTTCCCAGTGATTGGAGAGACTGTTCTTGAGCCCGCTTCCCAGTGTATGGAGAGTCTGTTCCTGAGCCCAGTTCTCAGTGTTTGGAATAACTGATCCTGAGCCCAGTTCTCAGTGTTTGGAGTAACTGTTCCTGAGCCCCGTTCCCAGTGATTGGAGAGACTGTTCTTGAGCCCGCTTCCCAGTGTCTGGAGAGTCTGTTCCTGAGCCCAGTTCTCAGTGTTTGGAGTGACTGTTCCTGAGCCCAGTTCCCAATTTTTGGAGAGACTGTTCCTGAGCGCAGTTCCCAGTGTTTGGAGAAACTGTTCCTGAGCCCAGTTCCCAGTGTTTGGGGAGACCTTTCCTGAGACCATTTCCCAGTATTTGGAGAGACTGTTCCTGAGCCCAGTTCCCAGTGTTTGCAGAGACAGATCCTCAGCCTGGTTCCCAGTGTTTGGAGAATGTGTTCCTGAGCCCAGTTCCCATTGTTTGGAGAGACTGTTCTTGAGCCCAGTTCCCAGTGTTTGGAGAGACTGTTCCTGAGACCAGTTCCCAGTGTTTGGGGAGACCTTTCCTGAGACCAGTTCCCAGTATATGGAGAGACTGTTCCTGAGCCCAGTTCCCAGTGTTTGGAGAGACAGATCCTCAGCCCGGTTCCCAGTGTTTGGAGAATGTGTTCCTGAGCCCAGTTCCCATTGTTTGGAGAGACTGTTCTTGAGCCCAGTTCCCAGTGTTTGAAGAGAATGTTCCTGAGCCCAGTTCCCAGTGTTTGGAGAGACTGTTCCTGAGTCCAGTTCCCAGTGATTGGAGAGACTGTCCTTGTGCCCAGTTCCCAGTGTTTGAACAGACTTATCCTGAGCCATTTCCCTGTAATTGGAGAGACTGATCCTGAGCTCAGTTCCCAGTGTTTGGAGAGACTGTTCCTGAGTCCCATTCCCAGTGTTTGGAGAGACTGTTACTGAGCCCAGTTCCCAGTGTTTGGAGAGACAGTTCCTGAGCCCAGTTCCCAGTGTTTGGAGAGACAGTTCCTGAGCCCAGTTCCCAGTATTTGGAGAGACAGTTCCTCAGCCCGGTTCCCAGTGTTTGGAGAGACTGTTCCTGAGCCCAGTTCCCAGTATTTGGAGAGACTGTTCTTGAGCCCGGTACCCAGTGTTTGGAGAGACAGTACCTCAGCCCAGTTCCCAGTGTTTGGAGATACTGTTCCTGAGCCCAGTTCCCAGTGTTTGGAGAGTCTCTTCCTGAGCCCAGTTCCCAGTGTTTGGAGTGAATGTTCTTGAGCCCATTTCCCAGTGTTTGGAGAGACTGTTCCTGTGTCCAGTTCACAGTGTTTGGAGATACTGTTCTTGAGCCCAGTTCCCAGTATTTGGAGAGACTGTTCCTGAGCCCAGTTCCCAGTGTTTGGAGAGACTTTTCTTGACCCCAGTTCCCGTGTTTGGAGAGACATTTCCTGAGGCCTGATCTTGTGTTTGGAGAGACTGTTCCTGAGCCCAGTTCCCGTGTTTGGAGAGACATTTCCTGAGCCCTGATCCTGTGTTTGGAGAGACTGTTCTTGAGCCCAGTTCCCAGTGTTGTGAGAGACTGTTCCTGAGCCTAGTTCCCTGTCTTTGAACACAATATTCCTGACTCCAGTTCCCAGTGTTTGAGAGACTGTCCTTGTGCCCAGTTCCCAGTGTTTGGAGAGACTGATCGTGAGCCATTTCCCAGTATTTGGAAAGACTGATCCTGAGTCCAATTCCCAATGTTTGGAAAGAATGTTCCTGAGCCCAGTTCCCGTGTTTGGTGATACTTTTCCTGAGCCCTGATCCTGTGTTTGGAGTGACTGTTCCTGAGCCCAGTTCCCAGTGTTTGGAGAGCCTGATCCTGAGCCCAGTTCCCAGTGTTTGGAATAACTGTTCCTGAGCCCAGTTCCCAGTGTTTGGAGTAACTGTTCCTGAGCCCCGTTCCCAGTGATTGGAGAGACTGTTCTTGAGCCCGCTTCCCAGTGTATGGAGAGTCTGTTCCTGAGCCCAGTTCTCAGTGTTTGGAATAACTGATCCTGAGCCCAGTTCTCAGTGTTTGGAGTAACTGTTCCTGAGCCCCGTTCCCAGTGATTGGAGAGACTGTTCTTGAGCCCGCTTCCCAGTGTCTGGAGAGTCTGTTCCTGAGCCCAGTTCTCAGTGTTTGGAGTGACTGTTCCTGAGCCCAGTTCCCAATTTTTGGAGAGACTGTTCCTGAGCGCAGTTCCCAGTGTTTGGAGAAACTGTTCCTGAGCCCAGTTCCCAGTGTTTGGGGAGACCTTTCCTGAGACCATTTCCCAGTATTTGGAGAGACTGTTCCTGAGCCCAGTTCCCAGTGTTTGCAGAGACAGATCCTCAGCCTGGTTCCCAGTGTTTGGAGAATGTGTTCCTGAACCCAATTCCCATTGTTTGGAGAGACTGTTCTTGAGCCCAGTTCCCAGTGTTTGAAGAGAGTGTTCCTGAGCCCAGTTCCCAGTGTTTGGAGAGACTGTTCTTGAGCCCAGTTCCCAGTGTTTGCAGAGACTGTTCCTGAGTCCCATTCCCAGTGTTTGGAGAGACTGTCCTTGTGCCCAGTTCCCAGTGTTTGAACAGACTTATCCTGAGCCATTTCTCTGTAATTGGAGAGACTGATCCTGAGCTCAGTTCCCAGTGATTGGAGAGACTGTTCTTGAGCCCGCTTCCCAGTGTATGGAGAGTCTGTTCATGAGCCCAGTTCCCAGTGTTTGGAGTGACTGTTCCTGAGCCCAGTTCCCAATTTTTGCAGAGACTGTTCCTGAGCCCAGTTCCCAGTATTCGGAGTGACTGCTAATGAGCCCAGATCCCAGTGTTTGGAGTGACTGTTCCTGAGCCCAGTTCCCAGTGTTTGGAGAGACTGTTCCTGAGCCCAGTTCCCAGTGTTTGGAGTGACTGTTCCTGAGTCCAGTTCCCAGTGTTTGGAGAGTCTGTTCCTGAGCCCAGTTCCCAGTTTTTGGAGAGACTGTTCCTGAGCCCAGTTCCCAGTGTTAGGAGAGTCTGTTCTTGAGCCCAGTTCCCAGTGTTTGGAGTGACTGTTCCTGAGTCCAGTTCCCAGTGTTTGGAGAGACTGTTCCTAAGCCCAGTTCCCAGTGTTTGGAGATACTTTTCCTAAGCCCTGATCCTGTGTTTGGAGAGTCTGTTCCTGAGCCCAGTTCCCATTGTTTGGAGAGACTGTTCCTGAGCCCAGTTCCCAGTGTTTGGAGAGACTGATCCTGAGCCCAGTTCCCAGTGTTTGGAGAGTCTGTTCCTGAGCCCCGTTCCCCGTGATTGGAGAGACTGTTCTTGAGCCCGCTTCCCAGTGTATGGAGAGTCTGTTCATGAGCCCAGTTCCCAGTGTTTGGAGTGACTGTTCCTGAGCCCAGTTCCCAATTTTTGCAGAGACTGTTCCTGAGCGCAGTTCCCAGTGTTTGGAGAGACTGTTCCTGGACCAGTTCCCAGTGTTTGGGGAGACCTTTCCTGAGACCAGTTCCCAGTATATGGAGAGACTGTTCCTGAGCCCAGTTCCCAGTGTTTGGAGAGACAGATCCTCAGCCCGGTTCCCAGTGTTTGGAGAATGTGTTCCTGAGCCCAGTTCCCATTGTTTGGAGAGACTGTTCTTGAGCCCAGTTCCCAGTGTTTGAAGAGAATGTTCCTGAGCCCAGTTCCCAGTGTTTGGAGAGACTGTTCCTGAGTCCAGTTCCCAGTGATTGGAGAGACTGTCCTTGTGCCCAGTTCCCAGTGTTTGAACAGACTTATCCTGAGCCATTTCCCTGTAATTGGAGAGACTGATCCTGAGCTCAGTTCCCAGTGTTTGGAGAGACTGTTCCTGAGTCCCATTCCCAGTGTTTGGAGAGACTGTTACTGAGCCCAGTTCCCAGTGTTTGGAGAGACAGTTCCTGAGCCCAGTTCCCAGTGTTTGGAGAGACAGTTCCTGAGCCCAGTTCCCAGTATTTGGAGAGACAGTTCCTCAGCCCGGTTCCCAGTGTTTGGAGAGACTGTTCCTGAGCCCAGTTCCCAGTATTTGGAGAGACTGTTCTTGAGCCCGGTACCCAGTGTTTGGAGAGACAGTACCTCAGCCCAGTTCCCAGTGTTTGGAGATACTGTTGCTGAGCCCAGTTCCCAGTGTTTGGAGAGTCTCTTCCTGAGCCCAGTTCCCAGTGTTTGGAGTGAATGTTCTTGAGCCCATTTCCCAGTGTTTGGAGAGACTGTTCCTGTGTCCAGTTCACAGTGTTTGGAGATACTGTTCTTGAGCCAAGTTCCCAGTGTTTGGAGAGACTGATCGTGAGCCATTTCCCAGTATTTGGAAAGACTGATCCTGAGTCCAATTCCCAATGTTTGGAAAGAATGTTCCTGAGCCCAGTTCCCGTGTTTGGAGATACTTTTCCTGAGCCCTGATCCTGTGTTTGGAGTGACTGTTCCTGAGCCCAGTTCCCAGTGTTTGGAGAGCCTGATCCTGAGCCCAGTTCCCAGTGTTTGGAATAACTGTTCCTGAGCCCAGTTCCCAGTGTTTGGAGTAACTGTTCCTGAGCCCCGTTCCCAGTGATTGGAGAGACTGTTCTTGAGCCCGCTTCCCAGTGTCTGGAGAGTCTGTTCCTGAGCCCAGTTCTCAGTGTTTGGAATAACTGATCCTGAGCCCAGTTCTCAGTGTTTGGAGTAACTGTTCCTGAGCCCCGTTCCCAGTGATTGGAGAGACTGTTCTTGAGCACGCTTCCCAGTGTCTGGAGAGTCTGTTCCTGAGCCCAGTTCTCAGTGTTTGGAGTGACTGTTCCTGAGCCCAGTTCCCAATTTTTGGAGAGACTGTTCCTGAGCGCAGTTCCCAGTGTTTGGAGAAACTGTTCCTGAGCCCAGTTCCCAGTGTTTGGGGAGACCTTTCCTGAGACCATTTCCCAGTATTTGGAGAGACTGTTCCTGAGCCCAGTTCCCAGTGTTTGCAGAGACAGATCCTCAGCCTGGTTCCCAGTGTTTGGAGAATGTGTTCCTGAGCCCAATTCCCATTGTTTGGAGAGACTGTTCTTGAGCCCAGTTCCCAGTGTTTGAAGAGAGTGTTCCTGAGCCCAGTTCCCAGTGTTTGGAGAGACTGTTCTTGAACCCAGTTCCCAGTGTTTGCAGAGACTGTTCCTGAGTCCCATTCCCAGTGTTTGGAGAGACTGTCCTTGTGCCCAGTTCCCAGTGTTTGAACAGACTTATCCTGAGCCATTTCCCTGTAATTGGAGAGACTGATCCTGAGCTCAGTTCCCAGTGTTTGGAGAGACTGTTCCTGAGTCCCATTCCCAGTGTTTGGAGAGACTGTTACTGAGCCCAGTTCCCAGTGTTTGGAGAGACAGTTCCTGAGCCCAGTTCCCAGTGTTTGGAGTAACTGTTCCTGAGCCCCGTTCCCAGTGATTGGAGAGACTGTTCTTGAGCCCGCTTCCCAGTGTATGGAGAGTCTGTTCCTGAGCCCAGTTCTCAGTGTTTGGAATAACTGATCCTGAGCCCAGTTCTCAGTGTTTGGAGAACTGTTCCTGAGCCCCGTTCCCAGTGATTGGAGAGACTGTTCTTGAGCCCGCTTCCCAGTGTCTGGAGAGTCTGTTCCTGAGCCCAGTTCTCAGTGTTTGGAGTGACTGTTCCTGAGCCCAGTTCCCAATTTTTGGAGAGACTGTTCCTGAGCGCAGTTCCCAGTGTTTGGAGAAACTGTTCCTGAGCCCAGTTCCCAGTGTTTGGGGAGACCTTTCCTGAGACCATTTCCCAGTATTTGGAGAGACTGTTCCTGAGCCCAGTTCCCAGTGTTTGCAGAGACAGATCCTCAGCCTGGTTCCCAGTGTTTGGAGAATGTGTTCCTGAACCCAATTCCCATTGTTTGGAGAGACTGTTCTTGAGCCCAGTTCCCAGTGTTTGAAGAGAGTGTTCCTGAGCCCAGTTCCCAGTGTTTGGAGAGACTGTTCTTGAGCCCAGTTCCCAGTGTTTGCAGAGACTGTTCCTGAGTCCCATTCCCAGTGTTTGGAGAGACTGTCCTTGTGCCCAGTTCCCAGTGTTTGAACAGACTTATCCTGAGCCATTTCTCTGTAATTGGAGAGACTGATCCTGAGCTCAGTTCCCAGTGATTGGAGAGACTGTTCTTGAGCCCGCTTCCCAGTGTATGGAGAGTCTGTTCATGAGCCCAGTTCCCAGTGTTTGGAGTGACTGTTCCTGAGCCCAGTTCCCAATTTTTGCAGAGACTGTTCCTGAGCCCAGTTCCCAGTATTCGGAGTGACTGCTAATGAGCCCAGATCCCAGTGTTTGGAGTGACTGTTCCTGAGCCCAGTTCCCAGTGTTTGGAGAGACTGTTCCTGAGCCCAGTTCCCAGTGTTTGGAGTGACTGTTCCTGAGTCCAGTTCCCAGTGTTTGGAGAGTCTGTTCCTGAGCCCAGTTCCCAGTTTTTGGAGAGACTGTTCCTGAGCCCAGTTCCCAGTGTTAGGAGAGTCTGTTCTTGAGCCCAGTTCCCAGTGTTTGGAGTGACTGTTCCTGAGTCCAGTTCCCAGTGTTTGGAGAGACTGTTCCTAAGCCCAGTTCCCAGTGTTTGGAGATACTTTTCCTAAGCCCTGATCCTGTGTTTGGAGAGTCTGTTCCTGAGCCCAGTTCCCATTGTTTGGAGAGACTGTTCCTGAGCCCAGTTCCCAGTGTTTGGAGAGACTGATCCTGAGCCCAGTTCCCAGTGTTTGGAGAGTCTGTTCCTGAGCCCCGTTCCCCGTGATTGGAGAGACTGTTCTTGAGCCCGCTTCCCAGTGTATGGAGAGTCTGTTCATGAGCCCAGTTCCCAGTGTTTGGAGTGACTGTTCCTGAGCCCAGTTCCCAATTTTTGCAGAGACTGTTCCTGAGCGCAGTTCCCAGTGTTTGGAGAGACTGTTCCTGGACCAGTTCCCAGTGTTTGGGGAGACCTTTCCTGAGACCAGTTCCCAGTATATGGAGAGACTGTTCCTGAGCCCAGTTCCCAGTGTTTGGAGAGACAGATCCTCAGCCCGGTTCCCAGTGTTTGGAGAATGTGTTCCTGAGCCCAGTTCCCATTGTTTGGAGAGACTGTTCTTGAGCCCAGTTCCCAGTGTTTGAAGAGAATGTTCCTGAGCCCAGTTCCCAGTGTTTGGAGAGACTGTTCCTGAGTCCAGTTCCCAGTGATTGGAGAGACTGTCCTTGTGCCCAGTTCCCAGTGTTTGAACAGACTTATCCTGAGCCATTTCCCTGTAATTGGAGAGACTGATCCTGAGCTCAGTTCCCAGTGTTTGGAGAGACTGTTCCTGAGTCCCATTCCCAGTGTTTGGAGAGACTGTTACTGAGCCCAGTTCCCAGTGTTTGGAGAGACAGTTCCTGAGCCCAGTTCCCAGTGTTTGGAGAGACAGTTCCTGAGCCCAGTTCCCAGTATTTGGAGAGACAGTTCCTCAGCCCGGTTCCCAGTGTTTGGAGAGACTGTTCCTGAGCCCAGTTCCCAGTATTTGGAGAGACTGTTCTTGAGCCCGGTACCCAGTGTTTGGAGAGACAGTACCTCAGCCCAGTTCCCAGTGTTTGGAGATACTGTTGCTGAGCCCAGTTCCCAGTGTTTGGAGAGTCTCTTCCTGAGCCCAGTTCCCAGTGTTTGGAGTGAATGTTCTTGAGCCCATTTCCCAGTGTTTGGAGAGACTGTTCCTGTGTCCAGTTCACAGTGTTTGGAGATACTGTTCTTGAGCCCAGTTCCCAGTGTTTGGAGAGACTGATCGTGAGCCATTTCCCAGTATTTGGAAAGACTGATCCTGAGTCCAATTCCCAATGTTTGGAAAGAATGTTCCTGAGCCCAGTTCCCGTGTTTGGAGATACTTTTCCTGAGCCCTGATCCTGTGTTTGGAGTGACTGTTCCTGAGCCCAGTTCCCAGTGTTTGGAGAGCCTGATCCTGAGCCCAGTTCCCAGTGTTTGGAATAACTGTTCCTGAGCCCAGTTCCCAGTGTTTGGAGTAACTGTTCCTGAGCCCCGTTCCCAGTGATTGGAGAGACTGTTCTTGAGCCCGCTTCCCAGTGTCTGGAGAGTCTGTTCCTGAGCCCAGTTCTCAGTGTTTGGAATAACTGATCCTGAGCCCAGTTCTCAGTGTTTGGAGTAACTGTTCCTGAGCCCCGTTCCCAGTGATTGGAGAGACTGTTCTTGAGCCCGCTTCCCAGTGTCTGGAGAGTCTGTTCCTGAGCCCAGTTCTCAGTGTTTGGAGTGACTGTTCCTGAGCCCAGTTCCCAATTTTTGGAGAGACTGTTCCTGAGCGCAGTTCGCAGTGTTTGGAGAAACTGTTCCTGAGCCCAGTTCCCAGTGTTTGGGGAGACCTTTCCTGAGACCATTTCCCAGTATTTGGAGAGACTGTTCCTGAGCCCAGTTCCCAGTGTTTGCAGAGACAGATCCTCAGCCTGGTTCCCAGTGTTTGGAGAATGTGTTCCTGAGCCCAATTCCCATTGTTTGGAGAGACTGTTCTTGAGCCCAGTTCCCAGTGTTTGAAGAGAGTGTTCCTGAGCCCAGTTCCCAGTGTTTGGAGAGACTGTTCTTGAACCCAGTTCCCAGTGTTTGCAGAGACTGTTCCTGAGTCCCATTCCCAGTGTTTGGAGAGACTGTCCTTGTGCCCAGTTCCCAGTGTTTGAACAGACTTATCCTGAGCCATTTCCCTGTAATTGGAGAGACTGATCCTGAGCTCAGTTCCCAGTGTTTGGAGAGACTGTTCCTGAGTCCCATTCCCAGTGTTTGGAGAGACTGTTCTTGAGCCCAGTTCCCAGTGTTTGCAGAGACTGTTCCTGAGTCCCATTCCCAGTGTTTGGAGAGACTGTTACTGAGCCCAGTTCCCAGTGTTTGGAGAGACAGTTCCTCAGCCCAGTTCCCAGTGTTTGGAGAGAATGTTCCTGAGCCCAGTTCCCAGTGTTTGGAGAGACTGTTCCTGAGTCCAGTTCCCAGTGATTGGAGAGACTGTCCTTGTGCCCAGTTCCCAGTGTTTGAACAGACCTATCCTGAGCCATTTCCCTGTAATTGGAGAGACTGATCCTGAGCTCAGTTCCCAGTGTTTGGAGAGACTGTTCCTGAGTCCCATTCCCAGTGTTTGGAGAGACTGTTCTTGAGCCCAGTTCCCAGTGTTTGCAGAGACTGTTCCTGAGTCCCATTCCCAGTGTTTGGAGAGACTGTTACTGAGCCCAGTTCCCAGTGTTTGGAGAGACAGTTCCTGAGCCCAGTTCCCAGTGTTTGGAGAGACAGTTCCTGAGCCCAGTTCCCAGTATTTGGAGAGACAGTTCCTCAGCCCGGTTCCCAGTGTTTGGAGAGACAGTTCCTGAGCCCAGTTCCCAGTGTTTGGAGAGTCTGTTCCTGAGCCCAGTTCCCAGTATTTGGAGAGACTGTTCTTGAGCCCGGTACCCAGTGTTTGGAGAGACAGTACCTCAGCCCAGTTCCCAGTGTTTGGAGATACTGTTCCTGAGCCCAGTTCCCAGTGTTTGGAGAGTCTCTTCCTGAGCCCAGTTCCCAGTGTTTGGAGTGAATGTTCTTGAGCCCATTTCCCAGTGTTTGGAGAGACTGTTCCTGTGTCCAGTTCACAGTGTTTGGAGAGACTGTTCTTGAGCCCAGTTCCCAGTATTTGGAGAGACTGTTCCTGAGCCCAGTTCCCAGTGTTTGGAGAGACTTTTCTTGACCCCAGTTCCCGTGTTTGGAGAGACATTTCCTGAGGCCTGATCTTGTGTTTGGAGAGACTGTTCCTGAGCCCAGTTCCCGTGTTTGGAGAGACATTTCCTGAGCCCTGATCCTGTGTTTGGAGAGACTGTTCTTGAGCCCAGTTCCCAGTGTTGTGAGAGACTGTTCCTGAGCCTAGTTCCCTGTCTTTGAACACAATATTCCTGACTCCAGTTCCCAGTGTTTGGAGAGACTGTCCTTGTGCCCAGTTCCCAGTGTTTGGAGAGACTGATCGTGAGCCATTTCCCAGTATTTGGAAAGACTGATCCTGAGTCCAATTCCCAATGTTTGGAAAGAATGTTCCTGAGCCCAGTTCCCGTGTTTGGAGATACTTTTCCTGAGCCCTGATCCTGTGTTTGGAGTGACTGTTCCTGAGCCCAGTTCCCGTGTTTGGAGATACTTTTCCTGAGCCCTGATCCTGTGTTTGGAGTGACTGTTCCTGAGCCCTGTTCCCAGTGTTTGGAGAGCCTGATCCTGAGCCCAGTTCCCAGTGTTTGGAATAACTGTTCCTGAGCCCAGTTCCCAGTGTTTGGAGTAACTGTTCCTGAGCCCCGTTCCCAGTGATTGGAGAGACTGTTCTTGAGCCCGCTTCCCAGTGTATGGAGAGTCTGTTCCTGAGCCCAGTTCTCAGTGTTTGGAATAACTGATCCTGAGCCCAGTTCTCAGTGTTTGGAGTAACTGTTCCTGAGCCCCGTTCCCAGTGATTGGAGAGACTGTTCTTGAGCCCGCTTCCCAGTGTCTGGAGAGTCTGTTCCTGAGCCCAGTTCTCAGTGTTTGGAGTGACTGTTCCTGAGCCCAGTTCCCAATTTTTGGAGAGACTGTTCCTGAGCGCAGTTCCCAGTGTTTGGAGAAACTGTTCCTGAGCCCAGTTCCCAGTGTTTGGGGAGACCTTTCCTGAGACCATTTCCCAGTATTTGGAGAGACTGTTCCTGAGCCCAGTTCCCAGTGTTTGCAGAGACAGATCCTCAGCCTGGTTCCCAGTGTTTGGAGAATGTGTTCCTGAGCCCAGTTCCCATTGTTTGGAGAGACTGTTCTTGAGCCCAGTTCCCAGTGTTTGGAGAGACTGTTCCTGAGACCAGTTCCCAGTGTTTGGGGAGACCTTTCCTGAGACCAGTTCCCAGTATATGGAGAGACTGTTCCTGAGCCCAGTTCCCAGTGTTTGGAGAGACAGATCCTCAGCCCGGTTCCCAGTGTTTGGAGAATGTGTTCCTGAGCCCAGTTCCCATTGTTTGGAGAGACTGTTCTTGAGCCCAGTTCCCAGTGTTTGAAGAGAATGTTCCTGAGCCCAGTTCCCAGTGTTTGGAGAGACTGTTCCTGAGTCCAGTTCCCAGTGATTGGAGAGACTGTCCTTGTGCCCAGTTCCCAGTGTTTGAACAGACTTATCCTGAGCCATTTCCCTGTAATTGGAGAGACTGATCCTGAGCTCAGTTCCCAGTGTTTGGAGAGACTGTTCCTGAGTCCCATTCCCAGTGTTTGGAGAGACTGTTACTGAGCCCAGTTCCCAGTGTTTGGAGAGACAGTTCCTGAGCCCAGTTCCCAGTGTTTGGAGAGACAGTTCCTGAGCCCAGTTCCCAGTATTTGGAGAGACAGTTCCTCAGCCCGGTTCCCAGTGTTTGGAGAGACTGTTCCTGAGCCCAGTTCCCAGTATTTGGAGAGACTGTTCTTGAGCCCGGTACCCAGTGTTTGGAGAGACAGTACCTCAGCCCAGTTCCCAGTGTTTGGAGATACTGTTCCTGAGCCCAGTTCCCAGTGTTTGGAGAGTCTCTTCCTGAGCCCAGTTCCCAGTGTTTGGAGTGAATGTTCTTGAGCCCATTTCCCAGTGTTTGGAGAGACTGATCGTGAGCCATTTCCCAGTATTTGGAAAGACTGATCCTGAGTCCAATTCCCAATGTTTGGAAAGAATGTTCCTGAGCCCAGTTCCCGTGTTTGGAGATACTTTTCCTGAGCCCTGATCCTGTGTTTGGAGTGACTGTTCCTGAGCCCAGTTCCCGTGTTTGGAGATACTTTTCCTGAGCCCTGATCCTGTGTTTGGAGTGACTGTTCCTGAGCCCTGTTCCCAGTGTTTGGAGAGCCTGATCCTGAGCCCAGTTCCCAGTGTTTGGAATAACTGTTCCTGAGCCCAGTTCCCAGTGTTTGGAGTAACTGTTCCTGAGCCCCGTTCCCAGTGATTGGAGAGACTGTTCTTGAGCCCGCTTCCCAGTGTATGGAGAGTCTGTTCCTGAGCCCAGTTCTCAGTGTTTGGAATAACTGATCCTGAGCCCAGTTCTCAGTGTTTGGAGTAACTGTTCCTGAGCCCCGTTCCCAGTGATTGGAGAGACTGTTCTTGAGCCCGCTTCCCAGTGTCTGGAGAGTCTGTTCCTGAGCCCAGTTCTCAGTGTTTGGAGTGACTGTTCCTGAGCCCAGTTCCCAATTTTTGGAGAGACTGTTCCTGAGCGCAGTTCCCAGTGTTTGGAGAAACTGTTCCTGAGCCCAGTTCCCAGTGTTTGGGGAGACCTTTCCTGAGACCATTTCCCAGTATTTGGAGAGACTGTTCCTGAGCCCAGTTCCCAGTGTTTGCAGAGACAGATCCTCAGCCTGGTTCCCAGTGTTTGGAGAATGTGTTCCTGAGCCCAGTTCCCATTGTTTGGAGAGACTGTTCTTGAGCCCAGTTCCCAGTGTTTGGAGAGACTGTTCCTGAGACCAGTTCCCAGTGTTTGGGGAGACCTTTCCTGAGACCAGTTCCCAGTATATGGAGAGACTGTTCCTGAGCCCAGTTCCCAGTGTTTGGAGAGACAGATCCTCAGCCCGGTTCCCAGTGTTTGGAGAATGTGTTCCTGAGCCCAGTTCCCATTGTTTGGAGAGACTGTTCTTGAGCCCAGTTCCCAGTGTTTGAAGAGAATGTTCCTGAGCCCAGTTCCCAGTGTTTGGAGAGACTGTTCCTGAGTCCAGTTCCCAGTGATTGGAGAGACTGTCCTTGTGCCCAGTTCCCAGTGTTTGAACAGACTTATCCTGAGCCATTTCCCTGTAATTGGAGAGACTGATCCTGAGCTCAGTTCCCAGTGTTTGGAGAGACTGTTCCTGAGTCCCATTCCCAGTGTTTGGAGAGACTGTTACTGAGCCCAGTTCCCAGTGTTTGGAGAGACAGTTCCTGAGCCCAGTTCCCAGTGTTTGGAGAGACAGTTCCTGAGCCCAGTTCCCAGTATTTGGAGAGACAGTTCCTCAGCCCGGTTCCCAGTGTTTGGAGAGACTGTTCCTGAGCCCAGTTCCCAGTATTTGGAGAGACTGTTCTTGAGCCCGGTACCCAGTGTTTGGAGAGACAGTACCTCAGCCCAGTTCCCAGTGTTTGGAGATACTGTTCCTGAGCCCAGTTCCCAGTGTTTGGAGAGTCTCTTCCTGAGCCCAGTTCCCAGTGTTTGGAGTGAATGTTCTTGAGCCCATTTCCCAGTGTTTGGAGAGACTGTTCCTGTGTCCAGTTCACAGTGTTTGGAGATACTGTTCTTGAGCCCAGTTCCCAGTATTTGGAGAGACTGTTCCTGAGCCCAGTTCCCAGTGTTTGGAGAGACTTTTCTTGACCCCAGTTCCCGTGTTTGGAGAGACATTTCCTGAGGCCTGATCTTGTGTTTGGAGAGACTGTTCCTGAGCCCAGTTCCCGTGTTTGGAGAGACATTTGCTGAGCCCTGATCCTGTGTTTGGAGAGACTGTTCTTGAGCCCAGTTCCCAGTGTTGTGAGAGACTGTTCCTGAGCCTAGTTCCCTGTTTTTGAACACAATATTCCTGACTCCAGTTCCCAGTGTTTGGAGAGACTGTCCTTGTGCCCAGTTCCCAGTGTTTGGAGAGACTGATCGTGAGCCATTTCCCAGCATTTGGAAAGAATGTTCCTGAGCCCAGTTCCCGTGTTTGGAGATACTTTTCCTGAGCCCTGATCCTGTGTTTGGAGTGACTGTTCCTGAGCCCAGTTCCCAGTGTTTGGAGAGCCTGATCCTGAGCCCAGTTCCCAGTGTTTGGAATAACTGTTCCTGAGCCCAGTTCCCAGTGTTTGGAGTAACTGTTCCTGAGCCCCGTTCCCAGTGATTGGAGAGACTGTTCTTGAGCCCGCTTCCCAGTGTATGGAGAGTCTGTTCCTGAGCCCAGTTCTCAGTGTTTGGAATAACTGATCCTGAGCCCAGTTCTCAGTGTTTGGAGTAGCTGTTCCTGAGCCCCGTTCCCAGTGATTGGAGAGACTGTTCTTGAGCCCGCTTCCCAGTGTTTGGGGAGACCTTTCCTGAGACCATTTCCCAGTATTTGGAGAGACTGTTCCTGAGCCCAGTTCCCAGTGTTTGCAGAGACAGATCCTCAGCCTTGTTCCCAGTGTTTGGAGAATGTGTTCCTGAGCCCAGTTCCCATTGTTTGGAGAGACTGTTCTTGAGCCCAGTTCCCAGTGTTTGAAGAGAGTGTTCCTGAGCCCAGTTCCCAGTGTTTGGAGAGACTGTTCTTGAGCCCAGTTCCCAGTGTTTGCAGAGACTGTTCCTGAGTCCCATTCCCAGTGTTTGGAGAGACTGTCCTTGTGCCCAGTTCCCAGTGTTTGAACAGACTTATCCTGAGCCATTTCCCTGTAATTGGAGAGACTGATCCTGAGCTCAGTTCCCAGTGTTTGGAGAGACTGTTCCTGAGTCCCATTCCCAGTGTTTGGAGAGACTGTTCTTGAGCCCAGTTCCCAGTGTTTGCAGAGACTGTTCCTGAGTCCCATTCCCAGTGTTTGGAGAGACTGTTACTGAGCCCAGTTCCCAGTGTTTGGAGAGACAGTTCCTCAGCCCAGTTCCCAGTGTTTGGAGAGTCTGTTCCTGAGCCCAAGTCCCAGTATTTGGAGAGACTGTTCTTGAGCCCGGTACCCAGTGTTTGGAGAGACAGTTCCTCAGCCCGGTTCCCAGTGTTTGGAGAGACTGTTCCTGAGCCCAGTTGCCAGTGTTTGGAGAGTCTGTTCCTGAGCCCAGTTCCCAGTATTTGGAGAGACTGTTCTTGAGCCCGGTACCCAGTGTTTGGAGAGACAGTACCTCAGCCCAGTTCCCAGTGTTTGGAGTGAATGATCTTGAGCCCATTTCCCAGTGTTTGGAGATACTGTTCCTGAGCCCAGTTCCCAGTGTTTGGAGTGAATGTTCTTGAGCCCATTTCCCAGTGTTTGGAGAGACTGTTCCTGTGTCCAGTTCACAGTGTTTGGAGAGACTGTTCTTGAGCCCAGTTCCCAGTATTTGGAGAGACTGTTCCTGAGCCCAGTTCCCAGTGTTTGGAGAGACCTTTCTTGACCCCAGTTCCCGTGTTTGGAGAGACATTTCCTGAGGCCTGATCTTGTGTTTGGAGAGACTGTTCCTGAGCCCAGTTCCCGTGTTTGGAGAGACATTTCCTGAGCCCTGATCCTGTGTTTGGAGAGACTGTTCCTGAGCCCAGTTCCCAGTGTTTGGAGAGACTGTTCTTGCACCCAGTTCCCAGTGTTTGGAGAGACTGTTCTTGACCCCAGTTCCCAGTGTTTCGAGAGACTGTTCCTGCGCCTAGTTCCCTGTCTTTGAACACAATATTCCTGACTCCAGTTCCCAGTTTTTGGAGAGACTGTCCTTGTGCCCAGTTCCCAGTGTTTGGAGAGACTTATCGTGAGCCATTTCCCAGTATTTGGAGAGACTGTTCCTGAGCCCAGTTCCCAGTGTTTGGAGAGACTGTTCCTGAGTCCCATTCCCAGTGTTTGGAGAGACTGTTCTTGAGCCCAGTTCCCAGTGTTTGCAGAGACTGTTCCTGAGTCCCATTCCCGGTGTTTGGAGAGACTGTTCCTGAGCCCAGTTCCCAGTGTTTGGAGTGAATGTTCTTGAGCCCATTTCCCAGTGTTTGGAGAGACTGTTCCTGTGTCCAGTTCACAGTGTTTGGAGATACTGTTCTTGAGCCCAGTTCCCAGTATTTGGAGAGACTGTTCCTGAGCCCAGTTCCCAGTGTTTGGAGAGACTTTTCTTGACCCCAGTTCCCGTGTTTGGAGAGACATTTCCTGAGGCCTGATCTTGTGTTTGGAGAGACTGTTCCTGAGCCCAGTTCCCGTGTTTGGAGAGACATTTGCTGAGCCCTGATCCTGTGTTTGGAGAGACTGTTCTTGAGCCCAGTTCCCAGTGTTGTGAGAGACTGTTCCTGAGCCTAGTTCCCTGTCTTTGAACACAATATTCCTGACTCCAGTTCCCAGTGTTTGGAGAGACTGTCCTTGTGCCCAGTTCCCAGTGTTTGGAGAGACTGATCGTGAGCCATTTCCCAGCATTTGGAAAGAATGTTCCTGAGCCCAGTTCCCGTGTTTGGAGATACTTTTCCTGAGCCCTGATCCTGTGTTTGGAGTGACTGTTCCTGAGCCCAGTTCCCAGTGTTTGGAGAGCCTGATCCTGAGCCCAGTTCCCAGTGTTTGGAATAACTGTTCCTGAGCCCAGTTCCCAGTGTTTGGAGTAACTGTTCCTGAGCCCCGTTCCCAGTGATTGGAGAGACTGTTCTTGAGCCCGCTTCCCAGTGTATGGAGAGTCTGTTCCTGAGCCCAGTTCTCAGTGTTTGGAATAACTGATCCTGAGCCCAGTTCTCAGTGTTTGGAGTAGCTGTTCCTGAGCCCCGTTCCCAGTGATTGGAGAGACTGTTCTTGAGCCCGCTTCCCAGTGTTTGGGGAGACCTTTCCTGAGACCATTTCCCAGTATTTGGAGAGACTGTTCCTGAGCCCAGTTCCCAGTGTTTGCAGAGACAGATCCTCAGCCTTGTTCCCAGTGTTTGGAGAATGTGTTCCTGAGCCCAGTTCCCATTGTTTGGAGAGACTGTTCTTGAGCCCAGTTCCCAGTGTTTGAAGAGAGTGTTCCTGAGCCCAGTTCCCAGTGTTTGGAGAGACTGTTCTTGAGCCCAGTTCCCAGTGTTTGCAGAGACTGTTCCTGAGTCCCATTCCCAGTGTTTGGAGAGACTGTCCTTGTGCCCAGTTCCCAGTGTTTGAACAGACTTATCCTGAGCCATTTCCCTGTAATTGGAGAGACTGATCCTGAGCTCAGTTCCCAGTGTTTGGAGAGACTGTTCCTGAGTCCCATTCCCAGTGTTTGGAGAGACTGTTCTTGAGCCCAGTTCCCAGTGTTTGCAGAGACTGTTCCTGAGTCCCATTCCCAGTGTTTGGAGAGACTGTTACTGAGCCCAGTTCCCAGTGTTTGGAGAGACAGTTCCTCAGCCCAGTTCCCAGTGTTTGGAGAGTCTGTTCCTGAGCCCAAGTCCCAGTATTTGGAGAGACTGTTCTTGAGCCCGGTACCCAGTGTTTGGAGAGACAGTTCCTCAGCCCGGTTCCCAGTGTTTGGAGAGACTGTTCCTGAGCCCAGTTGCCAGTGTTTGGAGAGTCTGTTCCTGAGCCCAGTTCCCAGTATTTGGAGAGACTGTTCTTGAGCCCGGTACCCAGTGTTTGGAGAGACAGTACCTCAGCCCAGTTCCCAGTGTTTGGAGTGAATGATCTTGAGCCCATTTCCCAGTGTTTGGAGATACTGTTCCTGAGCCCAGTTCCCAGTGTTTGGAGTGAATGTTCTTGAGCCCATTTCCCAGTGTTTGGAGAGACTGTTCCTGTGTCCAGTTCACAGTGTTTGGAGAGACTGTTCTTGAGCCCAGTTCCCAGTATTTGGAGAGACTGTTCCTGAGCCCAGTTCCCAGTGTTTGGAGAGACCTTTCTTGACCCCAGTTCCCGTGTTTGGAGAGACATTTCCTGAGGCCTGATCTTGTGTTTGGAGAGACTGTTCCTGAGCCCAGTTCCCGTGTTTGGAGAGACATTTCCTGAGCCCTGATCCTGTGTTTGGAGAGACTGTTCCTGAGCCCAGTTCCCAGTGTTTGAAGAGAGTGTTCCTGAGCCCAGTTCCCAGTGTTTGGAGAGACTGTTCTTGAGCCCAGTTCCCAGTGTTTGCAGAGACTGTTCCTGAGTCCCATTCCCAGTGTTTGGAGAGACTGTCCTTGTGCCCAGTTCCCAGTGTTTGAACAGACTTATCCTGAGCCATTTCCCTGTAATTGGAGAGACTGATCCTGAGCTCAGTTCCCAGTGTTTGGAGAGACTGTTCCTGAGTCCCATTCCCAGTGTTTGGAGAGACTGTTCTTGAGCCCAGTTCCCAGTGTTTGCAGAGACTGTTCCTGAGTCCCATTCCCAGTGTTTGGAGAGACTGTTACTGAGCCCAGTTCCCAGTGTTTGGAGAGACAGTTCCTCAGCCCAGTTCCCAGTGTTTGGAGAGTCTGTTCCTGAGCCCAAGTCCCAGTATTTGGAGAGACTGTTCTTGAGCCCGGTACCCAGTGTTTGGAGAGACAGTTCCTCAGCCCGGTTCCCAGTGTTTGGAGAGACTGTTCCTGAGCCCAGTTGCCAGTGTTTGGAGAGTCTGTTCCTGAGCCCAGTTCCCAGTATTTGGAGAGACTGTTCTTGAGCCCGGTACCCAGTGTTTGGAGAGACAGTACCTCAGCCCAGTTCCCAGTGTTTGGAGTGAATGATCTTGAGCCCATTTCCCAGTGTTTGGAGATACTGTTCCTGAGCCCAGTTCCCAGTGTTTGGAGTGAATGTTCTTGAGCCCATTTCCCAGTGTTTGGAGAGACTGTTCCTGTGTCCAGTTCACAGTGTTTGGAGAGACTGTTCTTGAGCCCAGTTCCCAGTATTTGGAGAGACTGTTCCTGAGCCCAGTTCCCAGTGTTTGGAGAGACCTTTCTTGACCCCAGTTCCCGTGTTTGGAGAGACATTTCCTGAGGCCTGATCTTGTGTTTGGAGAGACTGTTCCTGAGCCCAGTTCCCGTGTTTGGAGAGACATTTCCTGAGCCCTGATCCTGTGTTTGGAGAGACTGTTCCTGAGCCCAGTTCCCAGTGTTTGGAGAGACTGTTCTTGCACCCAGTTCCCAGTGTTTGGAGAGACTGTTCTTGACCCCAGTTCCCAGTGTTTCGAGAGACTGTTCCTGCGCCTAGTTCCCTGTCTTTGAACACAATATTCCTGACTCCAGTTCCCAGTTTTTGGAGAGACTGTCCTTGTGCCCAGTTCCCAGTGTTTGGAGAGACTTATCGTGAGCCATTTCCCAGTATTTGGAGAGACTGTTCCTGAGCCCAGTTCCCAGTGTTTGGAGAGACTGTTCCTGAGTCCCATTCCCAGTGTTTGGAGAGACTGTTCTTGAGCCCAGTTCCCAGTGTTTGCAGAGACTGTTCCTGAGTCCCATTCCCGGTGTTTGGAGAGACTGTTCCTGAGCCCAGTTCCCAGTGTTTGGAGTGAATGTTCTTGAGCCCATTTCCCAGTGTTTGGAGAGACTGTTCCTGTGTCCAGTTCACAGTGTTTGGAGATACTGTTCTTGAGCCCAGTTCCCAGTATTTGGAGAGACTGTTCCTGAGCCCAGTTCCCAGTGTTTGGAGAGACTTTTCTTGACCCCAGTTCCCGTGTTTGGAGAGACATTTCCTGAGGCCTGATCTTGTGTTTGGAGAGACTGTTCCTGAGCCCAGTTCCCGTGTTTGGAGAGACATTTGCTGAGCCCTGATCCTGTGTTTGGAGAGACTGTTCTTGAGCCCAGTTCCCAGTGTTGTGAGAGACTGTTCCTGAGCCTAGTTCCCTGTCTTTGAACACAATATTCCTGACTCCAGTTCCCAGTGTTTGGAGAGACTGTCCTTGTGCCCAGTTCCCAGTGTTTGGAGAGACTGATCGTGAGCCATTTCCCAGCATTTGGAAAGAATGTTCCTGAGCCCAGTTCCCGTGTTTGGAGATACTTTTCCTGAGCCCTGATCCTGTGTTTGGAGTGACTGTTCCTGAGCCCAGTTCCCAGTGTTTGGAGAGCCTGATCCTGAGCCCAGTTCCCAGTGTTTGGAATAACTGTTCCTGAGCCCAGTTCCCAGTGTTTGGAGTAACTGTTCCTGAGCCCCGTTCCCAGTGATTGGAGAGACTGTTCTTGAGCCCGCTTCCCAGTGTATGGAGAGTCTGTTCCTGAGCCCAGTTCTCAGTGTTTGGAATAACTGATCCTGAGCCCAGTTCTCAGTGTTTGGAGTAACTGTTCCTGAGCCCCGTTCCCAGTGATTGGAGAGACTGTTCTTGAGCCCGCTTCCCAGTGTTTGGGGAGACCTTTCCTGAGACCATTTCCCAGTATTTGGAGAGACTGTTCCTGAGCCCAGTTCCCAGTGTTTGCAGAGACAGATCCTCAGCCTGGTTCCCAGTGTTTGGAGAATGTGTTCTTGAGCCCAGTTCCCAGTGTTTGAAGAGAGTGTTCCTGAGCCCAGTTCCCAGTGTTTGGAGAGACTGTTCTTGAGCCCAGTTCCCAGTGTTTGCAGAGACTGTTCCTGAGTCCCATTCCCAGTGTTTGGAGAGACTGTCCTTGTGCCCAGTTCCCAGTGTTTGAACAGACTTATCCTGAGCCATTTCCCTGTAATTGGAGAGACTGATCCTGAGCTCAGTTCCCAGTGTTTGGAGAGACTGTTCCTGAGTCCCATTCCCAGTGTTTGGAGAGACTGTTCTTGAGCCCAGTTCCCAGTGTTTGCAGAGACTGTTCCTGAGTCCCATTCCCAGTGTTTGGAGAGACTGTTACTGAGCCCAGTTCCCAGTGTTTGGAGAGACAGTTCCTCAGCCCAGTTCCCAGTGTTTGGAGAGTCTGTTCCTGAGCCCAAGTCCCAGTATTTGGAGAGACTGTTCTTGAGCCCGGTACCCAGTGTTTGGAGAGACAGTTCCTCAGCCCGGTTCCCAGTGTTTGGAGAGACTGTTCCTGAGCCCAGTTGCCAGTGTTTGGAGTGTCTGTTCCTGAGCCCAGTTCCCAGTATTTGGAGAGACTGTTCTTGAGCCCGGTACCCAGTGTTTGGAGAGACAGTACCTCAGCCCAGTTCCCAGTGTTTGGAGTGAATGATCTTGAGCCCATTTCCCAGTGTTTGGAGATACTGTTCCTGAGCCCAGTTCCCAGTGTTTGGAGTGAATGTTCTTGAGCCCATTTCCCAGTGTTTGGAGAGACTGTTCCTGTGTCCAGTTCACAGTGTTTGGAGAGACTGTTCTTGAGCCCAGTTCCCAGTATTTGGAGAGACTGTTCCTGAGCCCAGTTCCCAGTGTTTGGAGAGACTTTTCTTGACCCCAGTTCCCGTGTTTGGAGAGACATTTCCTGAGGCCTGATCTTGTGTTTGGAGAGACTGTTCCTGAGCCCAGTTCCCGTGTTTGGAGAGACATTTCCTGAGCCCTGATCCTGTGTTTGGAGAGACTGTTCCTGAGCCCAGTTCCCAGTGTTTGGAGAGACTGTTCTTGCACCCAGTTCCCAGTGTTTGGAGAGACTGTTCTTGACCCCAGTTCCCAGTGTTTCGAGAGACTGTTCCTGCGCCTAGTTCCCTGTCTTTGAACACAATATTCCTGACTCCAGTTCCCAGTTTTTGGAGAGACTGTCCTTGTGCCCAGTTCCCAGTGTTTGGAGAGACTTATCGTGAGCCATTTCCCAGTATTTGGAGAGACTGTTCCTGAGCCCAGTTCCCAGTGTTTGGAGAGACTGTTCCTGAGTCCCATTCCCAGTGTTTGGAGAGACTGTTCTTGAGCCCAGTTCCCAGTGTTTGAAGAGACTGTTCCTGAGCCCAATTCCCGTGTTTGGAGATAGTTTTCCTGAGCCCTGATCCTGTGTTTGGAGAGACTGTTCCTGAGTCCAGTTCCCAGTGATTGGAGAGACTGTCCTTGTGCCCAGTTCCCAGTGTTTGAACAGACTTATCCTGAGCCATTTCCCTGTAATTGGAGAGACTGATCCTGAGCTCAGTTCCCAGTGTTTGGAGAGACTGTTCCTGAGTCCAGTTCCCAGTGTTTGGAGAGTCTGTTCTTGAGCCCAGTTCCCAGTATTTGGAGAGACTGTTCTTGAGCCCCGTACCCAGTGTTTGGAGAGACAGTACCTCAGCCCAGTTCCCAGTGTTTGGAGTGAATGATCTTGAGCCCATTTCCCAGTGTTTGGAGATACTGTTCCTGAGTCCAGTTCCCAGTGTTTGGAGAGACAGTTCCTCAGCCCAGTTCCCAGTGTTTGGAGAGTCTGTTCCTGAGCCCAAGTCCCAGTATTTGGAGAGACTGTTCTTGAGCCCGGTACCCAGTGTTTGGAGAGACAGTTCCTCAGCCCGGTTCCCAGTGTTTGGAGAGACTGTTCCTGAGCCCAGTTCCCAGTGTTTGGAGAGTCTGTTCCTGAGCCCAGTTCCCAGTATTTGGAGAGACTGTTCTTGAGCCCGGTACCCAGTGTTTGGAGTGAATGATCTTGAGCCCATTTCCCAGTGTTTGGAGATACTGTTCCTGAGCCCAGTTCCCAGTGTTTGGAGTGAATGTTCTTGAGCCCATTTCCCAGTGTTTGGAGAGACTGTTCCTGTGTCCAGTTCACAGTGTTTGGAGATACTGTTCTTGAGCCCAGTTCCCAGTATTTGGAGAGACTGTTCCTGAGCCCTGTTCCCAGTGTTTGGAGAGACTTTTCTTGACCCCAGTTCCCGTGTTTGGAGAGACATTTCCTGAGGCCTGATCTTGTGTTTGGAGAGACTGTTCCTGAGCCCAGTTCCCGTGTTTGGAGAGACATTTCCTAAGCCCTGATCCTGTGTTTGGAGAGACTGTTCCTGAGCCCAGTTCCCAGTGTTTGGAGAGACTGTTCTTGCACCCAGTTCCCAGTGTTTGGAGAGACTGTTCTTGACCCCAGTTCCCAGTGTTTCGAGAGACTGTTCCTGAGCCTAGTTCCCTGTCTTTGAACACAATATTCCTGACTCCAGTTCCCAGTTTTTGGAGAGACTGTCCTTGTGCCCAGTTCCCAGTGTTTGGAGAGACTTATCGTGAGCCATTTCCCAGTATTTGGAGAGACTGTTCCTGAGCCCAGTTCCCAGTGTTTGGAGAGACTGTTCCTGAGTCCCATTCCCAGTGTTTGGAGAGACTGTTCTTGAGCCCAGTTCCCAGTGTTTGGAGAGACTGTTCCTGAGCCCAATTCCCGTGTTTGGAGATAGTTTTCCTGAGCCCTGATCCTGTGTTTGGAGAGACTGTTCCTGAGTCCAGTTCCCAGTGATTGGAGAGACTGTCCTTGTGCCCAGTTCCCAGTGTTTGAAAAGACTTATCCTGAGCCATTTCCCTGTAATTGGAGAGACTGATCCTGAGCTAAGTTCCCAGTGTTTGGGGAGACTGTTCCTGAGTCCCATTACCAGTGTTTGGAGAGACTGTTCTTGAGCCCAGTTCACAGTGTTTGGAGAGACAGTTCCTCAGCCCAGTTCCCAGTGTTTGGAGAGTCTGCTCCTGAGCGCAGTTCCCAGTATTTGGAGAGACTGTTCTTGAGCCCGGTACCCAGTGTTTGGAGAGACAGTTCCTCAGCCCGTTTCCCAGTGTTTGGATAGACTGTTCCTGAGCCCAGTTCCCAGTGTTTGGAGAGTCTGTTCCTGAGCCCAGTTCCCAGTGTTTGGAGAGACTGTTCCTGAGTCCCATTCCCAGTGTTTGGAGAGATTGTTCTTGAGCCCAGTTCCCAGTGTTTGGAGAGACAGTTCCTGAGCCCAATTCCCGTGTTTGGAGATAGTTTTCCTGAGCCCTGATCCTGTGTTTGGAGAGACTGTTCCTGAGTCCAGTTCCCAGTGATTGGAGAGACTGTCCTTGTGCCCAGTTCCCAGTGATTGAACAGACTTATCCTGAGCCATTTCCCTGTAATTGGAGAGACTGATCCTGAGCTAAGTTCCCAGTGTTTGGGGAGACTGTTCCTGAGTCCCATTACCAGTGTTTGGAGAGACTGTTCTTGAGCCCAGTTCCCAGTGTTTGCAGAGACTGTTCCTGAGTCCCATTCCCAGTGTTTGGAGAGACTGTTACTGAGCCCAGTTCCCAGTGTTTGGAGAGACAGTTCCTCAGCCCAGTTCCCAGTGTTTGGAGAGTCTGCTCCTGAGCCCAGTTCCCAGTATTTGGAGAGACTGTTCTTGAGCCCGGTACCCAGTGTTTGGAGAGACAGTTCCAGAGCCCGGTTCCCAGTGTTTGGATAGACTGTTCCTGAGCCCAGTTCCCAGTGTTTGGAGAGTCTGTTCCTGAGCCCAGTTTCCAGTATTTGGAGAGACTGTTCTTGAGCCCCGTACCCAGTGTTTGGAGAGACAGTACCTCAGCCCAGTTCCCAGTGTTTGGCGTGAATGATCTTGAGCCCATTTCCCAGTGTTTGGAGATACTGTTACTGAGCCCAGTTCCCAGTGTTTGGAGAGTCTCTTCCTGAGCCTAGTTCCCAGTGTTTGGAGTGAATGTTCTTGAGCCCATTTCCCAGTGTTTGGAGAGACTGTTCCTGAGCCCAGTTCCCAGTGTTTGGAGTGAATGTTCTTGAGCCCATTTCCCAGTGTTTGGAGAGACTGTTCCTGTGTCCAGTTCACAGTGTTTGGAGAGACTGTTCTTGAGCCCAGTTCCCAGTATTTGGAGAGACTGTTCCTGAGCCCAGTTCCCAGTGTTTGGAGAGACTTTTCTTGACCCCAGTTCCCGTGTTTGGAGAGACATTTCCTGAGGCCTGATCTTGTGTTTGGAGAGACTGTTCCTGAGCCCAGTTCCCGTGTTTGGAGAGACATTTCCTGAGCCCTGATCCTGTGTTTGGAGAGACTGTTCCTGAGCCCAGTTCCCAGTGTTTGGAGAGACTGTTCTTGCACCCAGTTCCCAGTGTTTGGAGAGACTGTTCTTGACCCCAGTTCCCAGTGTTTCGAGAGACTGTTCCTGAGCCTAGTTCCCTGTCTTTGAACACAATATTCCTGACTCCAGTTCCCAGTTTTTGGAGAGACTGTCCTTGTGCCCAGTTCCCAGTGTTTGGAGAGACTTATCGTGAGCCATTTCCCAGTATTTGGAGAGACTGTTCCTGAGCCCAGTTCCCAGTGTTTGGAGAGACTGTTCCTGAGTCCCATTCCCAGTATTTGGAGAGACTGTTCCTGAGTCCCATTCCCAGTATTTGGAGAGACTGTTCCTGAGCCCAGTTCCCAGTATTTGGAGAGACTGTTCTTGAGCCCAGTTCCCAGTGTTTGGAGAGACTGTTCCTGAGCCCAATTCCCGTGTTTGGAGATAGTTTTCCTGAGCCCTGATCCTGTGTTTGGAGAGACTGTTCCTGAGTCCCATTCCCAGTATTTGGAGAGACTGTTCCTGAGTCCAGTTCCCAGTGTTTGGAGAGTCTGTTCCTGAGCCCAGTTCCCAGTATTTGGAGAGACTGTTCTTGAGCCCCGTACCCAGTGTTTGGAGAGACAGTACCTCAGCCCAGTTCCCAGTGTTTGGAGTGAATGATCTTGAGCCCATTTCCCAGTGTTTGGAGATACTGTTCCTGATTCCAGTTCCCAGGGTTTGCAGAGTCTCTTCCTGAGCCCAGTTCCCAGTGTTTGGAGTGAATGATCTTGAGCCCATTTCCCAGTGTTTGGAGAGACTGTTCCTGAGCCCAGTTCCCAGTGTTTGGAGAGACTTTTCTTGACCCCAGTTCCCGTGTTTGGAGAGACATTTCCTGAGGCCTGATCCTGTGTTTGGAGAGACTGTTCCTGAGCCCAGTTCCCAGTGTTTGGAGAGACTGTTCTTGCACCCAGTTCCCAGTGTTTGGAGAGACTGTTCTTGAGCCCAGTTCCCAGTGTTTGGAGAGACTGTTCCTGAGCCTAGTTCCCTGTCTTTGAACACAATATTCCTGACTCCAGTTCCCAGTGTTTGGACAGACTGTCCTTGTGCCCAGTTCCCAGTGTTTGGAGAGACTTATCGTGAGCCATTTCCCAGTATTTGGAGAGACTGATCCTGAGTCCAATTCCCAGTGTTTGGAAAGAATGTTCCTGAGCCCAGTTCCCGTGTTTGGAGATACTTTTCCTGAGCCTTGATCCTGTGTTTGGAGTGACTGTTCCTGAGCCCAGTTCCCAGTGTTTGGAGAGACTGATCCTGAGCCCAGTTCCCAGTGTTTGGAATAAATGTTCCTGAGCCCAGTTCCCAGTGTTTGGAGAGACTGTTCTTGAGCCCGCTTCCCAGTGTATGGAGAGTCTGTTCCTGAGTCCAGTTCCCGGTGTTTGGAGTGACTGTTCCTGAGCCCAGTTCCCAATTTTTGGAGAGACGGTTCCTGAGCGCAGTTCCCAGTGTTTGGAGAGACTGTTCCTGAGACCAGTTCCCAGTGTTTGGGGAGACCTTTCCTGAGACCAGTTCCCAGTATTTGGAGAGACTGTTCCTGAGCCCAGTTCCCAGTGTTTGGAGAGACTGTTCCTGAGTCCAGTTCCCAGTGATTGGAGAGACTGTCCTTGTGCCCAGTTCCCAGTGTTTGAACAGACTTATCCTGAGCCATTTCCCTGTAATTGGAGAGACTGATCCTGAGCTCAGTTCCCAGTGTTTGGAGAGACTGTTCTTGAGCCCAGTTCCCAGTGTTTGCAGAGACTGCTCCTGAGTCCCATTCCCAGTGTTTGGAGAGACTGTTACTGAGCCCAGTTCCCAGTGTTTGGAGAGACAGTTCCTCAGCCCAGTTCCCAGTGTTTGGAGAGACAGTTCCTGAGCCCAGTTCCCAGTATTTGGAGAGACTGTTCTTGAGCCCGGTACCCAGTGTTTGGAGAGACAGTTCCTCAGCCCGGTTCCCAGTGTTTGGAGAGACTGTTCCTGAGCCCAGTTCCCAGTGTTTGGAGAGTCTGTTCCTGAGCCCAGTTCCCAGTATTTGGAGAGACTGTTCTTGAGCCCGGTACGCAGTGTTTGGAGAGACAGTACCTCAGCCCAGTTCCCAGTGTTTGGAGTGAATGATCTTGAGCCCATTTCCCAGTGTTTGGAGAGACTGTTCCTGAGTCCAGTTCCCAGTGTTTGGAGAGTCTCTTCCTGAGCCCATTTCCCAGTGTTTGGAGTGAATATTCTTGAGCCCATTTCCCAGTGTTTGGAGAGACTGTTCCTGTGTCCAGTTCACAGTGTTTGGAGAGACTGCTCTTGAGCCCAGTTCCCAGTATTTGGAGAGACTGTTCCTGAGACCAGTTCCCAGTGTTTGGAGAGACTTTTCTTGACACCAGTTCCCGTGTTTGGAGAGACACTTCCTGAGGCCCGATCTTGTGTTTGGAGAGACTGTTCCTGAGCCCAGTTCCCGTGTTTGGAGAGACATTTCCTGAGCCCTGATCCTGTGTTTGGAGAGACTCTTCCTGAGCCCAGTTCCCAGTGTTTGGAGAGACTGCTTTTGCAACCAGTTCCCAGTGTGTGGAGAGACTGTTCTTGAGCCCAGTTCCCAGTATTTGGAGAGACTGTTCCTGAGCCCAGTTCCCAGTATTTGGAAAGACTGTTCCTGAGCCTAGTTCCCTGTCTTTGAACACAATATTCCTGACTCCAGTTCCCAGTGTTTGGAGAGACTGTCCTTGTGCCCAGTTCCCAGTGTTTGGAGAGACTTATCGTGAGCCATTTCCCAGTATTTGGAGAGACTGATCCTGAGTCCAATTCCCAGTGTTTGGAAAGAATGTTCCTGAGCCCAGTTCCCGTGTTTGGAGATACTTTTCCTGTGCCCTGATCCTGTGTTTGGAGTGACTGTTCCTGAGCCCAGTTCCCAGTGTTTGGAGAGACTGATCCTGAGCCCAGTTCTCAGTGTTTGGAGTAACTGTTCCTGAGCCCAGTTCCCAGTGTTTGGAGAGTCTGTTCCTGAGCCCAGTTCCCAGTGATTGGAGAGACTGTTCTTGAGCCCGCTTCCCAGTGTATGGAGAGTCTGTTCCTGAGCCCAGTTCCCAGTGTTTGGAGTGACTGTTCCTGAGCCCAGTTCCCAATTTTTGGAGAGACTGTTCCTGAGCGCAGTTCCCAGTGTTTGGAGAGACTGTTCCTGAGACCAGTTCCCAGTATTTGGAGAGACAGATCCTCAGCCCGGTTCCCAGTGTTTGGAGAATGTGTTCCTGAGCCCAGTTCCCATTGTTTGGAGAGACTGTTCTTGAGCCCAGTTCCCAGTGTTTGAAGAGAGTGTTCCTGAGCCCAATTCCCGTGTTTGGAGATAGTTTTCCTGAGCCCTGATCCCAGTGTTTGGAGAGACTGTTCCTGAGTCCAGTTCCCAGTGATTGGAGAGACTGTCCTTGTGCCCAGTTCCCAGTGTTTGAACAGACTTATCCTGAGCCATTTCCCTGTAATTGGAGAGACTGATCCTGAGCTAAGTTCCCAGTGTTTGGGGAGACTGTTCCTGAGTCCCATTACCAGTGTTTGGAGAGACTGTTCTTGAGCCCAGTTCCCAGTGTTTGCAGAGACTGTTCCTGAGTCCCATTCCCAGTGTTTGGAGAGACTGTTACTGAGCCCAGTTCCCAGTATTTGGAGAGACTGTTCCTGAGCCCAGTTCCCAGTGTTTGGAGAGTCTGTTCCTGAGCCCAGTTCCCAGTATTTGGAGAGACTGTTCTTGAGCCCGGTACCCAGTGTTTGGAGAGACAGTTCCTCAGCCCGGTTCCCAGTGTTTGGATAGACTGTTCCTGAGCCCAGTTCCCAGTGTTTGGAGAGTCTGTTCCTGAGCCCAGTTCCCAGTATTTGGAGAGACTGTTCTTGAGCCCCGTACCCAGTGTTTGGAGAGACAGTACCTCAGCCCAGTTCCCAGTGTTTGGAGTGAATGATCTTGAGCCCATTTCCCAGTGTTTGGAGATACTGTTCCTGAGCCCAGTTCCCAGTGTTTGGAGAGTCTCTTCCTGAGCCTAGTTCCCAGTGTTTGGAGTGAATGTTCTTGAGCTCATTTCCCAGTGTTTGGAGAGACTGTTCCTGAGCCCAGTTCCCAGTGTTTGGAGAGTCTGTTCCTGAGCCCAGTTCCCAGTATTTGGAGATACTGTTCCTGAGCCCAGTTCCCAGTGTTTGGAGAGTCTCTTCCTGAGCCTAGTTCCCAGTGTTTGGAGTGAATGTTCTTGAGCCCATTTCCCAGTGTTTGGAGAGACTGTTCCTGAGCCCAGTTCCCAGTGTTTGGAGAGTCTGTTCCTGAGCCCAGTTCCCAGTATTTGGAGAGACTGTTCTTGAGCCCGGTACCCAGTGTTTGGAGAGACAGTACCTCAGCCCAGTTCCCAGTGTTTGGAGTGAATGATCTTGAGCCCATTTCCCAGTGTTTGGAGATACTGTTCCTGAGCCCAGTTCCCAGTGTTTGGAGTGAATGTTCTTGAGCCCATTTCCCAGTGTTTGGAGAGACTGTTCCTGTGTCCAGTTCACAGTGTTTGGAGAGACTGTTCTTGAGCCCAGTTCCCAGTATTTGGAGAGACTGTTCCTGAGCCCAGTTCCCAGTGTTTGGAGAGAATGTTCCTGAGTCCCATTCCCAGTGTTTGGAGAGACTGTTCTTGAGCCCAGTTCCCAGTGTTTGGAGAGACTGTTCCTGAGCCCAATTCCCGTGTTTGGAGATAGTTTTCCTGAGCCCAGTTCCCAGTGTTTGGAGAGACTGTTCCTGAGTCCCATTCCCAGTGTTTGGAGAGACTGTTCCTGAGTCCAGTTCCCAGTGATTGGAGAGACTGTCCTTGTGCCCAGTTCCCAGTGTTTGAACAGACTTATCCTGAGCCATTTCCCTGTAATTGGAGAGACTGATCCTGAGCTCAGTTCCCAGTGTTTGGAGAGACTGTTCCTGAGTCCAGTTCCCAGTGTTTGGAGAGTCTGTTCTTGAGCCCAGTTCCCAGTATTTGGAGAGACTGTTCTTGAGCCCCGTACCCAGTGTTTGGAGAGACAGTACCTCAGCCCAGTTCCCAGTGTTTGGAGTGAATGATCTTGAGCCCATTTCCCAGTGTTTGGAGATACTGTTCCTGAGTCCAGTTCTCAGTGTTTGGAGAGTCTCTTCCTGAGCCCAGTTCCCAGTGTTTGGAGTGAATGTTCTTGAACCCATTTCCCAGTGTTTGGAGAGACTGTTCCTGAGCCCAGTTCCCAGTGTTTGGAGAGACTTTTCTTGACCCCAGTTCCCGTGTTTGGAGAGACATTTCCTGAGGCCTGATCATGTGTTTGGAGAGACTGTTCCTGTGTCCAGTTCACAGTGTTTGGAGAGACAGTTCCTGAGCCCTGATCCTGTGTTTGGTGAGACTGTTCCTGAGCCCAGTTCCCAGTGTTTGGAGAGACTGTTCTTGCACCCAGTTCCCAGTGTTTGGAGAGACTGTTCTTGAGCCCAGTTCCCAGTGTTTCGAGAGACTGTTCCTGAGCCTAGTTCCCTGTCTTTGAACACAATGTTCCTGACTCCAGTTCCCAGTGTTTGGACAGACTGTCCTTGTGCCCAGTTCCCAGTGTTTGGAGAGACTTATCGTGAGCCATTTCCCAGTATTTGGAGAGACTGATCCTGAGTCCAATTCCCAGTGTTTGGAAAGAATGTTCCTGAGCCCAGTTCCCGTGTTTGGAGATACTTTTCCTGAGCCCTGATCCTGTGTTTGGAGTGACTGTTCCTGAGCCAAGTTCCCAGTGTTTGGAGAGACTGATCCTGAGCCCAGTTCCCAGTGTTTGGAATAACTGTTCCTGAGCGCAGTTCCCAGTGTTTGGAGTGACTGTTCCTGAGACCAGTTCCCAGTGTTTGGGGAGACCTTTCCTGAGACCAGTTCCCAGTATTTGGAGAGACTGTTCCTGAGCCCAGTTCCCAGTGTTTGGAGAGACTGTTCCTGAGTCCAGTTCCCAGTGATTGGAGAGACTGTCCTTGTGCCCAGTTCCCAGTGTTTGAACAGACTTATCCTGAGCCATTTCCCTGTAATTGGAGAGACTGATCCTGAGCTCAGTTCCCAGTGTTTGGAGAGACTGTTCTTGAGCCCAGTTCCCAGTGTTTGCAGAGACTGCTCCTGAGTCCCATTCCCAGTGTTTGGAGAGACTGTTACTGAGCCCAGTTCCCAGTGTTTGGAGAGACAGTTCCTCAGCCCAGTTCCCAGTGTTTGGAGAGACAGTTCCTGAGCCCAGTTCCCAGTATTTGGAGAGACTGTTCTTGAGCCCGGTACCCAGTGTTTGGAGAGACAGTTCCTCAGCCCGGTTCCCAGTGTTTGGAGAGACTGTTCCTGAGCCCAGTTCCCAGTGTTTGGAGAGTCTGTTCCTGAGCCCAGTTCCCAGTATTTGGAGAGACTGTTCTTGAGCCCGGTACCCAGTGTTTGGAGAGACAGTACCTCAGCCCAGTTCCCAGTGTTTGGAGTGAATGATCTTGAGCCCATTTCCCAGTGTTTGGAGATACTGTTCCTGAGCCCAGTTCCCAGTGTTTGGAGAGTCTCTTCCTGAGCCCAGTTCCCAGTGTTTGGAGTGAATATTCTTGAGCCCATTTCCCAGTGTTTGGAGAGACTGTTCCTGTGTCCAGTTCACAGTGTTTGGAGAGACTGCTCTTGAGCCCAGTTCCCAGTATTTGGAGAGACTGTTCCTGAGCCCAGTTCCCAGTGTTTGGAGAGACTTTTCTTGACACCAGTTCCCGTGTTTGGAGAGACACTTCCTGAGGCCTGATCTTGTGTTTGGAGAGACTGTTCCTGAGCCCAGTTCCCGTGTTTGGAGAGACATTTCCTGAGCCCTGATCCTGTGTTTGGAGAGACTCTTCCTGAGCCCAGTTCCCAGTGTTTGGAGAGACTGTTTTTGCAACCAGTTCCCAGTGTGTGGAGAGACGTTTCTTGAGCCCAGTTCCCAGTATTTGGAGAGACTGTTCCTGAGCCCAGTTCCCAGTATTTGGAGAGACTGTTCCTGAGCCTAGTTCCCTGTCTTTGAACACAATATTCCTGACTCCAGTTCCCAGTGTTTGGAGAGACTGTCCTTGTGCCCAGTTCCCAGTGTTTGGAGAGACTTATCGTGAGCCATTTCCCAGTATTTGGAGAGACTGATCCTGAGTCCAATTCCCAGTGTTTGGAAAGAATGTTCCTGAGCCCAGTTCCCGTGTTTGGAGATACTTTTCCTGAGCCCTGATCCTGAGTTTGGAGTGACTGTTCCTGAGCCCACTTCCCAGTGTTTGGAGAGACTGATCCTGAGCCCAGTTCCCAGTGTTTGGAGTAACTGTTCCTGAGCCCAGTTCCCAGTGTTTGGAGAGTCTGTTCCTGAGCCCCGTTCCCAGTGATTGGAGAGACTGTTCTTGAGCCCGCTTCCCAGTGTATGGAGAGTCTGTTCCTGAGCCCAGTTCCCAGTGTTTGGAGTGACTGTTCCTGAGCCCAGTTCCCAATTTTTGGAGAGACTGTTCCTGAGCGCAGTTCCCAGTGTTTGGAGAGACTGTTCCTGAGACCAGTTCCCAGTATTTGGAGAGACAGATCCTCAGCCCGGTTCCCAGAGTTTGGAGAATGTGTTCCTGAGTCCAGTTTCCATTGTTTGGAGAGACTGTTCTTGAGCCCAGTTCCCAGTGTTTGAAGAGAGTGTTCCTGAGCCCAGTTCCCAGTGTTTGGAGAGACTGTTCCTGAGTCCAGTTCCCAGTGATTGGAGAGACTGTCCTTGTGCCCAGTTCCCAGTGTTTGAACAGACTTATCCTGAGCCATTTCCCTGAAATTGGAGAGACTGATCCTGAGCTCTGTTCCCAGTGTTTGGAGAGACTGTTCCTGAGTCCCATTCCCAGTGTTTGGAGAGACTGTTCTTGAGCCCAGTTCCCAGTGTTTGCAGAGACTGTTCCTGAGTCCCATTCCCAGTGTTTGGATGACAGTTCCTCAGCCCAGTTCCCACTGTTTGGAGAGACTGTTCTTGAGCCCGGTACCCAGTGTTTGGAGAGACAGTTCCTCAGCCCGGTTCCCAGTGTTTGCAGAGACTGTTCCTGAGCCCAGTTCCCAGTGTTTGGAGAGTCTGTTCCTGAGCCTAGTTCCCAGTATTTGGAGAGACTGTTCTTGAGCCCAGTTCCCAGTGTTTGGAGAGTCTGTTCATCTGCCCAGTTCCCAGTGTTTGGAGAGACTGTTCTTGAGCCCAGTCCCCAGTGTTTGGAGAGACAGTACCTCAGCCCAGTTCCCAGTGTTTGGAGTGAATGATCTTGAGCCCATTTCCCAGTGTTTGGAGATACTGTTCCTGAGCCCAGTTCCCAGTGTTTGGAGTGAATGTACTTGAGCCCATTTCCCAGTGTTTGGAGAGACTGTTCCTGTGTCCAGTTCACAGTGTTTGGAGAGACTGTTCTTGAGCCCAGTTCCCAGTATTTGGAGAGACTGTTCCTGAGCCCAGTTCCCAGTGTTTGGAGAGACTTTTCATGACCCCAGTTCCCGTGTTTGGAGTGACATTTCCTGAGGCCTGATCTTGTGTTTGGAGAGACTGTTCCTGAGCCCAGTTCCCGTGTTTGGAGAGACATTTCCTGAGTCCTGATCCTGTGTTTGGAGAGACTGTTCCTGAGCCCAGTTCCCAGTGTTTGGAGAGACTGTTCTTGCACCCAGTTCCCAGTGTTTGGAGAGACTGTTCTTGACCCCAGTTCCCAGTGTTTCGAGAGACTGTTCCGGAGCCTAGTTCCCTGTATTTGAACACAATATTCCTGACTCCAGTTCCCAGTTTTTGGAGAGACTGTCCTTGTGCCCAGTTCCCAGTGTTTGGAGAGACTTATCGTGAGCCATTTCCCAGTATTTGGAGAGACTGATCCTGAGCCCAGTTCCCAGTGTTTGGAGAGACTGTTTCTGAGTCCCATTCCCAGTGTTTGGAGAGACTGTTTCTGAGTCCCATTCCCAGTGTTTGGAGAGACTGTTTCTGAGTCCCATTCCCAGTGTTTGGAGAGACTGTTCTTGAGCCCAGTTCCCAGTGTTTGGAGAGACTGTTCCTGAGCCCAATTCCCGTGTTTGGAGATAGTTTTCCTGAGCCCTGATCCTGTGTTTGGAGAGACTGTTCCTGAGTCCAGTTCCCAGTGATTGGAGAGACTGTTCTTGTGCCCAGTTCCCAGTGTTTGAACAGACTTATCCTGAGCCATTTCCCTGTAATTGGAGAGACTGATCCTGAGCTCAGTTCCCAGTGTTTGGAGAGACTGTCCTTGTGCCCAGTTCCCAGTGTTTGGAGAGACTTATCGTGAGCCATTTCCCAGTATTTGGAGAGACTGATCCTGAGTCCAATTCCCAGTGTTTGGAAAGAATGTTCCTGAGCCCAGTTCCCGTGTTTGGAGAGACTGTTCTTGAGCCCGGTACCCAGTGTTTGGAGAGACAGTTCCTCAGCCCGGTTCCCAGTGTTTGGAGAGTCTGTTCCTCAGCCCAGTTCCCAGTGTTTGGAGAGACTGTTCTTGAGCGCAGGACCCAGTGTTTGGAGAGACAGTACCTCAGCCCAGTTCCCAGTGTTTGGAGTGAATGATCTTGAGCCCATTTCCCAGTGTTTGGAGATACTGTTCCTGAGCCCAGTTCCCAGTGTTTGGAGTGAATGTTCTTGAGCCCATTTCCCAGTGTTTGGAGAGACTGTTCCTGTGTCCAGTTCACAGTGTTTGGAGAGACTGTTCTTGAGCCCAGTTCCCAGTATTTGGAGAGACTGTTCCTGAGCCCAGTTCCCAGTGTTTGGAGAGACTTTTCATGACCCCAGTTCCCGTGTTTGGAGTGACATTTCCTGAGGCCTGATCTTGTGTTTGGAGAGACTGTTCCTGAGCCCAGTTCCCGTGTTTGGAGAGACATTTCCTGAGCCCTGATCCTGTGTTTGGAGAGACTGTTCCTGAGCCCAGTTCCCAGTGTTTGGAGAGACTGTTCTTGCACCCAGTTCCCAGTGTTTGGAGAGACTGTTCTTGACCCCAGTTCCCAGTGTTTCGAGAGACTGTTCCTGAGCCTAGTTACCTGTATTTGAACACAATATTCCTGACTCCAGTTCCCAGTTTTTGGAGAGACTGTCCTTGTGCCCAGTTCCCAGTGTTTGGAGAGACTGTTCCTGAGTCCCATTCCCAGTGTTTGGAGAGACTGTTCTTGAGCCCAGTTCCCAGTGTTTGGAGAGACTGTTCCTGAGCCCAATTCCCGTGTTTGGAGATAGATTTCCTGAGCCCTGATCCTGTGTTTGGAGAGACTGTTCCTGAGTCCAGTTCCCAGTGATTGGAGAGACTGTCCTTGTGCCCAGTTCCCAGTGTTTGAACAGACTTATCCTGAGCCATTTCCCTGTAATTGGAGAGACTGATCCTGAGCTCAGTTCCCAGTGTTTGGAGAGACTGTCCTTGTGCCCAGTTCCCAGTGTTTGGAGAGACTTATCGTGAGCCATTTCCCAGTATTTGGAGAGACTGATCCTGAGTCCAATTCCCAGTGTTTGGAAGGAATGTTCCTGAGCCCAGTTCCTGTGTTTGGAGATACTTTTCCTGAGCCCTGATCCTGTGTTTGGAGTGACTGTTCCTGAGCCCAGTTCCCAGTGTTTGGAGAGACTGATCCTGAGCCCAGTTCCCAGTGTTTGGAGTAACTGTTCCTGAGCCCAGTTCCCAGTGTTTGGAGAGTCTGTTCCTGAGCCCCGTTCCCAGTGATTGGAGAGACTGTTCTTGAGCCCGCTTCCCAGTGTATGGGGAGTCTGTTCCTGAGCCCAGTTCCCAGTGTTTGGAGTGACTGTTCCTGAGCCCAGTTCCCAATTTTTGGAGAGACTGTTCCTGAGCGCAGTTCCCAGTGTTTGGAGAGACTGTTCCTGAGACCAGTTCCCAGTATTTGGAGAGACAGATCCTCAGCCCGGTTCCCAGTGTTTGGAGAATGTGTTCCTGAGCCCAGTTCCCATTGTTTGGAGAGACTGTTCTTGAGCCCAGTTCCCAGTGTTTGAAGAGAGTGTTCCTGAGCCCAGTTCCCTGTGTTTGGAGAGACTGTTCCTGAGTCCAGTTCCCAGTGATTGGAGAGACTGTCCTTGTGCCCAGTTCCCAGTGTTTGAACAGACTTATCCTGAGCCATTTCCCTGAAATTGGAGAGACTGATCCTGAGCTCAGTCCCCAGTGTTTGGAGAGACTGTTCCTGAGTCCCATTCCCAGTGTTTGGAGAGACTGTTCTTGAGCCCAGTTCCCAGTGTTTGCAGAGACTGTTCCTCAGCCCAGTTCCCAGTGTTTGGAGAGACTGTTCTTGAGCCCGGTACCCAGTGTTTGGAGAGACAGTTCCTCAGCCCGGTTCCCAGTGTTTGTAGAGACTGTTCCTGAGCCCAGTTCCCAGTGTTTGGAGAGTCTGTTCCTGAGCCCAGTTCCCAGTATTTGGAGAGACTGTTCTTGAGGCCAGTTCCCAGTGTTTGGAGAGACAGTTCCTAAGCCCGGTTCCCAGTGTTTGGAGAGTCTGTTCCTCAGCCCAGTTCCCAGTGTTTGGAGAGACTGTTCTTGAGCCCAGTACCCAGTGTTTGGAGAGACAGTACCTCAGCCCAGTTCCCAGTGTTTGGAGTGAATGATCTTGAGCCCATTTCCCAGTGTTTGGAGATACTGTTCCTGAGCCCAGTTCCCAGTGTTTGGAGTGAATGTTCTTGAGCCCATTTCCCAGTGTTTGGAGAGACTGTTCCTGTGCCCAGTTGACAGTATTTGGAGAGCCTGTTCCTGAGCCCAGTTCCCATTGTGTGGAGAGACCTTTCCTGTGACCAGTTCCCAGTGTTTAGATAGACTGTTCCTGTGCCCAGTTCCCAGTATTTGGAGAGCCTGTTCCTGAGCCCAGTTCCCATTGTGTGGAGAGACCTTTCCTGAGACCAGTTCCCAGTGTTTAGAGAGACTGTTCCTGAGCCCAGTTCCCGTGTTTAGAGAGACTGTTCCTGAGCCCAGTTCCCAGTGTTTGGGGAGACCTTTCCTGAGCACAGTGTTTGGAGAGACTGTTCCTGAGCCCAGTTCCCAGTGTTTGGCGAGACCTTTCCTGAGACCAGTTCCCAGTGTGTGGAGAGACTGTTCCTGAGTCCCGTTCCCAGTGTTTGCAGAGACTGTTCTTGAGCCCGCTTCCCAGTGTATGGAGAGTCTGTTCCTGAGCCCAGTTCCAAGTGTTTGGAGTGACTGTTCCCGAGTGCAGTTCCCGGTGTTTGGAGAGACTGTTCCTGAGCCCAGTTCCCAGTGTTTGGCGAGACCTTTCCTGAGACCAGTTCCCAGTGTGTGGAGAGCCTGTTCCTGAGCCCAGTTCCCAGTGTTTAGAGAGACTGTTCCTGAGCCCAGTTCCCGTGTTTAGAGAGACTGTTCCTGAGCCCAGTTCCCAGTGTTTGGGGAGACCTTTCCTGAGCACAGTGTTTGGAGAGACTGTTCCTGAGCCCAGTTCCCAGTGTTTGGGGAGACTTTTCCTGAGACCAGTTCCCAGTGTTTGGAGAGACTGTTCCTGAGCCCAGTTCCCAGTGTTTGGGGAGACTTTTCCTGAGCCCAGTTCCCAGTGTTTGGAGAGACTGTTCATGCGCCCAGTTCCCAGTGTTTGGAGAGACTGTTCTTGAGCCCAGTTCCCAGTGTTTGGAGAGACTGTTCTTGAGCCCAGTTCCCAGTGTTTGGAGAGAATGTTCTTGAGCCAAGTTCCCACTGTTTGCAGAGACTGTTCTTGAGCCCAGTTCTCAGTGTTTGGAGAGACTGTTCCTGAGCGCAGTTCCCAGTGTTTGGAGAGACTGTTCCTGAGACCAGTTCCCGGTGTTTCGGGAGACCTTTCCTGAGACCAGTTCTCAGTGTTTAGAGAGACTGTTCCTGTGCCCAGTTCCCAGTGTTTGGAGAGCCTGTTCCTGAGACCAGTTCCCAGTGTGTGGAGAGACCTTTCCTGAGACCAGTTCCCAGTGTTTAGAGAGACTGTTCCTGAGCCCAGTTCCCGTGTTTAGAGAGACAGTTCCTGAGCCCAGTTATCAGTGTTTGGGGAGACCTTTCCTGAGCACAGTGGTTGGAGAGACTGTTCCTGAGCCGAGTTCCCAGTGTTTGGGGAGACTTTTCCTGAGACCAGTTCCCAGTGTTTGGAGAGACTGTTCCTGAGTCCCGTTCCCAGTGTTTGCAGAGACTGTTCTTGAGCCCGCTTCCCAGTGTATGGAGAGTCTGTTCCTGAGCCCAGTTCCGAGTGTTTGGAGAGTCTGTTCCTGAGCCCAGTTCCCAGTGTTTGGAGAGACTGTTCCCGAGTGCAGTTCCCGGTGTTTGGAGAGACTGTTCCTGAGTCCAGTTCGCAGTGTTTGGGGAGACCTTTCCTGAGACCAGTTCCCAGTGTTTAGAGAGACTGTTCCTGAGCCCAGTTCCCAGTGTTTGGAGAGCCTGTTCCTGAGCCCAGTTCCCAGTGTGTGGAGAGACTGTTCCTGAGCCCAGTTCCCAGTGTTTGGGGAGACCTTTCCTGAGACCAGTTCCCAGTGTTTAGAGAGACTGTTCCTGAGCCCAGTTCCCAGTGTTTGGGGAGACCTTTCCTGAGCACAGTGTTTGGAGAGACTGTTCCTGAGCCCAGTTCCCAGTGTTAGGGGAGACTTTTCCTGAGACCAGTTCCCAGTGTTTGGAGAGACTGTTCCTGAGTTCCGTTCCCAGTGTTTGCAGAGACTGTTCTTGAGCCCGCTTCGCAGTGTATGGAGAGTCTGTTCCTGAGCCCAGTTCCAAGTGTTTGGAGAGTCTGTTCCTGAGCCCAGTTCCAAGTGTTTGGAGAGTCTGTTCCTGAGCCCAGTTCCCAGTGTTTGGAGTGACTGTTGCTGAGCCCAGTTCCTAATTTTTGGAGAGACTGTTCCAAAGCCCAGTTCCCAGTGTTTGGAGAGACTGTTCCCGAGCGCAGTTCCCGGTGTTTGGAGAGACTGTTCCTGAGCCCAGTTCCCGTGTTTAGAGAGACTGTTCCTGAGCCCAGTTCCCAGTGTTTGGGGAGACCTTTCCTGAGCACAGTGTTTGGAGAGACTGTTCCTGAGCCCAGTTCCCAGTGTTTGGGGAGCCTGTTCCTGAGCCCAGTTCCCAGTGTTTAGAGAGACTGTTCCTGAGCCCAGTTCCCGTGTTTAGAGAGACTGTTCCTGAGCCCAGTTCCCAGTGTTTGGGGAGATCTTTCCTGAGCACAGTGTTTGGAGAGACTGTTCCTGAGCCCAGTTCCCAGTGTTTAGAGAGACTGTTCCAGAGCCCAGTTCCCAGTGTTTGGAGAGCCTGTTCCTGAACCCAGTTCCCAGTGTTTAGAGAGACTGTTCCTGAGCCCAGTTCCCGTGTTTAGAGAGACTGTTCCTGAGCCCAGTTCCCAGTGTTTGGGGAGACCTTTCCTGAGCACAGTGTTTGGAGAGACTGTTCCTGAGCCCAGTTCCCAGTGTTTGGGGAGACTTTTCCTGAGACCAGTTCCCAGTGTTTGGAGAGACTGTTCCTGAGCCCAGTTCACAGTGTTTGGGGAGACTTTTCCTGAGCCCAGTTCCCAGTGTTTGGGGAGACATTTCCTGAGACCAGTTCCCAGTGTTTGGAGAGCCTGTTCCTGAGCCCAGTTCCCAGTGTGTGGAGAGACTGTTCCTGAGCCCAGTTCCCAGTGTTTGGAGAGACTGTTCCCGAGTGCAGTTCCCGGTGTTTGGAGAGACTGTTCCTGAGCCCAGTTCCCAGTGTTTGGGGAGACCTTTCCTGAGACCAGTTCCCAGTGTTTAGAGAGACTGTTCCTGAGCCCAGTTCCCAGTGTTTGGGGAGACCTTTCCTGAGCACAGTGTTTGGAGAGACTGTTCCTGAGCCCAGTTCCCAGTGTTAGGGGAGACTTTTCCTGAGACCAGTTCCCAGTGTTTGGAGAGACTGTTACTGAGTCCCGTTCCCAGTGTTTGGAGAGACTGTTCTTGAGCCCACTTCCCAGTGTTTAGAGAGACTGTTCCTGAGCCCAGTTCCCAGTGTTTGGAGAGACTGTTCCTGAGCGCAGTTCCCAGTGTTTGGAGAGACTGTTCCTGAGACCAGTTCCCAGTGTTTGGGGAGACCTTTCCTGAGACCAGTTCTCAGTGTTTAGAGAGACTGTTCCTGTGCCCAGTTCCCAGTATTTGGAGAGCCTGTTCCTGAGCCCAGTTCCCATTGTGTGGAGAGACCTTTCCTGAGACCAGTTCCCAGTGTTTAGAGAGACTGTTCCTGAGCCCAGTTCCCGTGTTTAGAGAGACTGTTCCTGAGCCCAGTTCCCAGTGTTTGGGGAGACCTTTCCTGAGCACAGTGTTTGGAGAGACTGTTCCTGAGCCCAGTTCCCAGTGTTAGGGGAGACTTTTCCTGAGACCAGTTCCCAGTGTTTGGAGAGACTGTTCCTGAGCCCAGTTCCCAGTGTTAGGGGAGACTTTTCCTGAGAACAGTTCCCAGTGTTTGGAGTGACTGTTCCTGAGTCCCGTTCCCAGTGTTTGCAGAGACTGTTCTTGAGCCCGCTTCCCAGTGTATGGAGAGTCTGTTCCTGAGCCCAGTTCCAAGTGTTTGGAGAGTCTGTTCCTGAGCCCAGTTCCCAGTGTTTGGAGAGACTGTTCCCGAGCGCAGTTCCCGGTGTTTGGAGAGACTGTTCCTGAGCCCAGTTCCCAGTGTTTGGCGAGACCTTTCCTGAGACCAGTTCCCAGTGTTTAGAGAGACTGTTCCAGAGCCCAGTTCCCAGTGTTTGGAGAGCCTGTTCCTGAGCCCAGTTCCCAGTGTTTAGAGAGACTGTTCCTGAGCCCAGTTCCCGTGTTTAGAGAGACTGTTCCTGAGCCCAGTTCCCAGTGTTTGGGGAGACCTTTTCTGAGCACAGTGTTTGGAGAGACTGTTCCTGAGCCCAGTTCCCAGTGTTTGGGGAGACTTTTCCTGAGACCAGTTCCCAGTGTTTGGAGAGACTGTTCCTGAGCCCAGTTCCCAGTGTTTGCAGAGACCTTTCCTGAGACCAGTTCCCAGTGTTTAGAGAGACTGTTCCAGAGCCCAGTTCCCAGTGTTTGGAGAGCCTGTTCCCGAGCGCAGTTCCCGGTGTTTGGAGAGACTGTTCCTGAGCCCAGTTCCCAGTGTTTGGCGAGACCTTTCCTGAGACCAGTTCCCAGTGTTTAGAGAGACTGTTCCAGAGCCCAGTTCCCAGTGTTTGGAGAGCCTGTTCCTGAGCCCAGTTCCCAGTGTTTAGAGAGACTGTTCCTGAGCCCAGTTCCCGTGTTTAGAGAGACTGTTCCTGAGCCCAGTTCCCAGTGTTTGGGGAGACCTTTTCTGAGCACAGTGTTTGGAGAGACTGTTCCTGAGCCCAGTTCCCAGTGTTTGGGGAGACTTTTCCTGAGACCAGTTCCCAGTGTTTGGAGAGACTGTTCCTGAGCCCAGTTCCCAGTGTTTGGGGAGACGTTTCCTGAGCCCAGTTCCCAGTGTTTGGAAAGACTGTTCCTGAGCCCAGTTCCCAGTGTTTGGGGAGACCTTTCCTGAGACCAGTTCCCAGTGTTTAGAGAGACTGTTCCTGAGCCCAGTTCCCAGTGTTTGGAGAGACTGTTCCTGAGCGCAGTTCCCAGTGTTTGGAGAGACTGTTCCTGAGACCAGTTCCCGGTGTTTCGGGAGACCTTTCCTGAGACCAGTTCTCAGTGTTTAGAGAGACTGTTCCTGTGCCCAGTTCCCAGTGTTTGGAGAGCCTGTTCCTGAGACCAGTTCCCAGTGTGTGGAGAGACCTTTCCTGAGACCAGTTCCCAGTGTTTAGAGAGACTGTTCCTGAGCCCAGTTCCCGTGTTTAGAGAGACAGTTCCTGAGCCCAGTTCCCAGTGTTTGGGGAGACCTTTCCTGAGCACAGTGGTTGGAGAGACTGTTCCTGAGCCGAGTTCCCAGTGTTTGGGGAGACTTTTCCTGAGACCAGTTCCCAGTGTTTGGAGAGACTGTTCCTGAGTCCCGTTCCCAGTGTTTGCAGAGACTGTTCTTGAGCCCGCTTCCCAGTGTATGGAGAGTCTGTTCCTGAGCCCAGTTCCGAGTGTTTGGAGAGTCTGTTCCTGAGCCCAGTTCCCAGTGTTTGGAGAGACTGTTCCCGAGTGCAGTTCCCGGTGTTTGGAGAGACTGTTCCTGAGTCCAGTTCGCAGTGTTTGGGGAGACCTTTCCTGAGACCAGTTCCCAGTGTTTAGAGAGACTGTTCCTGAGCCCAGTTCCCAGTGTTTGGAGAGCCTGTTCCTGAGCCCAGTTCCCAGTGTGTGGAGAGACTGTTCCTGAGCCCAGTTCCCAGTGTTTGGGGAGACCTTTCCTGAGACCAGTTCCCAGTGTTTAGAGAGACTGTTCCTGAGCCCAGTTCCCAGTGTTTGGGGAGACCTTTCCTGAGCACAGTGTTTGGAGAGACTGTTCCTGAGCCCAGTTCCCAGTGTTAGGGGAGACATTTCCTGAGACCAGTTCCCAGTGTTTGGAGAGACTGTTCCTGAGTCCCGTTCCCAGTGTTTGCAGAGACAGTTCTTGAGCCCGCTTCCCAGTGTATGGAGAGTCTGTTCCTGAGCCCAGTTCCCAGTGTTTGGAGTGACTGTTGCTGAGCCCAGTTCCTAATTTTTGGAGAGACTGTTCCAAAGCCCAGTTCCCAGTGTTTGGAGAGACTGTTCCCGAGCGCAGTTCCCGGTGTTTGGAGAGACTGTTCCTGAGCCCAGTTCCCAGTGTTTGGCGAGACCTTTCCTGAGACCAGTTCCCAGTGTTTAGAGAGACTGTTCTAGAGCCCAGTTCCCAGTGTTTGGAGAGCCTGTTCCTGAGCCCAGTTCCCAGTGTTTAGAGAGACTGTTCCTGAGCCCAGTTCCCGTGTTTAGAGAGACTGTTCCTGAGCCCAGTTCCCAGTGTTTGGGGAGACCTTTCCTGAGCACAGTGTTTGGAGAGACTGTTCCTGAGCCCAGTTCCCAGTGTTTGGGGAGACTTTTCCTGAGACCAGTTCCCAGTGTTTGGAGAGACTGTTCCTGAGCCCAGTTCCCAGTGTTTGGGGAGACTTTTCCTGAGCCCAGTTCCCAGTGTTTGGGGAGACATTTCCTGAGACCAGTTCCCAGTGTTTGGAGAGCCTGTTCCTGAGCCCAGTTCCCAGTGTGTGGAGAGACTGTTCCTGAGCCCAGTACCCAGTGTTTGGGGAGACCTTTCCTGAGACCAGTTCCCAGTGTTTAGAGAGACTTTTCCTGAGCCCAGTTCCCAGTGTTTGGAGAGACTGTTCCTGAGCGCAGTTCCCAGTGTTTGGAGAGACTGTTCCTGAGACCAGTTCCCGGTGTTTCGGGAGACCTTTCCTGAGACCAGTTCTCAGTGTTTAGAGAGACTGTTCCTGTGCCCAGTTCCCAGTGTTTGGAGAGCCTGTTCCTGTGACCAGTTCCCAGTGTGTGGAGAGACCTTTCCTGAGACCAGTTCCCAGTGTTTAGAGAGACTGTTCCTGAGCCCAGTTCCCGTGTTTAGAGAGACAGTTCCTGAGCCCAGTTCCCAGTGTTTGGGGAGACCTTTTCTGAGCAAAGTGTTTAGAGAGACTGTTCCTGTGCCCAGTTCCCAGTGTTTGGAGAGCCTGTTCCTGAGACCAGTTCCCAGTGTGTGGAGAGACCTTTCCTGAGACCAGTTCCCGTGTTTAGAGAGACAGTTCCTGAGACCAGTTCCCAGTGTTTGGAGAGACTGTTCCTGAGTCCCATTCCCAGTGTTTGCAGAGACTGTTCTTGAGCCCGCTTCCCAGTGTATGGAGAGTCTGTTCCTGAGCCCAGTTCCGAGTGTTTGGAGAGTCTGTTCCTGAGCCCAGTTCCCAGTGTTTGGAGAGACTGTTCCCGAGTGCAGTTCCCGGTGTTTGGAGAGACTGTTCCTGAGTCCAGTTCGCAGTGTTTGGGGAGACCTTTCCTGAGACCAGTTCCCAGTGTTTAGAGAGACTGTTCCTGAGCCCAGTTCCCAGTGTTTGGAGAGCCTGTTCCTGAGCCCAGTTCCCAGTGTGTGGAGAGACTGTTCCTGAGCCCAGTTCCCAGTGTTTGGGGAGACCTTTCCTGAGACCAGTTCCCAGTGTTTAGAGAGACTGTTCCTGAGGCCAGTTCCCAGTGTTTGGGGAGACCTTTCCTGAGCCCCGTTCACAGTGTTTGGAGAGACTGTTCCTGAGCCCAGTTCCCAGTGTTTGGGGAGACTTTTCCTGAGCCCAGTTCCCAGTGTTTGGGGAGACCTTTCCTGAGACCAGTTCCCAGTGTTTAGAGAGACTGTTCCTGAGCCCAGTTCCCAGTGTTTGTGGAGACCGTTCCTGAGCCCCGTTCACATTGTTTGGAGAGACTTTTCCTGAGCCCAGTTCCCAGTGTTTGGGGAGACTTTTCCTGAGCCCAGTTCCCAGTGTGTGGAGAGACATTTCCTGAGACCAGTTCCCAGTGTTTGGAGAGACTGTTCCTGAGCCCAGTTCCCAGTGTTTGGGGAGACTTTTCCTGAGACCAGGTCCCAGTGTTTGGAGATACTGATCCTGAGCCCCGTTACCAGTGTTTGGAGAGTCTCTTCCTGAGCCCAGTTCCCAGTGTTTGGAGAGACTGTTCTTGAGCCCATTTCCCAGTGTTTGGAGAGACTGTTCCTGAGCCCAGTTCCCAGTGTTTGAAGAGACTGTTCCTGTGTCCTGTTAACAGTGTTTGGAGAGACTGTTCTTGAGCCCAGTTCCCAGTGTTTGGAGAGACTGTTCCTGTGCCCAGTTCCCAGTGTTTGCAGTAACTGTTCTTGAGCCCAGTTCCCAGTGTTTGGAGAGACTGTTCTTGAGCCCATTTCCCAGTGTTTGGAGAGACTGTTCTAGAGCCCAGTTCCCAGTGTTTGGAGAGACTGTTCCTGAGCCCAGTTCTCAGTGTTTAGAGAGACTGTTCCTGAGCCCAGTTCCCGTGTTTGGAGAGACTGTTCCTGTGCCCAGTTCCCAGTGTTTGCAGTAACTGTTCTTGAGCCCAGTTCCCAGTGTTTGGAGAGACTGTTCTTGAGCCCATTTCCCAGTGTTTGGAGAGACTGTTCTAGAGCCCAGTTCCCAGTGTTTGGAGAGACTGTTCCTGAGCCCAGTTCTCAGTGTTTGGAGAGACTGTTCTTGAGCCCAGTTCCCAGTGTTTGGAGAGACTGTTCCTGTGCCCAGTTCCCAGTGTTTGCAGTAACTGTTCTTGAGCCCATTTCCCAGTGTTTGGAGAGACTGTTCTTGAGCCCATTTCCCAGTGTTTGGAGAGACTGTTCTAGAGCCCAGTTCCCAGTGTTTGGAGAGACTGTTCCTGAGCCCAGTTCTCAGTGTTTAGAGAGACTGTTCCTGAGCCCAGTTCCCGTGTTTAGAGAGACTGTTCCTGAGCCCAGTTCCCAGTGTTTGTGGAGACCGTTCCTGAGCCCCGTTCCCAGTGTTTGGGGAGACCTTTCCTGAGACCAGTTCCCAGTGTTTAGCGAGACTGTTCCTGAGGCCAGTTCCCAGTGTTTGTGGAGACCTTTCCTGAGCCCAGTTCACAGTGTTTGGAGAGACTGTTCCTGAGCCCAGTTCCCAGTGTTTGGGGAGACTTTTCCTGAGCCCAGTTCCCAGTGTTTGGGGAGACCTTTCCTGAGACCAGTTCCCAGTGTTTAGAGAGACTGTTCCTGAGCCCAGTTCCCAGTGTTTGTGGAGACCGTTCCTGAGCCCCGTTCACAGTGTTTGGAGAGACTTTTCCTGAGCCCAGTTCCCAGTGTTTGGGGAGACTTTTCCTGAGCCCAGTTCCCAGTGTTTGGGGAGACATTTCCTGAGACCAGTTCCCAGTGTTTGGAGAGACTGTTCCGGAGCCCAGTTCCCAGTCGTTGGGGAGACATTTCCTGAGACCAGTTCCCTGTGTGTGGAGAGACGTTTCCTGAGACCAGTTCCCAGTGTTTGGAGAGACTGTTCCTGAGCCCAGTTCCCAGTGTTTGGGGAGACTTTTCCTGAGACCAGGTCCCAGTGTTTGGAGATACTGATCCTGAGTCCCGTTACCAGTGTTTGGAGAGTCTCTTCCTGAGCCCAGTTCCCAGTGTTTGGAGAGACTGTTCTTGAGCCCAGTTCCCAGTGTTTGGAGAGACTGTTCTTGAGCCCATTTCCCAGTGTTTGGAGAGACTGTTCTAGAGCCCAGTTCCCAGTGTTTGGAGAGACTGTTCCTGAGCCCAGTTCTCAGTGTTTAGAGAGACTGTTCCTGAGCCCAGTTCCCGTGTTTAGAGAGAATGTTCCTGAGCCCAGTTCCCAGTGTTTGGGGAGACCTTTCCTGAGCACAGTGTTTGGAGAGACTGTTCCTGAGCCCAGTTCCCAGTGTTTGGGGAGACCTTTCCTGAGACCAGTTCCCAGTGTTTAGCGAGACTGTTCCTGAGGCCAGTTCCCAGTGTTTGGGGAGACCTTTCCTGAGCCCCGTTCACAGTGTTTGGAGAGACTGTTCCTGAGCCCAGTTCCCAGTGTTTGGGGAGACTTTTCCTGAGCCCAGTTCCCAGTGTTTGGGGAGACCTTTCCTGAGACCAGTTCCCAGTGTTTAGAGAGACTGTTCCTGTGCCCAGTTCCCAGTGTTTGTGGAGACCGTTCCTGAGCCCCGTTCACAGTGTTTGGAGAGACTTTTCCTGAGCCCAGTTCCCAGTGTTTGGGGAGACTTTTCCTGAGCCCAGTTCCCAGTGTTTGGGGAGACATTTCCTGAGACCAGTTCCCAGTGTTTGGAGAGACTGTTCCGGAGCCCAGTTCCCAGTCGTTGGGGAGACATTTCCTGAGACCAGTTCCCAGTGTGTGGAGAGACGTTTCCTGAGACCAGTTCCCAGTGTTTGGAGAGACTGTTCCTGAGCCCAGTTCCCAGTGTTTGGGGAGACTTTTCCTGAGACCAGGTCCCAGTGTTTGGAGATACTGATCCTGAGTCCCGTTACCAGTGTTTGGAGAGTCTCTTCCTGAGCCCAGTTCCCAGTGTTTGGAGAGACTGTTCTTGAGCCCATTTCCCAGTGTTTGGAGAGACTGTTCCTGAGCCCAGTTCCCAGTGTTTGAAGAGACTGTTCCTGTGTCCTGTTCACAGTGTTTGGAGAGACTGTTCTTGAGCCCAGTTCCCAGTGTTTGGAGAGACTGTTCTTGAGCCCAGTTCCCAGTGTTTGGAGAGACTGTTCTTGAGCCCATTTCCCAGTGTTTGGAGAGACTGTTCTAGAGCCCAGTTCCCAGTGTTTGGAGAGACTGTTCCTGAGCGCAGTTCCCAGTGTTTAGAGAGACTGTTCCTGAGCCCAGTTCCCGTGTTTAGAGAGACTGTTCCTGAGCCCAGTTCCCAGTGTTTGGGGAGACCTTTCCTGAGCACAGCGTTTGGAGAGACTGTTCCTGAGCCCAGTTCCCAGTGTTTGGGGAGACTTTTCCTGAGACCAGTTCCCAGTGTTTGGAGAGACTGTTCCTGAGCCCAGTTCCCAGTGTTTGGGGAGACTTTTCCTGAGCCCAGTTCCCAGTGTTTGGGGAGACATTTCCTGAGACCAGTTCCCAGTGTTTGGAGAGCCTGTTCCTGAGCCCAGTTCCCAGTGTGTGGAGAGACTGTTCCTGAGCCCAGTTCCCAGTGTTTGGGGAGACCTTTCCTGAGACCAGTTCCCAGTTTTTAGAGAGACTGTTCCTGAGCCCAGTTCCCAGTGTTTGGAGAGACTGTTCCTGAGCGCAGTTCCCAGTGTTTGGAGAGACTGTTCCTGAGACCAGTTCCCGGTGTTTGGGGAGACCTTTCCTGAGACCAGTTCTCAGTGTTTAGAGAGACTGTTCCTGTGCCCAGTTCCCAGTGTTTGGAGAGCCTGTTCCTGAGACCAGTTCCCAGTGTGTGGAGAGACCTTACCTGAGACCAGTTCCCAGTGTTTAGAGAGACTGTTCCTGAGCCCAGTTCCCAGTGTTTAGAGAGACTGTTCCTGAGCCCAGTTCCCAGTGTTTGGGGAGACCTTTCCTGAGCACAGTGTTTGTAGGGACTGTTCCTGAGCCCAGTTCCCAGTGTTTGGGGAGACTTTTCCTGAGACCAGTTCCCAGTGTTTGGAGAGACTGTTCCTGAGCCCCGTTCCCAGTGTTTGCAGGGACTGTTCTTGAGCCCGCTTCCCAGTGTATGGAGAGTCTGTTCCTGAGCCCAGTTGCGAGTGTTTGGAGAGTCTGTTCCTGACCCCAGTTCCCAGTGTTTGGAGAGACTGTTCCCGAGTGCAGTTCCCGGTGTTTGGAGAGACTGTTCCTGAGTCCAGTTCCCAGTGTTTGGGTAGACCTTTCCTGAGACCAGTTCCCAGTGTTTAGAGAGACTGTTCCTGAGCCCAGTTCCCAGTGTTTGGAGCGCCTGTTCCTGAGCCCAGTTCCCAGTGTGTGGAGAGACTGTTCCTGAGCCCAGTTCCCAGTCTTTGGGGAGACCTTTCCTGAGACCAGTTCCCAGTGTTTAGAGAGACTGTTCCTGAGGCCAGTTCCCAGTGTTTGGGGAGACCTTTCCTGAGCCCCGTTCACAGTGTTTGGAGAGACTGTTCCTGAGCCCAGTTCCCAGTGTTTGGGGAGACTTTTCCTGAGCCCAGTTCCCAGTGTTCGGGGAGACATTTCCTGAGACCAGTTCCCAGTGTTTGGAGAGCCTGTTCCTGAGCCCAGTTCCCAGTGAGTGGAGAGACTGTTCCTGAGACCAGTTCCCAGTGTTTGGAGAGACTGTTCCTGAGCGCAGTTCCCAGTGTTTGGAGAGAATGTTCCTGAGACCAGTTCCCAGTGTTTGGGGAGACCTTTCCTGAGACCAGTTCTCAGTGTTTGGAGAGCCTGTTCCTGAGCCCAGTTCCCAGTGTGTGGAGAGACTGTTCCTGAGACCAGTTCCCAGTGTTTAGAGAGACTGTTCCTGAGCCCAGTTCCCAGTGTTTGGAGAGACTGTTCTAGAGCCCAGTTCCCACTGTTTGGAGAGACTGTTCCTGAGCCCAGTTCCCAGTGTTTAGAGAGACTGTTCCTGAGCCCAGTTCCCGTGTTTAGAGAGACTGTTCCTGAGCCCAGTTCCCAGTGTTTGGGGAGACCTTTCCTGAGCACAGCGTTTGGAGAGACTGTTCCTGAGCCCAGTTCCCAGTGTTTGGGGAGACTTTTCCTGAGACCAGTTCCCAGTGATTGGAGAGACTGTTCCTGAGCCCAGTTCCCAGTGTTTGGGGAGACTTTTCCTGAGCCCAGTTCCCAGTGTTTGGGGAGACATTTCCTGAGACCAGTTCCCAGTGTTTGGAGAGCCTGTTCCTGAGCCCAGTTCCCAGTGTGTGGAGAGACTGTTCCTGAGCCCAGTTCCCAGTGTTTGGGGAAACCTTTCCTGAGACCAGTTCCCAGTTTTTAGAGAGACTGTTCCTGAGCCCAGTTCCCAGTGTTTGGAGAGACTGTTCCTGAGCGCAGTTCCCAGTGTTTGGAGAGACTGTTCCTGAGACCAGTTCCCGGTGTTTGGGGAGACCTTTCCTGAGACCAGTTCTCAGTGTTTAGATAGACTGTTCCTGTGCCCAGTTCCCAGTGTTTGGAGAGCCTGTTCCTGAGACCAGTTCCCAGTGTGTGGAGAGACCTTACCTGAGACCAGTTCCCAGTGTTTAGAGAGACTGTTCCTGAGCCCAGTTCCCAGTGTTTAGAGAGACTGTTCCTGAGCCCAGTTCCCAGTGTTTGGGGAGACCTTTCCTGAGCACAGTGTTTGTAGAGACTGTTCCTGAGCCCAGTTCCCAGTGTTTGGGGAGACTTTTCCTGAGACCAGTTCCCAGTGTTTGGAGAGACTGTTCCTGAGCCCCGTTCCCAGTGTTTGCAGGGACTGTTCTTGAGCCCGCTTCCCAGTGTATGGAGAGTCTGTTCCTGAGCCCAGTTGCGAGTGTTTGGAGAGTCTGTTCCTGACCCCAGTTCCCAGTGTTTGGAGAGACTGTTCCCGAGTGCAGTTCCCGGTGTTTGGAGAGACTGTTCCTGAGTCCAGTTCCCAGTGTTTGGGGAGACCTTTCCTGAGACCAGTTCCCAGTGTTTAGAGAGACTGTTCCTGAGCCCAGTTCCCAGTGTTTGGAGCGCCTGTTCCTGAGCCCAGTTCCCAGTGTGTGGAGAGACTGTTCCTGAGCCCAGTTCCCAGTCTTTGGGGAGACCTTTCCTGAGACCAGTTCCCAGTGTTTAGAGAGACTGTTCCTGAGGCCAGTTCCCAGTGTTTGGGGAGACCTTTCCTGAGCCCCGTTCACAGTGTTTGGAGAGACTGTTCCTGAGCCCAGTTCCCAGTGTTTGGGGAGACTTTTCCTGAGCCCAGTTCCCAGTGTTCGGGGAGACATTTCCTGAGACCAGTTCCCAGTGTTTGGAGAGCCTGTTCCTGAGCCCAGTTCCCAGTGAGTGGAGAGACTGTTCCTGAGACCAGTTCCCAGTGTTTGGAGAGACTGTTCCTGAGCGCAGTTCCCAGTGTTTGGAGAGAATGTTCCTGAGACCAGTTCCCAGTGTTTGGGGAGACCTTTCCTGAGACCAGTTCTCAGTGTTTGGAGAGCCTGTTCCTGAGCCCAGTTCCCAGTGTGTGGAGAGACTGTTCCTGAGACCAGTTCCCATTGTTTAGAGAGACTGTTCCTGAGCCCAGTTCCCAGTGTTTGGAGAGACTGTTCCTGAGCGCAGTTCCCAGTGTTTGGAGAGAATGTTCCTGAGACCAGTTCCCAGTGTTTGGGGAGACCATTCCTGAGACCAGTTCTCAGTGTTTAGAGAGACTGTTCCTGTGCCCAGTTCCCAGTATTTGGAGAGCCTGTTCCTGAGCCCAGTTCCCAGTGTGTGGAGAGACCTTTCCTGAGACCAGTTCCCAGTGTTTAGAGAGACTGTTCCTGAGCCCAGTTCCCGTGTTTAGAGAGACTGTTCCTGAGCCCAGTTCCCAGTGTTTGGGGAGACCTTTCCTGAGCACAGCGTTTGGAGAGACTGTTCCTGAGCCCAGTTCCCAGTGTTTGGGGAGACTTTTCCTGAGACCAGTTCCCAGTGTTTGGAGAGACTGTTCCTGAGCCCAGTTCCCAGTGTTTGGGGAGACTATTCCTGAGCCCAGTTCCCAGTGTTTGGGGAGACATTTCCTGAGACCAGTTCCCAGTGTTTGGAGAGCCTGTTCCTGAGCCCAGTTCCCAGTGTTTAGAGAGACTGTTCCTGAGCCCAGTTCCCGTGTTTAGAGAGACTGTTCCTGAGCCCAGTTCCCAGTGTTTGGGGAGACCTTTCCTGAGCACAGCGTTTGGAGAGACTGTTCCTGAGCCCAGTTCCCAGTGTTTGGGGAGACTTTTCCTGAGACCAGTTCCCAGTGTTTGGAGAGACTGTTCCTGAGCCCAGTTCCCAGTGTTTGGGGAGACTTTTCCTGAGCCCAGTTCCCAGTGTTTGGGGAGACATTTCCTGAGACCAGTTCCCAGTGTTTGGAGAGCCTGTTCCTGAGCCCAGTTCCCAGTGTGTGGAGAGACTGTTCCTGAGCCCAGTTCCCAGTGTTTGGGGAGACCTTTCCTGAGACCAGTTCCCAGTTTTTAGAGAGACTGTTCCTGAGCCCAGTTCCCAGTGTTTGGAGAGACTGTTCCTGAGCGCAGTTCCCAGTGTTTGGAGAGACTGTTCCTGAGCCCAGTTCCCAGTGTTTGGGGAGACTTTTCCTGAGACCAGTTCCCAGTGTTTGGAGAGACTGTTCCTGAGTCCCGTTCCCAGTGTTTGCAGAGACTGTTCTTGAGCCCGCTTCCCAGTGTATGGAGAGTCTGTTCCTGAGCCCAGTTCCAAGTGTTTGGAGAGTCTGTTCCTGAGCCCAGTTCCCAGTGTTTGGAGTGACTGTTGCTGAGCCCAGTTTCTAATTTTTGGAGAGACTGTTCCTAAGCCCAGTTCCCAGTGTTTGGAGAGACTGTTCCTGAGCGCAGTTCCCGGTGTTTGGAGAGACTGTTCCTGAGCCCAGTTCCCAGTGATTGGCGAGACCTTTCCTGAGACCAGTTCCCAGTCTTTAGAGAGACTGTTCCTGAGCCCAGTTCCCAATGTTTGGAGAGCCTGTTCCTGAGCCCAGTTCCCAGTGTGTGGAGAGACTGTTCCTGAGCCCAGTTCCCAGTGTTTGGGGAGACCTTTCCTGAGACCAGTTCCCAGTGTTTAGAGAGACTGTTCCTGAGCCCAGTTCCCAGTGTTTGGAGAGACTGTTCCTGAGTCCCGTTCCCAGTGTTTGCAGAGACTGTTCTAGAGCCCGCTTCCCAGTGTATGGAGAGTCTGTTCCTGAGCCCAGTTCCGAGTGTTTGGAGAGTCTGTTCCTGAGCCCAGTTCCCAGTGTTTGGAGAGACTGTTCCCGAGCGCTGTTCCCGGTGTTTGGAGAGACTGTTCCTGAGACCAGTTCCCAGTGTTTGGGGAGACCTTTCCTGAGACCAGTTCCCAGTGTTTAGAGAGACTGTTCCTGAGCCCAGTTCCCAGTGTTTGGAGAGCCTGTTCCTGAGCCCAGTTCCCAGTGTGTGGAGCGACTGTTCCTGAGCCCAGTTCCCAGTGTTTGGAGAGACCTTTCCTGAGACCAGTTCCCAGTGTTTAGAGAGACTGTTCCTGAGGCCAGTTCCCAGTGTTTGGGGAGACCTTTCCTGAGCCCCGTTCACAGTGTTTGGAGAGACTGTTCCTGAGCCCAGTTCCCAGTGTTTGGGGAGACTTTTCATGAGCCCTGTTCCCAGTGTTTGGAGAGACATTTCCTGAGACCAGTTCCCAGTGTTTGGAGAGCCTGTTCCTGAGCCCAGTTCCCAGTGTGTGGAGAGACTGTTCCTGAGCCCAGTTCCCAGTGTTTGGGGAAACCTTTCCTGAGACCAGTTCCCAGTGTTTAGAGAGACTGTTCCCGAGCCCAGTTCCCAGTGTTTGGAGAGACTGCTCCTGAGCGCAGTTCCCAGTGTTTGGAGAGACTGTTCCTGAGACCAGTGCCCAGTGTTTGGGGAGACCTTTCCTGAGACCATTCTCAGTGTTTAGAGAGACTGTTCCTGTGCCCAGTTCCCAGTATTTGGAGAGCCTGTTCCTGAGCCCAGTTCCCAGTGTGTGGAGAGACCTTTCCTGAGACCAGTTCCCAGTGTTCATAGAGACTGTTCCTGAGCCCAGTTCCCGTGTTTAGAGAGACTGTTCCTGAGCCCAGTTCCCAGTGTTTGGGGAGACCTTTCCTGAGCACAGTGTTTGGAGAGACTGTTCCTGAGCCCAGTTCCCAGTGTTAGGGGAGACTTTTCCTGAGACCAGTTCCCAGTGTTTGGAGAGACTGTTCCTGAGTCCCGTTCCCAGTGTTTGCAGAGACTGTTCTTGAGCCCGCTTCCCAGTGTGTGGAGAGTCTGTTCCTGAGCCCAGTTCCAAGTGTTTGGAGAGTCTGTTCCTGAGCCCAGTTCCCAGTGTTTGGAGAGACTGTTCCCGAGCGCAGTTCCCGGTGTTTGGAGAGACTGTTCCTGAGCCCAGTTCCCAGTGTTTGGCGAGACCTTTCCTGAGACCAGTTCCCAGTCTTTAGAGAGACTGTTCCTGAGCCCAGTTCCCAATGTTTGGAGAGCCTGTTCCTGAGCCCAGTTCCCAGTGTGTGGAGAGACTGTTCCTGAGCCCCGTTCCCAGTGTTTGGCGAGACCTTTCCTGAGACCAGTTCCCAATCTTTAGAGAGACTGTTCCTGAGCCCAGTTCCCAATGTTTGGAGAGCCTGTTCCTGAGCCCAGTTCCCAGTGTGTGGAGAGACTGTTCCTGAGCCCAGTTCCCAGTGTTTGGGGAGACCTTTCCTGAGACCAGTTCCCAGTGTTTGCAGAGACTGTTCTAGAGCCCGCTTCCCAGTGTATGGAGAGTCTGTTCCTGAGCCCAGTTCCGAGTGTTTGGAGAGTCTGTTCCTGAGCCCAGTTCCCAGTGTTTGGAGAGACTGTTCCCGAGCGCTGTTCCCGGTGTTTGGAGAGACTGTTCCTGAGACCAGTTCCCAGTGTTTGGGGAGACCTTTCCTGAGACCAGTTCCCAGTGTTTAGAGAGACTGTTCCTGAGCCCAGTTCCCAGTGTTTGGAGATCCTGTTCCTGAGCCCAGTTCCCAGTGTGTGGAGCGACTGTTCCTGAGCCCAGTTCCCAGTGTTTGGAGAGACCTTTCCTGAGACCAGTTCCCAGTGTTTAGAGAGACTGTTCCTGAGGCCAGTTCCCAGTGTTTGGGGAGACCTTTCCTGAGCCCCGTTCACAGTGTTTGGAGAGACTGTTCCTGAGCCCAGTTCCCAGTGTTTGGGGAGACTTTTCATGAGCCCTGTTCCCAGTGTTTGGAGAGACATTTCCTGAGACCAGTTCCCAGTGTTTGGAGAGCCTGTTCCTGAGCCCAGTTCCCAGTGTGTGGAGAGACTGTTCCTGAGCCCAGTTCCCAGTGTTTGGGGAAACCTTTCCTGAGAGCAGTTCCCAGTGTTTAGAGAGACTGTTCCCGAGCCCAGTTCCCAGTGTTTGGAGAGACTGCTCCTGAGCGCAGTTCCCAGTGTTTGGAGAGACTGTTCCTGAGACCAGTGCCCAGTGTTTGGGGAGACCTTTCCTGAGACCATTCTCAGTGTTTAGAGAGACTGTTCCTGTGCCCAGTTCCCAGTATTTGGAGAGCCTGTTCCTGAGCCCAGTTCCCAGTGTGTGGAGAGACCTTTCCTGAGACCAGTTCCCAGTGTTCATAGAGACTGTTCCTGAGCCCAGTTCCCGTGTTTAGAGAGACTGTTCCTGAGCCCAGTTCCCAGTGTTTGGGGAGACCTTTCCTGAGCACAGTGTTTGGAGAGACTGTTCCTGAGTCCCGTTCCCAGTGTTTGCAGAGACTGTTCTTGAGCCCGCTTCCCAGTATATGGAGAGTCTGTTCCTGAGCCCAGTTCCGAGTGTTTGGAGAGTCTGTTCCTGAGCCCAGTTCCCAGTGTTTGGAGAGACTGTTCCCGAGCGCAGTTCCCGGTTTTTGGAGAGACTGTTCCTGAGACCAGTTCCCAGTGTTTGGGGAGACCTTTCCTGAGACCAGTTCCCAGTGTTTAGAGAGACTGTTCCTGAGCCCAGTTCCCAGTGTTTGCAGTAACTGTTCTTGAGCCCAGTTCCCAGTGTTTGGAGAGACTGTTCTTGAGCCCAGTTCCCAGTGTTTGGAGAGACTGTTCTTGAGCCCATTTCCCAGTGTTTGGAGAGACTGTTCCAGAGCCCAGTTCCCAGTGTTTGGAGAGACTGTTCCTGAGCCCAGTTCCCAGTGTTCAGAGAGACTGTTCCTGAGCCCAGTTCCCGTGTTTAGAGAGACTGTTCCTGAGCCCAGTTCCCAGTGTTTGGGGAGACCTTTCCTGAGCACAGTGTTTGGAGAGACTGTTCCTGAGCCGAGTTCCCAGTGTTTGGGGAGACTTTTCCTGAGACCAGTTCCCAGTGTTTGGGGAGACTTTTCCTGAGACCAGTTCCCAGTGTTTGGAGAGACTGTTCCTGAGTCCCGTTCCCAGTGTTTGCAGAGACTGTTCTAGAGCCCGCTTCCCAGTGTATGGAGAGTCTGTTCCTGAGCCCAGTTCCGAGTGTTTGGAGAGTCTGTTCCTGAGCCCAGTTCCCAGTGTTTGGAGAGACTGTTCCTGAGCGCTGTTCCCGGTGTTTGGAGAGACTGTTCCTGAGACCAGTTCCCAGTGTTTGGGGAGACCTTTCCTGAGACCAGTTCCCAGTGTTTAGAGAGACTGTTCCTGAGCCCAGTTCCCAGTGTTTGGAGATCCTGTTCCTGAGCCCAGTTCCCAGTGTGTGGAGCGACTGTTCCTGAGCCCAGTTCCCAGTGTTTGGAGAGACCTTTCCTGAGACCAGTTCCCAGTGTTTAGAGAGACTGTTCCTGAGGCCAGTTCCCAGTGTTTGGGGAGACCTTTCCTGAGCCCCGTTCACAGTGTTTGGAGAGACTGTTCCTGAGCCCAGTTCCCAGTGTTTGGGGAGACTTTTCATGAGCCCTGTTCCCAGTGTTTGGAGAGACATTTCCTGAGACCAGTTCCCAGTGTTTGGAGAGCCTGTTCCTGAGCCCAGTTCCCAGTGTGTGGAGAGACTGTTCCTGAGCCCAGTTCCCAGTGTTTGGGGAAACCTTTCCTGAGAGCAGTTCCCAGTGTTTAGAGAGACTGTTCCCGAGCCCAGTTCCCAGTGTTTGGAGAGACTGCTCCTGAGCGCAGTTCCCAGTGTTTGGAGAGACTGTTCCTGAGACCAGTGCCCAGTGTTTGGGGAGACCTTTCCTGAGACCATTCTCAGTGTTTAGAGAGACTGTTCCTGTGCCCAGTTCCCAGTATTTGGAGAGCCTGTTCCTGAGCCCAGTTCCCAGTGTGTGGAGAGACCTTTCCTGAGACCAGTTCCCAGTGTTCATAGAGACTGTTCCTGAGCCCAGTTCCCGTGTTTAGAGAGACTGTTCCTGAGCCCAGTTCCCAGTGTTAGGGGAGACTTTTCCTGAGACCAGTTCCCAGTGTTTGGAGAGACTGTTCCTGAGTCCCGTTCCCAGTGTTTGCAGAGACTGTTCTTGAGCCCGCTTCCCAGTGTGTGGAGAGTCTGTTCCTGAGCCCAGTTCCAAGTGTTTGGAGAGTCTGTTCCTGAGCCCAGTTCCCAGTGTTTGGAGAGACTGTTCCCGAGCGCAGTTCCCGGTGTTTGGAGAGACTGTTCCTGAGCCCAGTTCCCAGTGTTTGGCGAGACCTTTCCTGAGACCAGTTCCCAGTCTTTAGAGAGACTGTTCCTGAGCCCAGTTCCCAATGTTTGGAGAGCCTGTTCCTGAGCCCAGTTCCCAGTGTGTGGAGAGACTGTTCCTGAGCCCCGTTCCCAGTGTTTGGCGAGACCTTTCCTGAGACCAGTTCCCAATCTTTAGAGAGACAGTTCCTGAGCCCAGTTCCCAATGTTTGGAGAGCCTGTTCCTGAGCCCAGTTCCCAGTGTGTGGAGAGACTGTTCCTGAGCCCAGTTCCCAGTGTTTGGGGAGACCTTTCCTGAGACCAGTTCCCAGTGTTTAGAGAGACTGTTCCTGAGCCCAGTTCCCAGTGTTTGTGGAGACCGTTCCTGAGCCCCGTTCACAGTGTTTGGAGAGACTTTTCCTGAGCCCAGTTCCCAGTGTTTGGGGAGACTTTTCCTGAGCCCAGTTCCCAGTGTTTGGGGAGACATTTCCTGAGACCAGTTCCCAGTGTTTGGAGAGACTGTTCCGGAGCCCAGTTCCCAGTCGTTGGGGAGACATTTCCTGAGACCAGTTCCCAGTGTGTGGAGAGACGTTTCCTGAGACCAGTTCCCAGTGTTTGGAGAGACTGTTCCTGAGCCCAGTTCCCAGTGTTTGGGGAGACTTTTCCTGAGACCAGGTCCCAGTGTTTGGAGATACTGATCCTGAGCCCCGTTACCAGTGTTTGGAGAGTCTCTTCCTGAGCCCAGTTCCCAGTGTTTGGAGAGACTGTTCTTGAGCCCATTTCCCAGTGTTTGGAGAGACTGTTCCTGAGCCCAGTTCCCAGTGTTTGAAGAGACTGTTCCTGTGTCCTGTTCACAGTGTTTGGAGAGACTGTTCTTGAGCCCAGTTCCCAGTGTTTGGAGAGACTGTTCCTGTGCCCAGTTCCCAGTGTTTGCAGTAACTGTTCTTGAGCCCAGTTCCCAGTGTTTGGAGAGACTGTTCTTGAGCCCAGTTCCCAGTGTTTGGAGAGACTGTTCTTGAGCCCATTTCCCAGTGTTTGGAGAGACTGTTCTAGAGCCCAGTTCCCAGTGTTTGGAGAGACTGTTCCTGAGCCCAGTTCCCAGTGTTTAGAGAGACTGTTCCTGAGCCCAGGTCCCGTGTTTAGAGAGACTGTTCCTGAGCCCAGTTCCCAGTGTTTGGGGAGACCTTTCCTGAGCACAGCGTTTGTAGAGACTGTTCCGGAGCCCAGTTACCAGTGTTTGGGGAGACTTTTCCTGAGACCAGTTCCCAGTGTTTGGAGAGACTGTTCCTGAGTCCCGTTCCCAGTGTTTGCAGAGACTGTTCTTGAGCCCGCTTCCCAGTGTATGGAGAGTCTGTTCCTGAGCCCAGTTCCAAGTGTTTGGAGAGTCTGTTCCTGAGCCCAGTTCCCAGTGTTTGGAGAGACTGTCCCCGAGCGCAGTTCCCGGTGTTTGGAGAGACTGTTCCTGAGCCCAGTTCCCAGTGTTTGGCGAGACCTTTCCTGAGACCAGTTCCCAGTCTTTAGAGAGACTGTTCCTGAGCCCAGTTCCCAATGTTTGGAGAGCCTGTTCCTGAGCCCAGTTCCCAGTGTGTGGAGAGACTGTTCCTGAGCCCCGTTCCCAGTGTTTGGCGAGACCTTTCCTGAGACCAGTTCCCAATCTTTAGAGAGACTGTTCCTGAGCCCAGTTGCCAATGTTTGGAGAGCCTGTTCCTGAGCCCAGTTCCCAGTGTGTGGAGAGACTGTTCCTGAGCCCAGTTCCCAGTGTTTGGGGAGACCTTTGCTGAGACCAGTTCCCAGTGTTTAGAGAGACTGTTCCTGAGCCCAGTTCCCAGTGTTTGTGGAGACCGTTCCTGAGCCCAGTTCACAGTGTTTGGAGAGACTTTTCCTGAGCCCAGTTCCCAGTGTTTGGGGAGACTTTTCCTGAGCCCAGTTCCCAGTGTTTGGGGAGACATTTCCTGAGACCAGTTCCCAGTGTTTGGAGAGACTGTTCCGGAGCCCAGTTCCCAGTCGTTGGGGAGACACTTCCTGAGACCAGTTCCCAGTGTGTGGAGAGACGTTTCCTGAGACCAGTTCCCAGTGTTTGGAGAGACTGTTCCTGAGCCCAGTTCCCAGTGTTTGGGGAGACTTTTCCTGAGCCCAGTTCCCAGTGTGTGGAGAGACATTTCCTGAGACCAGTTCCCAGTGTTTGGAGAGACTGTTCCTGAGCCCAGTTCCCAGTGTTTGGGGAGACTTTTCCTGAGACCAGGTCCCAGTGTTTGGAGATACTGATCCTGAGCCCCGTTACCAGTGTTTGGAGAGTCTCTTCCTGAGCCCAGTTCCCAGTGTTTGGAGAGACTGTTCTTGAGCCCATTTCCCAGTGTTTGGAGAGACTGTTCCTGAGCCCAGTTCCCAGTGTTTGAAGAGACTGTTCCTGTGTCCTGTTCACAGTGTTTGGAGAGACTGTTCTTGAGCCCAGTTCCCAGTGTTTGGAGAGACTGTTCCTGTGCCCAGTTCCCAGTGTTTGCAGTAACTGTTCTTGAGCCCAGTTCCCAGTGTTTGGAGAGACTGTTCTTGAGCCCAGTTCCCAGTGTTTGGAGAGACTGTTCTTGAGCCCATTTCCCAGTGTTTGGAGAGACTGTTCTAGAGCCCAGTTCCCAGTGTTTGGAGAGACTGTTCCGGAGCCCAGTTCCCAGTGTTTAGAGAGACTGTTCCTGAGCCCAGTTCCCGTGTTTAGAGAGACTGTTCCTGAGCCCAGTTCCCAGTGTTTGGGGAGACCTTTCCTGAGCACAGCGTTTGGAGAGACTGTTCCTGAGCCCAGTTCCCAGTGTTTGGGGAGACTTTTCCTGAGACCAGTTCCCAGTGTTTGGAGAGACTGTTCCTGAGTCCCGTTCCCAGTGTTTGCAGAGACTGTTCTTGAGCCCGCTTCCCAGTGTATGGAGAGTCTGTTCCTGAGCCCAGTTCCGAGTGTTTGGAGAGCCTGTTCCTGAGCCCAGTTCCCAGTGTTTGGAGAGACTGTTCCCGAGCGCAGTTCCCGGTGTTTGGAGAGACTGTTCCTGAGACCAGTTCCCAGTGTTTGGGGAGACCTTTCCTGAGACCAGTTCCCAGTGTTTAGAGAGACTGTTCCTGAGCCCAGTTCCCAGTGTTTGCAGTAACTGTTCTTGAGCCCTGTTCCCAGTGTTTGGAGAGACTGTTCTAGAGCCCATTTCCCAGTGTTTGGAGAGACTGTTCTAGAGCCCAGTTCCCAGTGTTTGGAGAGACTGTTCCTGAGCCCAGTTCCCAGTGTTTAGAGAGACTGTTCCTGAGCCCAGTTCCCGTGTTTAGAGAGACTGTTCCTGAGCCCAGTTCCCAGTGTTTGGGGAGACCTTTCCTGAGCAAAGTGTTTGGAGAGACTGTTCCTGAGCCCAGTTCCCAGTGTTTGCAGAGACTGTTCTTGAGCCCGCTTCCCAGTGTATGGAGAGTCTGTTCCTGAGCCCAGTTCCGAGTGTTTGGAGAGTCTGTTCCTGAGCCCAGTTCCCAGTGTTTGGAGAGACTGTTCCCGAGCGCAGTTCCCGGTGTTTGGAGAGACTGTTCCTGAGACCAGTTCCCAGTGTTTGGGGAGACCTTTCCTGAGACCAGTTCCCAGTGTTTAGAGAGACTGTTCCTGAGCCCAGTTCCCAGTGTTTGGAGAGCCTGTTCCTGAGCCCAGTTCCCAGTGTGTGGAGAGACTGTTCCTGAGCCCAGTTCCCAGTGTTTGGAGAGACCTTTCCTGAGACCAGTTCCCAGTGTTTAGTGAGACTGTTCCTGAGGCCAGTTCCCAGTGTTTGGGGAGACCTTTCCTGAGCCCCATTCACAGTGTTTGGAGAGACTGTTCCTGAGCCCAGTTCCCAGTGTTTGGGGAGACTTTTCCTGAGCCCTGTTCCCAGTGTTTGGGGAGACATTTCCTGAGACCAGTTCCCAGTGTTTGGAGAGCCTGTTACTGAGCCCAGTTCCCAGTGTGTGTAGAGACTGTTCCTGAGCCCAGTTCCCAGTGTTTGGGGAAATCTTTACTGAGACCAGTTCCCAGTGTTTAGAGAGACTGTTCCCGAGCCCAGTTCCCAGTGTTTGGAGAGACTGCTCCTGAGCGCAGTTCCCAGTGTTTGGAGAGACTTTTCCTGAGACCAGTTCCCAGTGTTTGGGGAGACCTTTCCTGAGACAAGTTCTCAGTGTTTAGAGAGACTGTTCCTGTGCCCAGTTCCCAGTATTTGGAGAGCCTGTTCCTGAGCCCAGTTCCCAGTGTGTGGAGAGACCTTTCCTGAGACCAGTTCCCAGTGTTTATAGACACTGTTCCTGAGCCCAGTTCCCGTGTTTAGAGAGACTGTTCCTGAGCGCAGTTCCCAGTGTTTGGGGAGACCTTTCCTGAGCACAGTGTTTGGAGAGACTGTTCCTGAGCCCAGTTCCCAGTGTTCGGGGCGACTTTTCCTGAGACCAGTTCCCAGTGTTTGGAGAGACTGTTCCTGAGTCCCGTTCCCAGTGTTTGCAGAGACTGTTCTTGAGCCCGCTTCCCAGTGTATGGAGAGTCTGTTCCTGAGCCCAGTTCCAAGTGTTTGGAGAGTCTGTTCCTGAGCCCAGTTCCCAGTGTTTGGAGTGACTGTTCCTGAGCCCAGTTCCTAATTTTTGGAGAGACTGTTCCTAAGCCCAGTTCCCAGTGTTTGGAGAGACTGTTCCCGAGCGCAGTTCCCGGTGTTTGGAGAGACTGTTCCTGAGCCCAGTTCCCAGTGTTTGGCGAGACCTTTCCTGAGACCAGTTCTCAGTGTTTAGAGAGACTGTTCCTGAGCCCAGTTCCCAGTGTTTGGAGAGCCTGTTCCTGAGCCCAGTTCCCAGTGTGTGGAGAGACTGTTCCTGAGCCCAGTTCCCAGTGTTTGGGGAGACCTTTCCTGAGACCAGTTCCCAGTGTTTAGAGAGACTGTTCCTGTGCCCAGTTCCCAGTATTTGGAGAGCCTGTTCCTGAGCCCAGTTCCCAGTGTGTGGAGAGACCTTTCCTGAGACCAGTTCCCAGTGTTTATAGAGACTGTTCCTGAGCCCAGTTCCCGTGTTTAGAGAGACTGTTCCTGAGCCCAGTTCCCAGTGTTTGGGGAGACCTTTCCTGAGCACAGTGTTTGGAGAGACTGTTCCTGAGCCCAGTTCCCAGTGTTCGGGGAGACCTTTCCTGAGACCAGTTCCCAGTGTTTGGAGAGACTGTTCCTGAGTCCCGTTCCCAGTGTTTGCAGAGACTGTTCTTGAGCCCGCTTCCCAGTGTATGGAGAGTCTGTTCCTGAGCCCAGTTCCAAGTGTTTGGAGAGTCTGTTCCTGAGCCCAGTTCCCACTGTTTGGAGTGACTGTTCCTGAGCCCAGTTCCTAATTTTTGGAGAGACTGTTCCTAAGCCAAGTTCCCAGTGTTTGGAGAGACTGTTCCCGAGCGCAGTTCCCGGTGTTTGGAGAGACTGTTCCTGAGCCCAGTTCCCAGTGTTTGGCGAGACCTTTCCTGAGACCAGTTCTCAGTGTTTAGAGAGACTGTTCCTGAGCCCAGTTCCCAGTGTTTGGAGAGCCTGTTCCTGAGCCCAGTTCCCAGTGTGTGGAGAGACTGTTCCTGAGCCCAGTTCCCAGTGTTTGGGGAGACCTTTCCTGAGACCAGTTCCCAGTGTTTAGAGAGACTGTTCCTGAGCCCAGTTCCCAGTGTTTGTGGAGACCGTTCCTGAGCCCCGTTCACAGTGCTTGGAGAGCCTGTTCCTGAGCCCAGTTCGCAGTGTTTGGGGAGACTTTTCCTGAGCCCAGTTCCCAGTGTTTGGGGAGACATTTCATGAGACCAGTTCCCAGTGTTTGGAGAGACTGTTCCGGAGCCCAGTTCCCAGTCGTTGGGGAGACATTTCCTGAGACCAGTTCCCAGTGTGTGGAGAGACGTTTCATGAGACCAGTTCCCAGTGTTTGGAGAGACTGTTCCTGAGCCCAGTTCCCAGTGTTTGGGGAGACTTTTCCTGAGACCAGGTCCCAGTGTTTGGAGATACTGATCCTGAGCCCCGTTACCAGTGTTTGGAGAGTCTCTTCCTGAGCCCAGTTCCCAGTGTTTGGAGAGACTGTTCTTGAGCCCATTTCCCAGTGCTTGCAGAGACTGTTCTTGAGCCCGCTTCCCAGTGTATGGAGAGTCTGTTCCTGAGCCCAGTTCCAAGTGTTTGGAGTGACTGTTCCCGAGTGCAGTTCCCGGTGTTTGGAGAGACTGTTCCTGAGCCCAGTTCCCAGTGTTTGGCGAGACCTTTCCTGAGACCAGTTCCCAGTGTGTGGAGAGCCTGTTCCTGAGCCCAGTTCCCAGTGTTTAGAGAGACTGTTCCTGAGCCCAGTTCCCGTGTTTAGAGAGACTGTTCCTGAGCCCAGTTCCCAGTGTTTGGGGAGACCTTTCCTGAGCACAGTGTTTGGAGAGACTGTTCCTGAGCCCAGTTCCCAGTGTTCGGGGAGACCTTCCCTGAGACCAGTTCCCAGTGTTTGGAGAGACTGTTCCTGAGTCCCGTTCCCAGTGTTTGCAGAGACTGTTCTTGAGCCCGCTTCCCAGTGTATGGAGAGTCTGTTCCTGAGCCCAGTTCCAAGTGTTTGGAGAGTCTTTTCCTGAGCCCAGTTCCCAGTGTTTGGAGTGACTGTTCCTGAGCCCAGTTCCTAATTTTTGGAGAGACTGTTCCTAAGCCAAGTTCCCAGTGTTTGGAGAGACTGTTCCCGAGCGCAGTTCCCGGTGTTTGGAGAGACTGTTCCTGAGCCCAGTTCCCAGTGTTTGGCGAGACCTTTCCTGAGACCAGTTCTCAGTGTTTAGAGAGACTGTTCCTGAGCCCAGTTCCCAGTGTTTGGAGAGCCTGTTCCTGAGCCCAGTTCCCAGTGTGTGGAGAGACTGTTCCTGAGCCCAGTTCCCAGTGTTTGGGGAGACCTTTCCTGAGACCAGTTCCCAGTGTTTAGAGAGACTGTTCCTGAGCCCAGTTCCCAGTGTTTGTGGAGACCGTTCCTGAGCCCCGTTCACAGTGCTTGGAGAGCCTGTTCCTGAGCCCAGTTCCCAGTGTTTGGGGAGACTTTTCCTGAGCCCAGTTCCCAGTGTTTGGGGAGACATTTCCTGAGACCAGTTCCCAGTGTTTGGAGAGACTGTTCCGGAGCCCAGTTCCCAGTCGTTGGGGAGACATTTCCTGAGACCAGTTCCCAGTGTGTGGAGAGACGTTTCCTGAGACCAGTTCCCAGTGTTTGGAGAGACTGTTCCTGAGCCCAGTTCCCAGTGTTTGGGGAGACTTTTCCTGAGACCAGGTCCCAGTGTTTGGAGATACTGATCCTGAGCCCCGTTACCAGTGTTTGGAGAGTCTCTTCCTGAGCCCAGTTCCCAGTGTTTGGAGAGACTGTTCTTGAGCCCATTTCCCAGTGTTTGGAGAGACTGTTCCTGAGCCCAGTTCCCAGTGTTTGAACAGGCTGTTCCTGTGTCCTGTTCACAGTGTTTGGAGAGTCTGTTCTTGAGCCCAGTTCCCAGTGTTTGGAGAGACTGTTCCTGTGCCCAGTTCCCAGTGTTTGCAGTAACTGTTCTTGAGCCCAGTTCCCAGTGTTTGGAGAGACTGTTCTTGAGCCCAGTTCCCAGTGTTTGGAGAGTGGTTTCCTGAGACCAGTTCCCAATGTTTGGAGAGGCTGTTTTTGAGCCCAGTTCCCAGTGTTTGGAGAGACTGTTCTTGAGCCCAGTTCCCAGTGTTTGGAGAGACTGTTCTTGAGCCCAGTTCTCACTGTTTGGAGAGACAGTTCTTGAGCTCCGTTCCCAGTGTTTGGAGAGACTGTTCTTGAGCCCAGTTCCCAGTGTTTGGTGAGAATGTTCTTGAGCCCAGTTCCCACTGTTTGCAGAGACTGTTCTTGAGCCCAGTTCCCAGTGTTTGGATGGACTGTTCTTGAGCCCAGTTCCCAGTGTTTGGTGAGACTGTTCTTGAGCCCAGTTCCCAGTGTTTGGAGAGACTGTTTTTGAGCCCAGTTCCCAGTATTTGGAAAGACTCTTCTTGAGCCCAATTCCCATTGTTTGGAGAGACTGTTCCTGAGCCCATTTCCTAGTGTTTGGATAGACTGTTCCTGACTCCAGTTCCCAGTGTTTGGAGAGACTGTCCTTGTGCCCAGTTCCCAGTGTTTGGAGAGACTTATCCTGAGCCATTTCCCAGTATATGGAGAGACTGTTCCTGAATGCAGTTCCCAGTGTTTGGAGAGAATGTCCTTGAGCCCAGTTCCCAGTGTTTGGAGAGACTGCTCTTGATCCCAGTTCCCAGTGTTTGGAGAGACTGTTCCTGAGTCCCATTCCCAGTGATTGGAAAGAATGTTCCTGAGCACAGTTCCCAGTGTTTGGAGAGACTGTTCTTGAGCCCAGTTCCCGGTTTTTGGAGAGACTGTTCTTGAGCCCAGTTCCCAGTGTTTTGTGAGACTGTTCTTGAGCCCAGTTCCCAGTGTTTGCGGAGACTGTTCCTGAGCCCAGTTCCCAGTGTTTGGAGAGACAGTTCCACAGCCCTGTTCCCAGTGTTTGGAGAGTCTGTTCCTGAGCCCAGTTCCCATTGATTGGAGAGTCTGTTCCTGAGCCCAGTTCCCATTGTTTGGAGATTCTGTTCCTGAGCCCAGTTCCCAGTGTTTGGAGAGAGTGTTCTTGAGCCCAGTTCCCAGTATTTGGAGAGACTGTTCCTGAGCCCAGTTCCCAGTGTTTGGAGAGACTGTTCCTGAGCCCAGTTCCCAGTGTTTGGAGTAACTGTTCTTGAGCCCAGTTCCCAGTGTTTGGAGAGACTGTTCCTGAGCCCAGTTCCCATTGTTTGGAGAGTCTGTTCCTGAGCCCTGTTCCCATTGTTTGGAGAGTCTGTTCCTGAGCCCAGTTCCCAGTGTTTGGAGAGAGTGTTCTTGAGCCGAGTTCCCAGTATTTGGAGAGACTGTTCCTGAGCCCAGTTCCCAGTGTTTGGAGAGACTGTTCCTGAGCCCAGTTCCCAGTGTTTGGAGTAACTGTTCTTGAGCCCAGTTCCCAGTGTTTGGAGAGACTGTTCTGGAGCCCAGTTCCCAGTGTTTGGAGAGACTGTTCTTGCGCCCAGTTCCCAGTGTTTGGAGAGACTGTTCTTGAGCCCAGTTCCCAGTGTTTTAAGATACTATTCCTGTGTCCAGCTCCCAGTGTTTGAAGAGACTGTTCCTGAGCCCAGTTCCCAGTGTTTGGAGATACTGTTCCTGAGTCCAGTTCCCAGTGTTTGGAGAGACTGTTCCTGAGCCCAGTTCCCAATTTTTGGAGAGACTGTTTCTGAACGCAGTTCCCAGTGTTTGGAGAGACTGTTCCTGAGACCAGTTCCCAGTGTTTGGGGAGACCTTTCCTGAGACCAGTTCCCAGTGTTTAGAGAGACTGTTCCTGAACCCAGTTCCCAGTGTTTGGAGAGCCTGTTCCTGAGCCCAGTTCCCAATGTTTGGAGAGACTGTTCCTGAGCGCTGTTCCCAGTGTTTGGAGAGACTGTTCCTGAGACCGGTTCCCAGTGTTAGGGGAGACATTTCCTGAGACCAGTTCTCAGTGTTTAGAGAGACTGTTCCTGTGCCCAGTTCCCAGTGTTTGGAGAGCCTGTTCCTGAGCCCAGTTCCCAGTGTGTGGAGAGACCTTTCCTGAGACAAGTTCCCAGTGTTTAGAGAGACTGTTCCTGAGCCCAGTTCCCGTGTTTGGAGAGACAGTTCCTGAGCCCAGTTCCCAGTGTTTGGGGAGACCTTTCCTGAGCGCCGTTCACAGTGTTTGGAGACACTGTTCCTAAGCCCAGTTCCCAGTGTTTGGGGAGACTTTTCCTGAGACCAGTTCCCAGTGTTTGGAGAGACTGTTCCTGAGTCCCGTTCACAGTGTATGGAGAGACTGTTTTTGAGCCCGCTTCCCAGTGTATGGAGAGTCTGTTCCTGAGCCCAGTTCCGAGTGTTTGGTGAGTCTGTTCCTGAGCCCAGTTCCCAGTGTTTGGAGTGTCTGTTCCTGAGCCCAGTTCCCAATTTTTGGAGAGACTGTTCCTGAGCCCAGTTCCCAGTGTTTGGAGAGACTGTTCCTGAGCCCAGTTCCCAGTGTTTGGGGAGACCTTTCCTGAGACTAGTTCCCAGTGTTTAGAGAGACTGTTCCTGAGCCCAGTTCCCAGTGTTTGGAGAGCCTGTTCCTGAGCCCAGTTCCCAGTGTGTGGAGAGACTGTTCCTGAGCCCAGTTCCCAGTGTTTGGGGAGACCTTTCCTGAGACCAGTTCCCAGTGTATAGAGAGACTGTTCCTGAGCCCAGTTCCCAGTGTTTGGGGAGAAGTTTCCTGAGCCCCGTTCACAGTGTTTGGAGAGACTGTTCCTGAGCCCAGTTCCCAGTGTTTGGGGAGTCTTTTCCTGAGACCAGTTCCCAGTGTTTGGGGAGACATTTCCTGAGACCAGTTCCCAGTGTTTGGAGAGCCTGTTCCTGAGCCCAATTCCCAGTCTGTGGAGAGACTGTTCCTGAGCCCAGTTCCCAGTGTTTGGGGGGACCTTTTCTGAGACCAGTTCCCAGTGTTTAGAGAGACTGTTCCTGAGCCCAGTTCCCAGTGTTTGGAGAGACTGTTCCTGAGCGCAGTTCCCAGTGTTTGGAGAGACTGTTCCTGAACCCAGTTCCCAGTGTTTGGAGAGCCTGTTCCTGATCCCAGTTCCCAATGTTTGGAGAGACTGTTCTAGAGCGCAGTTCCCACTGTTTGGAGAGACTGTTCCTGAGACCAGTTCTCAGTGTTTAGAGAGAATGTTCCTGTGCCCAGTTCCCAGTGTTTGGAGAGCCTGTTCCTGAGCCCAGTTCCCAGTGTGTGGAGAGACCTTTCCTGAGACTAGTTCCCAGTGTTTAGAGAGACAGTTCCTGTGCCCAGTTCCCGTGTTTAGAGAGACAGTTCCTGAGCACAGTTCCCAGTGTTTGGGGAGACCTTTCCTGAGCGCCGTTCACAGTGTTTGGAGACACTGTTCCTAAGCCCAGTTCCCAGTGTTTGGGGAGACTTTTCCTGAGACCAGTTCCCAGTGTTTCGAGAGACTGTTCCTGAGTCCCGTTCACAGTGTTTGGAAAGACTGTTCTTGAGCCCGCTTCCCAGTGTATGGAGAGTCTGTTCCTGAGCCCAGTTCCGAGTGTTTGGTGAGTCTGTTCCTGAGCCCAGTTCCCAGTGTTTGGAGAGACTGTTCCTGAGCCCCGTTCCCAGTGTTTGCAGGGACTGTTCTTGAGCCCCGTTCACAGTGCTTGGAGAGCCTGTTCCTGAGCCCAGTTCGCAGTGTTTGGGGAGACTTTTCCTGAGCCCAGTTCCCAGTGTTTGGGGAGACATTTCATGAGACCAGTTCCCAGTGTTTGGAGAGACTGTTCCGGAGCCCAGTTCCCAGTCGTTGGGGAGACATTTCCTGAGACCAGTTCCCAGTGTGTGGAGAGACGTTTCATGAGACCAGTTCCCAGTGTTTGGAGAGACTGTTCCTGAGCCCAGTTCCCAGTGTTTGGGGAGACTTTTCCTGAGACCAGGTCCCAGTGTTTGGAGATACTGATCCTGAGCCCCGTTACCAGTGTTTGGAGAGTCTCTTCCTGAGCCCAGTTCCCAGTGTTTGGAGAGACTGTTCTTGAGCCCATTTCCCAGTGCTTGCAGAGACTGTTCTTGAGCCCGCTTCCCAGTGTATGGAGAGTCTGTTCCTGAGCCCAGTTCCAAGTGTTTGGAGTGACTGTTCCCGAGTGCAGTTCCCGGTGTTTGGAGAGACTGTTCCTGAGCCCAGTTCCCAGTGTTTGGCGAGACCTTTCCTGAGACCAGTTCCCAGTGTGTGGAGAGCCTGTTCCTGAGCCCAGTTCCCAGTGTTTAGAGAGACTGTTCCTGAGCCCAGTTCCCGTGTTTAGAGAGACTGTTCCTGAGCCCAGTTCCCAGTGTTTGGGGAGACCATTCCTGAGCACAGTGTTTGGAGAGACTGTTCCTGAGCCCAGTTCCCAGTGTTCGGGGAGACCTTCCCTGAGACCAGTTCCCAGTGTTTGGAGAGACTGTTCCTGAGTCCCGTTCCCAGTGTTTGCAGAGACTGTTCTTGAGCCCGCTTCCCAGTGTATGGAGAGTCTGTTCCTGAGCCCAGTTCCAAGTGTTTGGAGAGTCTTTTCCTGAGCCCAGTTCCCAGTGTTTGGAGTGACTGTTCCTGAGCCCAGTTCCTAATTTTTGGAGAGACTGTTCCTAAGCCAAGTTCCCAGTGTTTGGAGAGACTGTTCCCGAGCGCAGTTCCCGGTGTTTGGAGAGACTGTTCCTGAGCCCAGTTCCCAGTGTTTGGCGAGACCTTTCCTGAGACCAGTTCTCAGTGTTTAGAGAGACTGTTCCTGAGCCCAGTTCCCAGTGTTTGGAGAGCCTGTTCCTGAGCCCAGTTCCCAGTGTGTGGAGAGACTGTTCCTGAGCCCAGTTCCCAGTGTTTGGGGAGACCTTTCCTGAGACCAGTTCCCAGTGTTTAGAGAGACTGTTCCTGAGCCCAGTTCCCAGTGTTTGTGGAGACCGTTCCTGAGCCCCGTTCACAGTGCTTGGAGAGCCTGTTCCTGAGCCCAGTTCCCAGTGTTTGGGGAGACTTTTCCTGAGCCCAGTTCCCAGTGTTTGGGGAGACATTTCCTGAGACCAGTTCCCAGTGTTTGGAGAGACTGTTCCGGAGCCCAGTTCCCAGTCGTTGGGGAGACATTTCCTGAGACCAGTTCCCAGTGTGTGGAGAGACGTTTCATGAGACCAGTTCCCAGTGTTTGGAGAGACTGTTCCTGAGCCCAGTTCCCAGTGTTTGGGGAGACTTTTCCTGAGACCAGGTCCCAGTGTTTGGAGATACTGATCCTGAGCCCCGTTACCAGTGTTTGGAGAGTCTCTTCCTGAGCCCAGTTCCCAGTGTTTGGAGAGACTGTTCTTGAGCCCATTTCCCAGTGTTTGGAGAGACTGTTCCTGAGCCCAGTTCCCAGTGTTTGAACAGGCTGTTCCTGTGTCCTGTTCACAGTGTTTGGAGAGTCTGTTCTTGAGCCCAGTTCCCAGTGTTTGGAGAGACTGTTCCTGTGCCCAGTTCCCAGTGTTTGCAGTAACTGTTCTTGAGCCCAGTTCCCAGTGTTTGGAGAGACTGTTCTTGAGCCCAGTTCCCAGTGTTTGGAGAGTGGTTTCCTGAGACCAGTTCCCAATGTTTGGAGAGGCTGTTTTTGAGCCCAGTTCCCAGTGTTTGGAGAGACTGTTCTTGAGCCCAGTTCCCAGTGTTTGGAGAGACTGTTCTTGAGCCCAGTTCTCACTGTTTGGAGAGACAGTTCTTGAGCTCCGTTCCCAGTGTTTGGAGAGACTGTTCTTGAGCCCAGTTCCCAGTGTTTGGTGAGAATGTTCTTGAGCCCAGTTCCCACTGTTTGCAGAGACTGTTCTTGAGCCCAGTTCCCAGTGTTTGGATGGACTGTTCTTGAGCCCAGTTCCCAGTGTTTGGTGAGACTGTTCTTGAGCCCAGTTCCCAGTGTTTGGAGAGACTGTTTTTGAGCCCAGTTCCCAGTATTTGGAAAGACTCTTCTTGAGCCCAATTCCCATTGTTTGGAGAGACTGTTCCTGAGCCCATTTCCTAGTGTTTGGATAGACTGTTCCTGACTCCAGTTCCCAGTGTTTGGAGAGACTGTCCTTGTGCCCAGTTCCCAGTGTTTGGAGAGACTTATCCTGAGCCATTTCCCAGTATATGGAGAGACTGTTCCTGAATGCAGTTCCCAGTGTTTGGAGAGAATGTCCTTGAGCCCAGTTCCCAGTGTTTGGAGAGACTGCTCTTGATCCCAGTTCCCAGTGTTTGGAGAGACTGTTCCTGAGTCCCATTCCCAGTGATTGGAAAGAATGTTCCTGAGCACAGTTCCCAGTGTTTGGAGAGACTGTTCTTGAGCCCAGTTCCCGGTTTTTGGAGAGACTGTTCTTGAGCCCAGTTCCCAGTGTTTTGTGAGACTGTTCTTGAGCCCAGTTCCCAGTGTTTGCGGAGACTGTTCCTGAGCCCAGTTCCCAGTGTTTGGAGAGACAGTTCCACAGCCCTGTTCCCAGTGTTTGGAGAGTCTGTTCCTGAGCCCAGTTCCCATTGATTGGAGAGTCTGTTCCTGAGCCCAGTTCCCATTGTTTGGAGATTCTGTTCCTGAGCCCAGTTCCCAGTGTTTGGAGAGAGTGTTCTTGAGCCCAGTTCCCAGTATTTGGAGAGACTGTTCCTGAGCCCAGTTCCCAGTGTTTGGAGAGACTGTTCCTGAGCCCAGTTCCCAGTGTTTGGAGTAACTGTTCTTGAGCCCAGTTCCCAGTGTTTGGAGAGACTGTTCCTGAGCCCAGTTCCCATTGTTTGGAGAGTCTGTTCCTGAGCCCTGTTCCCATTGTTTGGAGAGTCTGTTCCTGAGCCCAGTTCCCAGTGTTTGGAGAGAGTGTTCTTGAGCCGAGTTCCCAGTATTTGGAGAGACTGTTCCTGAGCCCAGTTCCCAGTGTTTGGAGAGACTGTTCCTGAGCCCAGTTCCCAGTGTTTGGAGTAACTGTTCTTGAGCCCAGTTCCCAGTGTTTGGAGAGACTGTTCTGGAGCCCAGTTCCCAGTGTTTGGAGAGACTGTTCTTGCGCCCAGTTCCCAGTGTTTGGAGAGACTGTTCTTGAGCCCAGTTCCCAGTGTTTTAAGATACTATTCCTGTGTCCAGCTCCCAGTGTTTGAAGAGACTGTTCCTGAGCCCAGTTCCCAGTGTTTGGAGATACTGTTCCTGAGTCCAGTTCCCAGTGTTTGGAGAGACTGTTCCTGAGCCCAGTTCCCAATTTTTGGAGAGACTGTTTCTGAACGCAGTTCCCAGTGTTTGGAGAGACTGTTCCTGAGACCAGTTCCCAGTGTTTGGGGAGACCTTTCCTGAGACCAGTTCCCAGTGTTTAGAGAGACTGTTCCTGAACCCAGTTCCCAGTGTTTGGAGAGCCTGTTCCTGAGCCCAGTTCCCAATGTTTGGAGAGACTGTTCCTGAGCGCTGTTCCCAGTGTTTGGAGAGACTGTTCCTGAGACCGGTTCCCAGTGTTAGGGGAGACATTTCCTGAGACCAGTTCTCAGTGTTTAGAGAGACTGTTCCTGTGCCCAGTTCCCAGTGTTTGGAGAGCCTGTTCCTGAGCCCAGTTCCCAGTGTGTGGAGAGACCTTTCCTGAGACAAGTTCCCAGTGTTTAGAGAGACTGTTCCTGAGCCCAGTTCCCGTGTTTGGAGAGACAGTTCCTGAGCCCAGTTCCCAGTGTTTGGGGAGACCTTTCCTGAGCGCCGTTCACAGTGTTTGGAGACACTGTTCCTAAGCCCAGTTCCCAGTGTTTGGGGAGACTTTTCCTGAGACCAGTTCCCAGTGTTTGGAGAGACTGTTCCTGAGTCCCGTTCACAGTGTATGGAGAGACTGTTTTTGAGCCCGCTTCCCAGTGTATGGAGAGTCTGTTCCTGAGCCCAGTTCCGAGTGTTTGGTGAGTCTGTTCCTGAGCCCAGTTCCCAGTGTTTGGAGTGTCTGTTCCTGAGCCCAGTTCCCAATTTTTGGAGAGACTGTTCCTGAGCCCAGTTCCCAGTGTTTGGAGAGACTGTTCCTGAGCCCAGTTCCCAGTGTTTGGGGAGACCTTTCCTGAGACTAGTTCCCAGTGTTTAGAGAGACTGTTCCTGAGCCCAGTTCCCAGTGTTTGGAGAGCCTGTTCCTGAGCCCAGTTCCCAGTGTGTGGAGAGACTGTTCCTGAGCCCAGTTCCCAGTGTTTGGGGAGACCTTTCCTGAGACCAGTTCCCAGTGTATAGAGAGACTGTTCCTGAGCCCAGTTCCCAGTGTTTGGGGAGAAGTTTCCTGAGCCCCGTTCACAGTGTTTGGAGAGACTGTTCCTGAGCCCAGTTCCCAGTGTTTGGGGAGTCTTTTCCTGAGACCAGTTCCCAGTGTTTGGGGAGACATTTCCTGAGACCAGTTCCCAGTGTTTGGAGAGCCTGTTCCTGAGCCCAATTCCCAGTCTGTGGAGAGACTGTTCCTGAGCCCAGTTCCCAGTGTTTGGGGGGACCTTTTCTGAGACCAGTTCCCAGTGTTTAGAGAGACTGTTCCTGAGCCCAGTTCCCAGTGTTTGGAGAGACTGTTCCTGAGCGCAGTTCCCAGTGTTTGGAGAGACTGTTCCTGAACCCAGTTCCCAGTGTTTGGAGAGCCTGTTCCTGATCCCAGTTCCCAATGTTTGGAGAGACTGTTCTAGAGCGCAGTTCCCACTGTTTGGAGAGACTGTTCCTGAGACCAGTTCTCAGTGTTTAGAGAGAATGTTCCTGTGCCCAGTTCCCAGTGTTTGGAGAGCCTGTTCCTGAGCCCAGTTCCCAGTGTGTGGAGAGACCTTTCCTGAGACTAGTTCCCAGTGTTTAGAGAGACAGTTCCTGTGCCCAGTTCCCGTGTTTAGAGAGACAGTTCCTGAGCACAGTTCCCAGTGTTTGGGGAGACCTTTCCTGAGCGCCGTTCACAGTGTTTGGAGACACTGTTCCTAAGCCCAGTTCCCAGTGTTTGGGGAGACTTTTCCTGAGACCAGTTCCCAGTGTTTCGAGAGACTGTTCCTGAGTCCCGTTCACAGTGTTTGGAAAGACTGTTCTTGAGCCCGCTTCCCAGTGTATGGAGAGTCTGTTCCTGAGCCCAGTTCCGAGTGTTTGGTGAGTCTGTTCCTGAGCCCAGTTCCCAGTGTTTGGAGTGACTGTTCCTGAGCCCAGTTCCCAATTTTTGGAGAGACTGTTCCTGAGCCCAGTTCCCAGTGTTTGGAGAGACTGTTCCCGAGTGCAGTTCCCGTTGTTTGGAGAGAGACTGTTCTTGAGCCCAGTTCTCAGTGTTTGGAGAGACTGTTCTTCAGTCCAGTTCCCAGTGTTTGGAGTGACTGTTTTTGAGCCCAGTTCTCAGTGTTTGGAGAGACTGTTCTTGAGCCCAGTTCCCAGTGTTTGGAGTGACTGTCCTTGAGCCCAGTTCTCAGTGTTTGGAGAGACTGTTCTTGAGCCCAGTCCCCAGTGTTTGGAGTGAATGTTTTTGAGCCCAGTTCCCAGTGTTTGGAGAGACAGTTCTTGAGCCCAGTTCTCATTGTTTGGAGAATGTGTTCCTGAGCCCAGTTCCCATTGTTTGGAGAGACTGTTCTTGAGCCCAGTTCCCAATGTTTGAAGAGACTGTTCCTTAGCCCAGTTCCCAGTGTTTGGAGAGACTGTTCCTGATTCCAGTTCCCAGTTTTTGGAGAGACTGTCCTTGTGCCCAGTTCCCTGTGTTTGGAGAGACCTATCCTTAGCCATTTCCCGGTAATTGGAGAGACTGATCCTGAGCTCGATTCCCAGTGTTTGGAGAGACTGTTCCTGCGCCCAGTTCCCAGAGTTTGGAGAGACTGTTCTTGAGCCCAGTTCCCAGTGTTTGGAGAGACTGTTCTTGAGCCCAGTTCCCAGTGTTTGGAGAGACCTATCCTGAGCCATTTCCCGATAATTGGAGAGACTGATCCTGAGCTCAGTTCCCAGTGTTTGGAGAGACTGTTCCTGCGCTCAGTTCCCAGTGTTTGGAGAGACTGTTCCTGAGCCCAGTTCCCAGTGTTTGGAGAGACTGTTCTTGAGCCCAGTTCCCAGTGTTTGGAGAGACTGTTCTTGAGCCCAGTTCCCAGTGTTTGGAGAGAATGTTCTTGAGCCCAGTTCCCACTTTTTGCAGAGACTGTTCTCGAGCCCAGTTCTCAGTGTTTGGAGAGACTGTTCTTGAGCCCAGTTCCCAGTGTTTGGAGAGACTGTTCTTGAGCCCAGTTCCCAGTGTATCGAGAGACTGTCCTTGAGCCCAGTTCTCAGTGTTTGGAGAGACTGTTCTTGAGCCCAGTTCCCAGTCTTTGGAGTGACTGTTTTTGAGCCCAGTTCTCTGTGTTTGGAGAGACTGTTCTTGAGCCCAGTTCCCAGTGTTTGGAGAGTGGTTTCCTGAGACCAGTTCCCAATGTTTGGAGAGGCTGTTTTTGAGCCCAGTTCCCAGTGTTTGGAGAGACTGATCCTGAGCTCAGTTCCCAGTGTTAGGAGAGAATGTTCCTGAGTCCCATTCCCAGTGATTGGAAAGAATGTTCCTGAGCACAGTTCCCAGTGTTTGGAGAGACTGTTCTTGAGCCCAGTTCCCGGTTTTTGGAGAGACTGTTCTTGAGCCCAGTTCCCAGTGTTTTGAGAGACTGTTCTTGAGCCCAGTTCCCAGTGTTTGGGGAGACTGTTCCTGAGCCCAGTTCCCAGTGTTTGGAGAGGCAGTTCCACAGCCCTGTTCCCAGTGTTTGGAGAGTCTGTTCCTGAGCCCAGTTCCCCTTGTTTGGAGAGTCTGTTCCTGAGCTCAGTTCCCATTGTTTGGAGAGTCTGTTCCTGAGCCCAGTTCCCAGTGTTTGGAGAGAGTGTTCTTGAGCCCAGTTCCCATTATTTGGGGAGACTGTTCCTGAGCCCAGTTCCCAGTGTTTGGAGAGACTGTTCCTGAGCCCAGTTCCCAGTGTTTGGAGTAACTGTTCTTGAGCCCAGTTCCCAGTGTTTGGGGAGACCTTTCCTGAGACCAGTTCCCAGTGTTTAGAGAGACTGTTCCTGAGCCCAGTTCCCAGTGTTTGGAGAGCCTGTTCCTGAGCCCAGTTCCCAGTGTGTGGAGAGACTGTTCCTGAGCCCAGTTCCCAGTGTTTGGGGACACCTTTCCTGAGCCCAGTTCCCAGTGTTTGGAGAGACTGTTCTTGAGCCCAGTTCCCAGTGTTTGGTGAGAATGTTCTTGAGCCCAGTTCCCACTGTTTGCAGAGACTGTTCCTGAGCCCAGTTCCCAGTGTTTGGATGGACTGTTCTTGAGCCCAGTTCCCAGTGTTTGGAGAGACTGTTCTTGAGCCCAGTTCCCAGTGTTTGGAGAGACTGATTTTGAGCCCAGTTCCCAGTATTTGGAAAGACTGTTCTTGAGCCCAATTCCCGTTGTTTGGAGAGACTGTTCCTGAGCCCAGTTCCTAGTGTTTGGAGAGACTGTTCCTGAGTCCAGTTCCCAGTGTTTGGAGAGACTGTCCTTGTGCCCAGTTCCCAGTGTTTGGAGAGACTTATCCTGAGCCATTTCCCAGTATATGGAGAGACTGATCCTGAGCTCAGTTCCCAGTGTTTGGAGAGACTGTTCCTGCGCCCAGTTCCCAGTGTTTGGAGAGACTGTCCTTGAGCCCAGTTCCCAGTGTTTGGAGAGACTGTTCTTGAGCCCAGTTCCCAGTGTTTGGAGAGACTGTTCCTGAGTCCCATTCCCAGTGATTGGAAAGAATGTTCCTGAGCACAGTTCCCAGTGTTTGGAGAGACTGTTCTTGAGCCCAGTTCCCGGTTTTTGGAGAGACTGTTCTTGAGCCCAGTTCCCAGTGTTTTGAGAGACTGTTCTTGAGCCCAGTTCCCAGTGTTTGGGGAGACTGTTCCTGAGCCCAGTTCCCAGTGTTTGGAGAGACAGTTCCACAGCCCTGTTCCCAGTGTTTGGAGAGTCTGTTCCTGAGCCCAGTTCCCCTTGTTTGGAGAGTCTGTTCCTGAGCTCAGTTCCCATTGTTTGGAGAGTCTGTTCCTGAGCCCAGTTCCCAGTGTTTGGAGAGAGTGTTCTTGAGCCCAGTTCCCATTATTTGGGGAGACTGTTCCTGAGCCCAGTTCCCAGTGTTTGGAGAGACTGTTCCTGAGCCCAGTTCCCAGTGTTTGGAGTAACTGTTCTTGAGCCCAGTTCCCAGTGTTTGGAGAGACTGTTCTGGAGCCCAGTTCCCAGTGTTTGGAGAGACTGTTCTTGCGCCCAGTTCCCAGTGTTTGGAGAGACTGTTCTTGAGCCCAGTTCCCAGTGTTTTAAGATACTATTCCTGAGTGCAGCTCCCAGTGTTTGAAGAGACTGATCCTGAGCCCAGTTCCCAGTGTTTGGAGATACTGTTCCTGAGTCCAGTTCCCAGTGTTTGGGGTGACCTTTCCTGAGACCAGTTCCCAATTTCTGGAGAGACTGTTCCTGAACGCAGTTCCCAGTGTTTGGAGAGACTGTTCCTGAGACCAGTTCCCAGTGTTTGGGGAGACCTTTCCTGAGACTAGTTCCCAGTGTTTAGAGAGACTGTTCCTGAGCCCAGTTCCCAGTGTTTGGAGAGCCTGTTCCTGAGCCCAGTTCCCAGTGTGTGGAGAGACTGTTCCTGAGCCCAGTTCCCAGTGTTTGGGGAGAGCTTTCCTGAGACCAGTTCCCAGTGTATAGAGAGACTGTTCCTGAGCCCAGTTCCCAGTGTTTGGGGAGAAGTTTCCTGAGCCCCGTTCACAGTGTTTGGAGAGACTGTTCCTGAGCCCAGTTCCCAGTGTTTGGGGAGTCTTTTCCTGAGACCAGTTCCCAGTGTTTGGGGAGACATTTCCTGAGACCAGTTCCCAGTGTTTGGAGAGCCTGTTCCTGAGCCCAATTCCCAGTCTGTGGAGAGACTGTTCCTGAGCCCAGTTCCCAGTGTTTGGGGGGACCTTTTCTGAGACCAGTTCCCAGTGTTTAGAGAGACTGTTCCTGAGCCCAGTTCCCAGTGTTTGGAGAGACTGTTCCTGAGCGCAGTTCCCAGTGTTTGGAGAGACTGTTCCTGAACCCAGTTCCCAGTGTTTGGAGAGCCTGTTCCTGATCCCAGTTCCCAATGTTTGGAGAGACTGTTCTAGAGCGCAGTTCCCACTGTTTGGAGAGACTGTTCCTGAGACCAGTTCTCAGTGTTTAGAGAGAATGTTCCTGTGCCCAGTTCCCAGTGTTTGGAGAGCCTGTTCCTGAGCCCAGTTCCCAGTGTGTGGAGAGACCTTTCCTGAGACTAGTTCCCAGTGTTTAGAGAGACAGTTCCTGTGCCCAGTTCCCGTGTTTAGAGAGACAGTTCCTGAGCACAGTTCCCAGTGTTTGGGGAGACCTTTCCTGAGCGCCATTCACAGTGTTTGGAGACACTGTTCCTAAGCCCAGTTCCCAGTGTTTGGGGAGACTTTTCCTGAGACCAGTTCCCAGTGTTTGGAGAGACTGTTCTTGAGCCCGCTTCCCAGTGTATGGAGAGTCTGTTCCTGAGCCCAGTTCCGAGTGTTTGGTGAGTCTGTTCCTGAGCCCAGTTCCCAGTGTTTGGAGTGACTGTTCCTGAGCCCAGTTCCCAATTTTTGGAGAGACTGTTCCTGAGCCCAGTTCCCAGTGTTTGGAGAGACTGTTCCCGAGTGCAGTTCCCGTTGTTTGGAGAGAGACTGTTCTTGAGCCCAGTTCTCAGTGTTTGGAGAGACTGTTCTTCAGTCCAGTTCCCAGTGTTTGGAGTGACTGTTTTTGAGCCCAGTTCTCAGTGTTTGGAGAGACTGTTCTTGAGCCCAGTTCCCAGTGTTTGGAGTGACTGTCCTTGAGCCCAGTTCTCAGTGTTTGGAGAGACTGTTCTTGAGCCCAGTCCCCAGTGTTTGGAGTGAATGTTTTTGAGCCCAGTTCCCAGTGTTTGGAGAGACAGTTCTTGAGCCCAGTTCTCATTGTTTGGAGAATGTGTTCCTGAGCCCAGTTCCCATTGTTTGGAGAGACTGTTCTTGAGCCCAGTTCCCAATGTTTGAAGAGAGTGTTCCTTAGCCCAGTTCCCAGTGTTTGGAGAGACTGTTCCTGATTCCAGTTCCCAGTTTTTGGAGAGACTGTCCTTGTGCCCAGTTCCCTGTGTTTGGAGAGACCTATCCTTAGCCATTTCCCGGTAATTGGAGAGACTGATCCTGAGCTCGATTCCCAGTGTTTGGAGAGACTGTTCCTGCGCCCAGTTCCCAGAGTTTGGAGAGACTGTTCTTGAGCCCAGTTCCCAGTGTTTGGAGAGACTGTTCTTGAGCCCAGTTCCCAGTGTTTGGAGAGACCTATCCTGAGCCATTTCCCGATAATTGGAGAGACTGATCCTGAGCTCAGTTCCCAGTGTTTGGAGAGACTGTTCCTGCGCTCAGTTCCCAGTGTTTGGAGAGACTGTTCCTGAGCCCAGTTCCCAGTGTTTGGAGAGACTGTTCTTGAGCCCAGTTCCCAGTGTTTGGAGAGACTGTTCTTGAGCCCAGTTCCCAGTGTTTGGAGAGACTGTTCTCGAGCCCAGTTCTCAGTGTTTGGAGAGACTGTTCTTGAGCCCAGTTCCCAGTGTTTGGAGAGACTGTTCTTGAGCCCAGTTCCCAGTGTATGGAGAGACTGTCCTTGAGCCCAGTTCTCAGTGTTTGGTGAGACTGTTCTTGAGCCCAGTTCCCAGTCTTTGGAGTAACTGTTTTTGAGCCCAGTTCTCTGTGTTTGGAGAGACTGTTCTTGAGCCCAGTTCCCAGTGTTTGGAGAGTGGTTTCCTGAGACCAGTTCCCAATGTTTGGAGAGGCTGTTTTTGAGCCCAGTTCCCAGTGTTTGGAGAGACTGATCCTGAGCTCAGTTCCCAGTGTTTGGAGAGACTGTTCCTGCGCTCAGTTCCCAGTGTTTGGAGAGACTGTTCCTGAGCCCAGTTCCCAGTGTTTGGAGAGACTGTTCTTGAGCCCAGTTCCCAGTGTTTGGAGAGACTGTTCTTGAGCCCAGTTCCCAGTGTTTGGAGAGACTGTTCTCGAGCCCAGTTCCCAGTCTTTGGAGTGACTGTTTTTGAGCCCAGTTCTCTGTGTTTGGAGAGACTGTTCTTGAGCCCAGTTCCCAGTGTTTGGAGAGTGGTTTCCTGAGACCAGTTCCCAATGTTTGGAGAGGCTGTTCTTGAGCCCAGTTCTCAGTGTTTGGAGAGACTGTTCTTCAGTCCAGTTCCCAGTGTTTGGAGTGACTGTTTTTGAGCCCAGTTCTCAGTGTTTGGAGAGACTGTTCTTGAGCCCAGTTCCCAGTGTTTGGAGTGACTGTCCTTGAGCCCAGTTCTCAGTGTTTGGAGAGACTGTTCTTGAGCCCAGTCCCCAGTGTTTGGAGTGAATGTTTTTGAGCCCAGTTCCCAGTGTTTGGAGAGACAGTTCTTGAGCCCAGTTCTCATTGTTTGGAGAATGTGTTCCTGAGCCCAGTTCCCATTGTTTGGAGAGACTGTTCTTGAGCCCAGTTCCCAATGTTTGAAGAGAGTGTTCCTTAGCCCAGTTCCCAGTGTTTGGAGAGACTGTTCCTGAGTCCAGTTCCCAGTTTTTGGAGAGACTGTCCTTGTGCCCAGTTCCCTGTGTTTGGAGAGACCTATCCTTAGCCATTTCCCGGTAATTGGAGAGACTGATCCTGAGCTCGATTGCCAGTGTTTGGAGAGACTGTTCCTGCGCCCAGTTCCCAGAGTTTGGAGAGACTGTTCTTGAGCCCAGTTCCCAGTGTTTGGAGAGACTGTTCTTGAGCCCAGTTCCCAGTGTTTGGAGAGACCTATCCTGAGCCATTTCCCGATAATTGGAGAGACTGATCCTGAGCTCAGTTCCCAGTGTTTGGAGAGACTGTTCCTGCGCTCAGTTCCCAGTGTTTGGAGAGACTGTTCCTGAGCCCAGTTCCCAGTGTTTGGAGAGACTGTTCTTGAGCCCAGTTCCCAGTGTTTGGAGAGACTGTTCTTGAGCCCAGTTCCCAGTGTTTGGAGAGACTGTTCTCGAGCCCAGTTCTCAGTGTTTGGAGAGACTGTTCTTGAGCCCAGTTCCCAGTGTTTGGAGAGACTGTTCTTGAGCCCAGTTCCCAGTGTATGGAGAGACTGTCCTTGAGCCCAGTTCTCAGTGTTTGGAGAGACTGTTCTTGAGCCCAGTTCCCAGTCTTTGGAGTGACTGTTTTTGAGCCCAGTTCTCTGTGTTTGGAGAGACTGTTCTTGAGCCCAGTTCCCAGTGTTTGGAGAGTGGTTTCCTGAGACCAGTTCCCAATGTTTGGAGAGGCTGTTTTTGAGCCCAGTTCCCAGTGTTTGGAGAGACTGATCCTGAGCTCAGTTCCCAGTGTTTGGAGAGAATGTTCCTGAGTCCCATTCCCAGTGATTGGAAAGAATGTTCCTGAGCACAGTTCCCAGTGTTTGGAGAGACTGTTCTTGAGCCCAGTTCCCGGTTTTTGGAGAGACTGTTCTTGAGCCCAGTTCCCAGTGTTTTGAGAGACTGTTCTTGAGCCCAGTTCCCAGTGTTTGGGGACACTGTTCCTGAGCCCAGTTCCCAGTGTTTGGAGAGGCAGTTCCACAGCCCTGTTCCCAGTGTTTGGAGAGTCTGTTCCTGAGCCCAGTTCCCCTTGTTTGGAGAGTCTGTTCCTGAGCTCAGTTCCCATTGTTTGGAGAGTCTGTTCCTGAGCCCAGTTCCCAGTGTTTGGAGAGAGTGTTCTTGAGCCCAGTTCCCATTATTTGGGGAGACTGTTCCTGAGCCCAGTTCCCAGTGTTTGGAGAGACTGTTCCTGAGCCCAGTTCCCAGTGTTTGGAGTAACTGTTCTTGAGCCCAGTTCCCAGTGTTTGGGGAGACCTTTCCTGAGACCAGTTCCCAGTGTTTAGAGAGACTGTTCCTGAGCCCAGTTCCCAGTGTTTGGAGAGCCTGTTCCTGAGCCCAGTTCCCAGTGTGTGGAGAGACTGTTCCTGAGCCCAGTTCCCAGTGTTTGGGGACACCTTTCCTGAGCCCAGTTCCCAGTGTTTGGAGAGACTGTTCTTGAGCCCAGTTCCCAGTGTTTGGTGAGAATGTTCTTGAGCCCAGTTCGCACTGTTTGCAGAGACTGTTCCTGAGCCCAGTTCCCAGTGTTTGGATGGACTGTTCTTGAGCCCAGTTCCCAGCGTTTGGAGAGACTGTTCTTGAGCCCAGTTCCCAGTGTTTGGAGAGACTGATTTTGAGCCCAGTTCCCAGTATTTGGAAAGACTGTTCTTGAGCCCAATTCCCGTTGTTTGGAGAGACTGTTCCTGAGCCCAGTTCCTAGTGTTTGGAGAGACTGTTCCTGAGTCCAGTTCCCAGTGTTTGGAGAGACTGTCCTTGTGCCCAGTTCCCAGTGTTTGGAGAGACTTATCCTGAGCCATTTCCCAGTATATGGAGAGACTGATCCTGAGCTCAGTTCCCAGTGTTTGGAGAGACTGTTCCTGCGCCCAGTTCTCGGTGTTTGGAGAGACTGTCCTTGAGCCCAGTTCCCAGTGTTTGGAGAGACTGTTCTTGAGCCCAGTTCCCAGTGTTTGGAGAGACTGTTCCTGAGTCCCATTCCCAGTGATTGGAAAGAATATTCCTGAGCACAGTTCCCAGTGTTTGGAGAGACTGTTCTTGAGCCCAGTTCCCGGTTTTTGGAGAGACTGTTCTTGAGCCCAGTTCCCAGTGTTTTGAGAGACTGTTCTTGAGCCCAGTTCCCAGTGTTTGGGGAGACTGTTCCTGAGCCCAGTTCCCAGTGTTTGGAGAGACAGTTCCACAGCCCTGTTCCCAGTGTTTGGAGAGTCTGTTCCTGAGCCCAGTTCCCCTTGTTTGGAGAGTCTGTTCCTGAGCTCAGTTCCCATTGTTTGGAGAGTCTGTTCCTGAGCCCAGTTCCCAGTGTTTGGAGAGAGTGTTCTTGAGCCCAGTTCCCATTATTTGGGGAGACTGTTCCTGAGCCCAGTTCCCAGTGTTTGGAGAGACTGTTCCTGAGCCCAGTTCCCAGTGTTTGGAGTAACTGTTCTTGAGCCCAGTTCCCAGTGTTTGGAGAGACTGTTCTGGAGCCCAGTTCCCAGTGTTTGGAGAGACTGTTCTTGCGCCCAGTTCCCAGTGTTTGGAGAGACTGTTCTTGAGCCCAGTTCCCAGTGTTTTAAGATACTATTCCTGAGTGCAGCTCCCAGTGTTTGAAGAGACTGATCCTGAGCCCAGTTCCCAGTGTTTGGAGATACTGTTCCTGAGTCCAGTTCCCAGTGTTTGGGGTGACCTTTCCTGAGACCAGTTCCCAATTTCTGGAGAGACTGTTCCTGAACGCAGTTCCCAGTGTTTGGAGAGACTGTTCCTGAGACCAGTTCCCAGTGTTTGGGGAGACCTTTCCTGAGACCAGTTCCCAGTGTTTAGAGAGAATGTTCCTGAACCCAGTTCCCAGTGTTTGGAGAGCCTGTTCCTGAGCCCAGTTCCCAGTGTTTGGAGAGACTGTTCCTGAGTACAGTTCCCAGTGTTTGGAGAGACTGTTCTTGAGCCCAGTTCCCAGTGTTTGGGGAGACTGTTCCTGAGCCCAGTTCCCAGTGTTTGGAGAGGCAGTTCCACAGCCCTGTTCCCAGTGTTTGGAGAGTCTGTTCCTGAGCCCAGTTCCCCTTGTTTGGAGAGTCTGTTCCTGAGCTCAGTTCCCATTGTTTGGAGAGTCTGTTCCTGAGCCCAGTTCCCAGTGTTTGGAGAGAGTGTTCTTGAGCCCAGTTCCCATTATTTGGGGAGACTGTTCCTGAGCCCAGTTCCCAGTGTTTGGAGAGACTGTTCCTGAGCCCAGTTCCCAGTGTTTGGAGTAACTGTTCTTGAGCCCAGTTCCCAGTGTTTGGGGAGACCTTTCCTGAGACCAGTTCCCAGTGTTTAGAGAGACTGTTCCTGAGCCCAGTTCCCAGTGTTTGGAGAGCCTGTTCCTGAGCCCAGTTCCCAGTGTGTGGAGAGACTGTTCCTGAGCCCAGTTCCCAGTGTTTGGGGACACCTTTCCTGAGCCCAGTTCCCAGTGTTTGGAGAGACTGTTCTTGAGCCCAGTTCCCAGTGTTTGGTGAGAATGTTCTTGAGCCCAGTTCCCACTGTTTGCAGAGACTGTTCCTGAGCCCAGTTCCCAGTGTTTGGATGGACTGTTCTTGAGCCCAGTTCCCAGTGTTTGGAGAGACTGTTCTTGAGCCCAGTTCCCAGTGTTTGGAGAGACTGATTTTGAGCCCAGTTCCCAGTATTTGGAAAGACTGTTCTTGAGCCCAATTCCCATTGTTTGGAGAGACTGTTCCTGAGCCCAGTTCCTAGTGTTTGGAGAGACTGTTCCTGAGTCCAGTTCCCAGTGTTTGGAGAGACTGTCCTTGTGCCCAGTTCCCAGTGTTTGGAGAGACTTATCCTGAGCCATTTCCCAGTATATGGAGAGACTGATCCTGAGCTCAGTTCCCAGTGTTTGGAGAGACTGTTCCTGCGCCCAGTTCCCAGTGTTTGGAGAGACTGTCCTTGAGCCCAGTTCCCAGTGTTTGGAGAGACTGTTCTTGAGCCCAGTTCCCAGTGTTTGGAGAGACTGTTCCTGAGTCCCATTCCCAGTGATTGGAAAGAATGTTCCTGAGCACAGTTCCCAGTGTTTGGAGAGACTGTTCTTGAGCCCAGTTCCCGGTTTTTGGAGAGACTGTTCTTGAGCCCAGTTCCCAGTGTTTTGAGAGACTGTTCTTGAGCCCAGTTCCCAGTGTTTGGGGAGACTGTTCCTGAGCCCAGTTCCCAGTGTTTGGAGAGACAGTTCCACAGCCCTGTTCCCAGTGTTTGGAGAGTCTGTTCCTGAGCCCAGTTCCCCTTGTTTGGAGAGTCTGTTCCTGAGCTCAGTTCCCATTGTTTGGAGAGTCTGTTCCTGAGCCCAGTTCCCAGTGTTTGGAGAGAGTGTTCTTGAGCCCAGTTCCCATTATTTGGGGAGACTGTTCCTGAGCCCAGTTCCCAGTGTTTGGAGAGACTGTTCCTGAGCCCAGTTCCCAGTGTTTGGAGTAACTGTTCTTGAGCCCAGTTCCCAGTGTTTGGAGAGACTGTTCTGGAGCCCAGTTCCCAGTGTTTGGAGAGACTGTTCTTGCGCCCAGTTCCCAGTGTTTGGAGAGACTGTTCTTGAGCCCAGTTCCCAGTGTTTTAAGATACTATTCCTGAGTGCAGCTCCCAGTGTTTGAAGAGACTGATCCTGAGCCCAGTTCCCAGTGTTTGGAGATACTGTTCCTGAGTCCAGTTCCCAGTGTTTGGGGTGACCTTTCCTGAGACCAGTTCCCAATTTCTGGAGAGACTGTTCCTGAATGCAGTTCCCAGTGTTTGGAGAGACTGTTCCTGAGACCAGTTCCCAGTGTTTGGGGAGACCTTTCCTGAGACCAGTTCCCAGTGTTTAGAGAGAATGTTCCTGAACCCAGTTCCCAGTGTTTGGAGAGCCTGTTCCTGAGCCCAGTTCCCAGTGTTTGGAGAGACTGTTCCTGAGCACAGTTCCCAGTGTTTGGAGAGACTGTTCCTGAGACCGGTTCCCAGTGTTTGGGGAGACCTTTCCTGAGACCAGTTGTCAGTGTTTAGAGAGACTGTTCCTGTGCCCAGTTCCCAGTGTTTGGAGAGTCTGTTCCTGAGCCCAGTTCCCACTGTGTGGAGAGACCTTTCCTGAGACTAGTTCCCAGTGTTTAGAGAGACTGTTCCTGAGCCCAGTTCCCGTGTGTAGACAGACAGTTCCTGAGTCCAGTTCCCAGTGTTTGGGGAGACCTTTCCTGAGCGCCGTTCACAGTGTTTGGAGACACTGTTCCTAAGCCCAGTTCCCAGTGTTTGGGGAGACTTTTCCTGAGACCAGTTCCCAGTGTTTGGAGAGACTGTTCCTGAGTCCCGTTCACAGTGTATGGAGAGACTGTTTTTGAGCCCGCTTCCCAGTGTATGGAGAGTCTGTTCCTGAGCCCAGTTCCGAGTGTTTGGTGAGTCTGTTCCTGAGCCCAGTTCCCAGTGTTTGGAGTGTCTGTTCCTGAGCCCAGTTCCCAGTGTTTGGAGAGACTGTTCTGGAGCCCAGTTCCCAGTGTTTGGAGAGACTGTTCTTGCGCCCAGTTCCCAGTGTTTGGAGAGACTGTTCTTGAGCCCAGTTCCCAGTGTTTTAAGATACTATTCCTGAGTGCAGCTCCCAGTGTTTGAAGAGACTGATCCTGAGCCCAGTTCCCAGTGTTTGGAGATACTGTTCCTGAGTCCAGTTCCCAGTGTTTGGGGTGACCTTTCCTGAGACCAGTTCCCAATTTCTGGAGAGACTGTTCCTGAATGCAGTTCCCAGTGTTTGGAGAGACTGTTCCTGAGACCAGTTCCCAGTGTTTGGGGAGACCTTTCCTGAGACCAGTTCCCAGTGTTTAGAGAGAATGTTCCTGAACCCAGTTCCCAGTGTTTGGAGAGCCTGTTCCTGAGCCCAGTTCCCAGTGTTTGGAGAGACTGTTCCTGAGCACAGTTCCCAGTGTTTGGAGAGACTGTTCCTGAGACCGGTTCCCAGTGTTTGGGGAGACCTTTCCTGAGACCAGTTGTCAGTGTTTAGAGAGACTGTTCCTGTGCCCAGTTCCCAGTGTTTGGAGAGCCTGTTCCTGAGCCCAGTTCCCACTGTGTGGAGAGACCTTTCCTGAGACTAGTTCCCAGTGTTTAGAGAGACTGTTCCTGAGCCCAGTTCCCGTGTGTAGAGAGACAGTTCCTGAGCCCAGTTCCCAGTGTTTGGGGAGACCTTTCCTGAGCGCCGTTCACAGTGTTTGGAGACACTGTTCCTAAGCCCAGTTCCCAGTGTTTGGGGAGACTTTTCCTGAGACCAGTTCCCAGTGTTTGGAGAGACTGTTCCTGAGTCCCGTTCACAGTGTATGGAGAGACTGTTTTTGAGCCCGCTTCCCAGTGTATGGAGAGTCTGTTCCTGAGCCCAGTTCCGAGTGTTTGGTGAGTCTGTTCCTGAGCCCAGTTCCCAGTGTTTGGAGTGTCTGTTCCTGAGCCCAGTTCCCAATTTTTGGAGAGACTGTTCCTGAGCCCAGTTCCCAGTGTTTGGAGAGACTGTTCCTGAGCCCAGTTCCCAGTGTTTGGGGAGACCTTTCCTGAGACCAGTTCCCAGTGTTTAGAGAGACTGTTCCTGAGCCCATTTCCCAGTGTTTGGAGAGCCTGTTCCTGAGCCCAGTTCCCAGTGTGTGGAGAGACTGTTCCTGAGCCCAGTTCCCAGTGTTTGGGGAGACCTTTCCTGAGACCAGTTCCCAGTGTGTAGAGAGACTGTTCCTGAGCCCAGTTCCCAGTGTTTGGGGAGAAGTTTCCTGAGACCAGTTCCCAGTGTTTAGAGAGACTGTTCCTGAGCCCAGTTCCCAGTGTTTGGGGAGACCTTTCCTGAGACCAGTTCCCAGTGTATAGAGAGACTGTTCCTGAGCCCAGTTCCCAGTGTTTGGGGGGACCTTTTCTGAGACCAGTTCCCAGTGTTTAGAGAGACTGTTCCTGAGCCCAGTTCCCAGTGTTTGGAGAGACTGTTCCTGAGCGCAGTTCCCAGTGTTTGGAGAGACTGTTCCTGAACCCAGTTCCCAGTGTTTGGAGAGCCTGTTCCTGATCCCAGTTCCCAATGTTTGGAGAGACTGTTCCAGAGCGCAGTTCCCACTGTTTGGCGAGACAGTTCCTGAGACCAGTTCTCAGTGTTTAGAGAGAATGTTCCTGTGCCCAGTTCCCAGTGTTTGGAGAGCCTGTTCCTGAGCCCAGTTCCCTGTGTGTGGAGAGACCTTTCCTGAGACTAGATCCCAGTGTTTAGAGAGACTGTTCCTGAGCCCAGTTCCCGTGTTTAGAGAGACAGTTCCTGAGCCCAGTTCCCAGTGTTTGGGGAGACCTTTCCTGAGCGCCGTTCACAGTGTTTGGAGACACTGTTCCTAAGCCCAGTTCCCAGTGTTTGGGGAGACTTTTCCTGAGACCAGTTCCCAGTGTTTGGAGAGACTGTTCCTGAGTTCCGTTCACAGTGTTTGGAAAGACTGTTCTTGAGCCCGCTTCCCAGTGTATGGGGAGTCTGTTCCTGAGCCCAGTTCCGAGTGTTTGGTGAGTCTGTTCCTGAGCCCAGTTCCCAGTGTTTGGAGTGACTGTTCCTGAGCCCAGTTCCCAGTGTTTGGGGAGACTGTTCCTGAGCCCAGTTCCCAGTGTTTGGAGAGACAGTTCGACAGCCCTGTTCCCAGTGTTTGGAGAGACTGTTCTGGAGCCCAGTTCCCAGTGTTTGGAGAGACTGTTCTGGAGCCCAGTTCCCAGTGTTTGGAGAGACTGTTCTTGCGCCCAGTTCCCAGTGTTTGGAGAGACTGTTCTTGAGCCCAGTTCCCAGTGTTTTAAGATACTATTCCTGAGTGCAGCTCACAGTGTTTGAAGAGACTGATCCTGAGCCCAGTTCCCAGTGTTTGGAGATACTGTTCCTGAGTCCAGTTCCCAGTGTTTGGGGTGACCTTTCCTGAGACCAGTTCCCAATTTCTGGAGAGACTGTTCCTGAACGCAGTTCCCAGTGTTTGGAGAGACTGTTCCTGAGACCAGTTCCCAGTGTTTGGGGAGACCTTTCCTGAGACCAGTTCCCAGTGTTTAGAGAGAATGTTCCTGAACCCAGTTCCCAGTGTTTGGAGAGCCTGTTCCTGAGCCCAGTTCCCAGTGTTTGGAGAGACTGTTCCTGAGCACAGTTCCCAGTGTTTGGAGAGACTGTTCCTGAGACCGGTTCCCAGTGTTTGGGGAGACCTTTCCTGAGACCAGTTGTCAGTGTTTAGAGAGACTGTTCCTGTGCCCAGTTCCCAGTGTTTGGAGAGCCTGTTCCTGAGCCCAGTTCCCACTGTGTGGAGAGACCTTTCCTGAGACTAGTTCCCAGTGTTTAGAGAGACTGTTCCTGAGCCCAGTTCCCGTGTGTAGAGAGACAGTTCCTGAGCCCAGTTCCCAGTGTTTGGGGAGAAGTTTCCTGAGCCCCGTTCACAGTGTTTGGAGAGACTGTTCCTGAGCCCAGTTCCCAGTGTTTGGAGAGACCTATCCTGAGCCATTGCCCGGTAATTGGAGAGACTGATCCTGAGCTCAGTTCCCAGTATTTGGAGAGACTGTTCCTGAGTCCCATTCCCAGTGTTTGGAGAGACTGTTCTTGAGCCCAGTTCCCATTGTTTGGAGAGACTGTTCTTGAGCCCAGTTCCCAATGTGTGAAGAGAGTGTTCCTTAGCCCAGTTCCCAGTGTTTGGAGAGACTGTTCTTGAGCCCAGTTCCCATTGTTTGGAGAGACTGTTCTTGAGCCCAGTTCCCAATGTGTGAAGAGAGTGTTCCTTAGCCCAGTTCCCAGTGTTTGGAGAGACTGTTCCTGAGACCAGTTCCCAGTGTTTGGAGAGACTGTTCCTGAGTCCCATTCCCAGTGTTTGGAGAGACTGTTCTTGAGCCCAGTTCCCAGTGTTTGCAGAGACTGTTCCTGAGCCCAGTTCCCAGTGTTTGGAGAGACAGTTCCTCAGCCAAGTTCCCATTGTTTGGAGAGACAGTTCCTCCCCCCAGTTCCCAGTGTTTGGAGAGTCTGTTCCTGAGACCAGTTCCCAGTGTTTGGAGAGCCTGTTCCTGAGCCCAGTTCCCAGTGTTTGGGGAGACTTTTCCTGAGACCAGTTCCCAGTGTTTGGAGAGACTGATCCTGAGCCCCATTCCCAGTGTTTGGATAGTCTCTTCCTGAGCCCAGTTCCCAGTGTTTGGAGAGACTGTTCTTGAGCCCATTTCCCAGTGTTTGGAGAGACTGTTCCTGTGCCCAGTTCCCAGTGTTTGGAGAGACTGTTCCTGTGTCCAGTTCCCAGTGTTTGCAGTAACTGTTCTTGAGCCCAGTTCCCATTGTTTGGAGAGACTGTTCTTGAGCCCAGTTCCCAGTGTTTGGACAGACTGTTCTTGAGCCCAGTTCCCAGTGTTTGGAGAGACTGTTCTTGAGCCCAGTTCTCAGTGTTTGGAGAGACTGTTCTTGAGTCCAGTTCCCAGTGTTTGGAGAGACTGTTCCTGAGTCCCATTCCCAGTGTTTGGAGAGACTGTTCTTGAGCCCAGTTCCCAATGTTTGAAGAGAGTGTTCCTTAGCCCAGTTCCCAGTGTTTGGAGAGACAGTTCCTGTGCCCAGTTCCCAGTGTTTGGAGAGACTGTTCCTGTGTCCAGTTCCCAGTGTTTGCAGTAACTGTTCTTGAGCCCAGTTCCCATTGTTTGGAGAGACTGTTCTTGAGCCCAGTTCCCAGTGTTTGGAGAGACTGTTCTTGAGCCCAGTTCCCAGTGTTTGGAGAGACTGTTCTTGAGCCCAGTTCTCAGTGTTTGGAGAGACTGTTCTTGAGTCCAGTTCCCAGTGTTTGGAGAGACTGTTCCTGAGTCCCATTCCCAGTGTTTGGAGAGACTGTTCTTGAGCCCAGTTCCCAATGTTTGAAGAGAGTGTTCCTTAGCCCAGTTCCCAGTGTTTGGAGAGACAGTTCCTGAGTCCAGTTCCCAGTTTTTGGAGAGACTGTCCTTGTGCCCAGTTCCCAGTGTTTGGAGAGACCTATCCTGAGCCATTTCCCAGTAATTGGAGAGACTGATCCTGAGCTCGATTCCCAGTGTTTGGAGAGACTGTTCCTGCGCCCAGTTCCCAGTGTTTGGAGAGACTGTTCTTGAGCCCAGTACCCAGTGTTTGGAGAGACTGTTCTTGAGCCCAGTTCCCTGTGTTTGGAGAGACCTATCCTGAGCCATTTCCCGGTAATTGGAGAGACTGATCCTGAGCTCAGTTCCCAGTGTTTGGAGAGACTGTTCATGCGCCCAGTTTCCAGTGTTTGGAGAGACTGTTCCTGAGCCCAGTTCCCAGTGTTTGGAGAGACTGTTCTTGTGCCCAGTTCCCAGTGTTTGGAGAGACTGTTCTTGAGCCCAGTTCCCAGTGTTTGGAGAGAATGTTCTTGAGCCAAGTTCCCACTGTTTGCAGAGACTGTTCTTGAGCCCAGTTCTCAGTGTTTGGAGAGACTGTTCTTGAGCCCAGTTCCCAGTGTTTGGAGAGACTGTTCTTGAGCCCAGTTCCCAGTGTATGGAGAGACTGTCCTTGAGCCCAGTTCTCAGTGTTTGGAGAGACTGTTCTTGAGCCCAGTTCCCAGTCTTTGGAGTGACTGTTTTTGAGCCCAGTTCCCTGTGTTTGGAGAGACTGTTCTTGAGCCCAGTTCCCAGTGTTTGGAGAGACGTTTCCTGAGACCAGTTCCCAGTGTTTGGAGAGACTGTTCTTGAGCCCAGTTCCCAGTGTTTGGAGAGACTGTTCTTGAGCCCAGTTCCCAGTGTTTGGAGAGACTGTTCTTGAGCCCAGTTCTCAGTGTTTGGAGAGACAGTTCTTGAGCCCAGTTCTCAGTGCTTGGAGAGACTGTTCTTGAGCCCAGTTCCCAGTGTTTGGAGTGACTGTTTTTGAGCCCAGTTCTCAGTGTTTGGAGAGACTGTTCTTGAACCCAGTTCCCAGTGTTTGGAGAGACTATTACTGAGTCCAGTTCCCAGTGTTTGAAGAGAATGTTCCTGAGCTCAGTTCCCAGTGTTTGGAGAGACTGTTCCTTGAGTCCAGTTCCCAGTGTTTGGAGAGACGTATCCTGAGCCATTTCCCAGTATATGGAGAGACTGATCCTGAGCTCAGTTCCCAGTGTTTGGAGAGACTGTTCCTACGCCCTGTTCCCAGTATTTGGAGAGACTGTTCCTGAGTCCCATTCCCAGTGTTTGGAGAGACTGTTCTTGAGCCCAGTTCCCATTGTTTGGAGAGACTGTTCTTGAGCCCAGTTCCCAATGTGTGAAGAGAGTGTTCCTTAGCCCAGTTTCCAGTGTTTGGAGAGACTGTTCCTGAGTCCAGTTCCCAGTGTTTGGAGAGACTGTCCTTGTGCCCAGTTCCCAGTGTTTGGAGAGACCTATCCTGAGCCATTGCCCGGAAATTGGAGAGACTGATCCTGAGCTCAGTTCCCAGTATTTGGAGAGACTGTTCCTGAGTCCCATTCCCAGTGTTTGGAGAGACTGTTCTTGAGCCCAGTTCCCATTGTTTGGAGAGACTGTTCTTGAGCCCAGTTCCCAATGTGTGAAGAGAGTGTTCCTTAGCCCAGTTCCCAGTGTTTGGAGAGACTGTTCTTGAGCCCAGTTCCCATTGTTTGGAGAGACTGTTCTTGAGCCCAGTTCCCAATGTGTGAAGAGAGTGTTCCTTAGCCCAGTTCCCAGTGTTTGGAGAGACTGTTCCTGAGACCAGTTCCCAGTGTTTGGAGAGACTGTTCCTGAGTCCCATTCCCAGTGTTTGGAGAGACTGTTCTTGAGCCCAGTTCCCAGTGTTTGCAGAGACTGTTCCTGAGCCCAGTTCCCAGTGTTTGGAGAGGCAGTTCCTCAGCCAAGTTCCCATTGTTTGGAGAGACAGTTCCTCCCCCCAGTTCTCAGTGTTTGGAGAGTCTGTTCCTGAGACCAGTTCCCAGTGTTTGGAGAGCCTGTTCCTGAGCCCAGTTCCCAGTGTTTGGGGAGACTTTTCCTGAGACCATTTCCCAGTGTTTGGAGAGACTGATCCTGAGCCCCATTCCCAGTGTTTGGAGAGTCTCTTCCTGAGCCCAGTTCCCAGTGTTTGGAGAGACTGTTCTTGAGCCCATTTCCCAGTGTTTGGAGAGACTGTTCCTGTGCCCAGTTCCCAGTGTTTGGAGAGACTGTTCCTGTGTCCAGTTCCCAGTGTTTGCAGTAACTGTTCTTGAGCCCAGTTCCCATTGTTTGGAGAGACTGTTCTTGAGCCCAGTTCCCAGTGTTTGGACAGACTGTTCTTGAGCCCAGTTCCCAGTTTTTGGAGAGACTGTTCTTGAGCCCAGTTCTCAGTGTTTGGAGAGACTGTTCTTGAGTCCAGTTCCCAGTGTTTGGAGTGACTGTTTTTGAGCCCAGTTCTCAGTGTTTGGAGAGACTGTTCTTGAGCCCAGTTCCCAGTGTTTGGAGTGACTGTCCTTGAGCCCAGTTCTCAGTGTTTGGAGAGACTGTTCTTGAGCCCAGTCCCCAGTGTTTGGAGTGAATGTTTTTGAGCCCAGTTCCCAGTGTTTGGAGAGACAGTTCTTGAGCCCAGTTCTCAGTGTTTGGAGAATGTGTTCCTGAGCCCAGTTCCCATTGTTTGGAGAGACTGTTCTTGAGACCAGTTCCCAATGTTTGAAGAGAGTGTTCCTTAGCCCAGTTCCCAGTGTTTGGAGAGACTGTTCCTGAGTCCAGTTCCCAGTTTTTGGAGAGACTGTCCTTGTGCCCAGTTCCCAGTGTTTGGAGAGACCTATCCTTAGCCATTTCCCGGTAATTGGAGAGACTGATCCTGAGCTCGATTCCCAGTGTTTGGAGAGACTGTTCCTGCGCCCAGTTCCCAGTGTTTGGAGAGACTGTTCTTGAGCCGAGTTCCCAGTGTTTGGAGAGACTGTTCTTGAGCCCAGTTCCCTGTGTTTGGAGAGACCTATCCTGAGCCATTTCCCGGTAATTGGAGATACTGATCCTGAGCTCAGTTCCCAGTGTTTGGAGAGACTGTTCTTGAGCCCAGTTCCCAGTGTTTGGAGAGACTGTTCCTGAGCCCAGTTCTCAGTGTTTGGAGAGACTTGTTCTTGAGCCCAGTTCCCAGTGTTTGGAGAGACTGTTCTTGAGCCCAGTTCCCAGTGTTGGGAGAGAATGTTCTTGAGCCCAGTTCCCACTTTTTGCAGAGACTGTTCTTGAGCCCAGTTCTCAGTGTTTGGAGAGACTGTTCTTGAGCCCAGTTCTCAGTGTTTGGAGAGACTGTTCTTGAGCCCAGTTCCCAGTGTTTGGAGAGACTGTTCTTGAGCCCAGTTCCCAGTGTATGGAGAGACTGTCCTTGAGCCCAGTTCTCAGTGTTTGGAGAGACTGTTCTTGAGCCCAATTCCCAGTCTTTGGAGAGTGGTTTCCTGAGACCAGTTCCCAGTGTTTGGAGAGACTGTTTTTGAGCCCAGTTCCCAGTGTTTGGAGAGACTGTTCTTGAGCCCAGTTCCCAGTGTTTGGAGAGACTGTTCTTGAGCCCAGTTCTCAGTGTTTGGAGAGACAGTTCTTGAGCCCAGTTCTCGGTGTTTGGAGAGACTGTTCTTGAGCCCAGTTCCCAGTGTTTGGAGTGACTGTTTTTGAGCCCAGTTCTCAGTGTTTGGAGAGACTGTTCTTGAGCCCAGTTCCCAGTGTTTGGAGAGACTATTACTGAGTCCAGTTCCCAGTGTTTGGAGAGACTGTTCCTGAGCTCAATTCCCAGTGTTTGGAGAGACTGTTCCTTGAGTCCAGTTCCCAGTGTTTGGAGAGAATGTCCTTGTGCCCAGTTCCCAGTCTTTGGAGAGACTTATCCTGAGCCATTTCCCAGTATATGGAGAGACTGATCCTGAGCTCAGTTCCCAGTGGTTGGAGAGACTGTTCCTACGCCCAGTTCCCAGTATGTGGAGAGATGTTCCTGAGTCCCATTCCCAGTGTTTGTAGAGACTTTTCTTGAGCCCAGTTCCCAGTGTTTGGAGAGACTGTTCTTGAGCCCAGTTCCCAGTGTTTGGAGAGGCGGTTCCTCAGCCCAGTTCCCAGTGTTTGGACAATGTGTTCATGAGCCCAGTTCCCATTGTTTGGAGAGACTGTTCTTGAGCCCAGTTCCCAATGTGTGAAGAGAGTGTTCCTTAGCCCAGTTCAAAGTGTTTGGAGAGACTGTTCCTGAGTCCAGTTCCCAGTGTTTGGAGAGACCTATCCTGAGCCATTGCCCGGTAATTGGAGAGACTGGTCCTGAGCTCAGATCCCAGTGTTTGGAGAGACTGTTCTTGAGCCCAGTTCTCAGTGTTTGGAGAGACTGTTCTTGAGCCCAGTTCCCAGTGTTTGGAGAGACTGTTCTTGAGCCCAGTTCCCAGTGTATGGAGAGACTGTCCTTGAGCCCAGTTCTCAGTGTTTGGAGAGACTGTTCTTGAGCCCAGTTCCCAGTCTTTGGAGTGACTGTTTTTGAGCCCAGTTCTCTGTGTTTGGAGAGACTGTTCTTGAGCCCAGTTCCCAGTGTTTGGAGAGACGTTTCCTGAGACCAGTTCCCAGTGTTTGGAGAGACTGTTCTTGAGCCCAGTTCCCAGTGTTTGGAGAGACTGTTCTTGAGCCCAGTTCCCAGTGTTTGGAGAGACTGTTCTTGAGCCCAGTTCTCAGTGTTTGGAGAGACAGTTCTTGAGCCCAGTTCTCAGTGCTTGGAGAGACTGTTCTTGAGCCCAGTTCCCAGTGTTTGGAGTGACTGTTTTTGAGCCCAGTTCTCAGTGTTTGGAGAGACTATTCTTGAGCCCAGTTCCCAGTGTTTGGAGAGACTATTACTGAGTCCAGTTCCCAGTGTTTGAAGAGAATGTTCCTGAGCTCAGTTCCCAGTGTTTGGAGAGACTGTTCCTTGAGTCCAGTTCCCAGTGTTTGGAGAGACTTATCCTGAGCCATTTCCCAGTATATGGAGAGACTGATCCTGAGCTCAGTTCCCAGTGTTTGGAGAGACTGTTCCTACGCCCTGTTCCCAGTATTTGGAGAGACTGTTCCTGAGTCCCATTCCCAGTGTTTGGAGAGACTGTTCTTGAGCCCAGTTCCCATTGTTTGGAGAGACTGTTCTTGAGCCCAGTTCCCAATGTGTGAAGAGAGTGTTCCTTAGCCCAGTTTCCAGTGTTTGGAGAGACTGTTCCTGAGTCCAGTTCCCAGTGTTTGGAGAGACTGTCCTTGTGCCCAGTTCCCAGTGTTTGGAGAGACCTATCCTGAGCCATTGCCCGGAAATTGGAGAGACTGATCCTGAGCTCAGTTCCCAGTATTTGGAGAGACTGTTCCTGAGTCCCATTCCCAGTGTTTGGAGAGACTGTTCTTGAGCCCAGTTCCCATTGTTTGGAGAGACTGTTCTTGAGCCCAGTTCCCAATGTGTGAAGAGAGTGTTCCTTAGCCCAGTTCCCAGTGTTTGGAGAGACTGTTCTTGAGCCCAGTTCCCATTGTTTGGAGAGACTGTTCTTGAGCCCAGTTCCAAATGTGTGAAGAGAGTGTTCCTTAGCCCAGTTCCCAGTGTTTGGAGAGACTGTTCCTGAGACCAGTTCCCAGTGTTTGGAGAGACTGTTCCTGAGTCCCATTCCCAGTGTTTGGAGAGACTGTTCTTGAGCCCAGTTCCCAGTGTTTGCAGAGACTGTTCCTGAGCCCAGTTCCCAGTGTTTGGAGAGACAGTTCCTCAGCCAAGTTCCCATTGTTTGGAGAGACAGTTCCTCCCCCCAGTTCCCAGTGTTTGGAGAGTCTGTTCCTGAGACCAGTTCCCAGTGTTTGGAGAGCCTGTTCCTGAGCCCAGTTCCCAGTGTTTGGGGAGACTTTTCCTGAGACCAGTTCCCAGTGTTTGGAGAGACTGATCCTGAGCCCCATTCCCAGTGTTTGGAGAGTCTCTTCCTGAGCCCAGTTCCCAGTGTTTGGAGAGACTGTTCTTGAGCCCATTTCCCAGTGTTTGGAGAGACTGTTCCTGTGCCCAGTTCCCAGTGTTTGGAGAGACTGTTCCTGTGTCCAGTTCCCAGTGTTTGCAGTAACTGTTCTTGAGCCCAGTTCCCATTGTTTGGAGAGACTGTTCTTGAGCCCAGTTCCCAGTGTTTGGACAGACTGTTCTTGAGCCCAGTTCCCAGTTTTTGGAGAGACTGTTCTTGAGCCCAGTTCTCAGTGTTTGGAGAGACTGTTCTTGAGTCCAGTTCCCAGTGTTTGGAGTGACTGTTTTTGAGCCCAGTTCTCAGTGTTTGGAGAGACTGTTCTTGAGCCCAGTTCCCAGTGTTTGGAGTGACTGTCCTTGAGCCCAGTTCTCAGTGTTTGGAGAGACTGTTCTTGAGCCCAGTCCCCAGTGTTTGGAGTGAATGTTTTTGAGCCCAGTTCCCAGTGTTTGGAGAGACAGTTCTTGAGCCCAGTTCTCAGTGTTTGGAGAATGTGTTCCTGAGCCCAGTTCCCATTGTTTGGAGAGACTGTTCTTGAGACCAGTTCCCAATGTTTGAAGAGAGTGTTCCTTAGCCCAGTTCCCAGTGTTTGGAGAGACTGTTCCTGAGTCCAGTTTCCAGTTTTTGGAGAGACTGTCCTTGTGCCCAGTTCCCAGTGTTTGGAGAGACCTATCCTTAGCCATTTCCCGGTAATTGGAGAGACTGATCCTGAGCTCGATTCCCAGTGTTTGGAGAGACTGTTCCTGCGCCCAGTTCCCAGTGTTTGGAGAGACTGTTCTTGAGCCGAGTTCCCAGTGTTTGGAGAGACTGTTCTTGAGCCCAGTTCCCTGTGTTTGGAGAGACCTATCCTGAGCCATTTCCCGGTAATTGGAGAGACTGATCCTGAGCTCAGTTCCCAGTGTTTGGAGAGACTGTTCTTGAGCCCAGTTCCCAGTGTTTGGAGAGACTGTTCCTGAGCCCAGTTCTCAGTGTTTGGAGAGACTTGTTCTTGAGCCCAGTTCCCAGTGTTTGGAGAGACTGTTCTTGAGCCCAGTTCCCAGTGTTGGGAGAGAATGTTCTTGAGCCCAGTTCCCACTTTTTGCAGAGACTGTTCTTGAGCCCAGTTCTCAGTGTTTGGAGAGACTGTTCTTGAGCCCAGTTCCCAGTGTTTGGAGAGACTGTTCTTGAGCCCAGTTCCCAGTGTATGGAGAGACTGTCCTTGAGCCCAGTTCTCAGTGTTTGGAGAGACTGTTCTTGAGCCCAGTTCCCAGTCTTTGGAGAGTGGTTTCCTGAGACCAGTTCCCAGTGTTTGGAGAGACTGTTTTTGAGCCCAGTTCCCAGTGTTTGGAGAGACTGTTCTTGAGCCCAGTTCCCAGTGTTTGGAGAGACTGTTCTTGAGCCCAGTGCTCAGTGTTTGGAGAGACAGTTCTTGAGCCCAGTTCTCGGTGTTTGGAGAGACTGTTCTTGAGCCCAGTTCCCAGTGTTTGGAGAGACTGTTCTTGAGCCCAGTTCCCAGTGTTTGGAGAGACTATTACTGAGTCCAGTTCCCAGTGTTTGGAGAGACTGTTCCTGAGCTCAATTCCCAGTGTTTGGAGAGACTGTTCCTTGAGTCCAGTTCCCAGTGTTTGGAGAGAATGTCCTTGTGCCCAGTTCCCAGTCTTTGGAGAGACTTATCCTGAGCCATTTCCCAGTATATGGAGAGACTGATCCTGAGCTCAGTTCCCAGTGTTTGGAGAGACTGTTCCTACGCCCAGTTCCCAGTATGTGGAGAGACTGTTCCTGAGTCCCATTCCCAGTGTTTGTAGAGACTTTTCTTGAGCCCAGTTCCCAGTGTTTGGAGAGACTGTTCTTGAGCCCAGTTCCCAGTGTTTGGAGAGGCGGTTCCTCAGCCCAGTCCCAGTGTTTGGACAATGTGTTCATGAGCCCAGTTCCCATTGTTTGGAAAGACTGTTCTTGAGCCCAGTTCCCAATGTGTGAAGAGAGTGTTCCTTAGCCCAGTTCAAAGTGTTTGGAGAGACTGTTCCTGAGTCCAGTTCCCAGTGTTTGGAGAGACCTATCCTGAGCCATTGCCCGGTAATTGGAGAGACTGGTCCTGAGCTCAGTTCCCAGTGTTTGGAGAGACTGTTCCTGAGTCCCATTCCCAGTGTTTGGAGAGACTGTTCTTGAGCCCAGTTCCCAGTGTTTGCAGAGACTGTTCCTGAGCCCAGTTCCCAGTGTTTGGAGAGACAGTTCCTCAGCCAAGTTCCCATTGTTTGGAGAGACAGTTCCTCAGCCCAGTTCCCAGTGTTTGGAGAGACTGTTCCTAAGTCCCATTCCCAGTGTTTGGAGAGACTGTTCTTTAGCCCAGTTCCCAGTGTTTGCAGAGACTGTTCCTGAGCCCAGTTCCCAGTGTTTGGAGAGACAGTTCCTCAGCCAAGTTCCCATTGTTTGGAGAGACAGTTCCTCAGCCCAGTTCCCAGTGTTTGGAGAGTCTGTTCCTGAGCCCAGTTCCCAGTATTTGGAGAGACTGTTCTTGAGCCCGGTAACCAGTGTTTGAAAAGACAGTTCCTCAGCCCGGGTCCCAGTGTTTGCAGTAACTGTTCTTGAGCCCAGTTCCCATTGTTTGGAGAGACTGTTCTTGAGCCCAGTTCCCAGTGTTTGGACAGACTGTTCTTGAGCCCAGTTCCCAGTGTTTGGAGAGACTGTTCTTGAGCCCAGTTCTCAGTGTTTGGAGAGACTGTTCTTGAGTCCAGTTCCCAGTGTTTGGAGTGACTGTTTTTGAGCCCAGCTCTCAGTGTTTGGAGAGACTGTTCTTGAGCCCAGTTCCCAGTGTTTGGAGTGACTGTCCTTGAGCCCAGTTCTCAGTGTTTGGAGAGACTGTTCTTGAGCCCAGTCCCCAGTGTTTGGAGAGACTGTTCCTGCGCCCAGTTCCCAGTGTTTGGAGAGACTGTTCTTGAGCCGAGTTCCCAGTGTTTGGAGAGACTGTTCTTGAGCCCAGTTCCCTGTGTTTGGAGAGACCTATCCTGAGCCATTTCCCGGTAATTGGAGAGACTGATCCTGAACTCAGTTCCCAGTGTTTGGAGAGACTGTTCTTGAGCCCAGTTCCCAGTGTTTGGAGAGACTGTTCCTGAGCCCAGTTCTCAGTGTTTGGAGACACTTGTTCTTGAGCCCAGTTCCCAGTGTTTGGAGAGACTGTTCTTGAGCCCAGTTCCCAGTGTTGGGAGAGAATGTTCTTGAGCCCAGTTCCCACTTTTTGCAGAGACTGTTCTTGAGCCCAGTTCTCAGTGTTTGGAGAGACTGTTCGTGAGCCCAGTTCCCAGTGTTTGGAGAGACTGTTCTTGAGCCCAGTTCCCAGTGTATGGAGAGACTGTCCTTGAGCCCAGTTCTCAGTGTTTGGAGAGACTGTTCTTGAGCCCAGTTCCCAGTCTTTGGAGTGACTGTTTTTGAGCACAGTTCTCTGTGTTTGGAGAGACTGTTCTTGAGCCCAGTTCCCAGTCTTTGGAGAGTGGTTTCCTGAGACCAGTTCCCAGTGTTTGGAGAGACTGTTTTTGAGCCCAGTTCCCAGTGTTTGGAGAGACTGTTCTTGAGCCCAGTTCCCAGTGTTTGGAGAGACTGTTCTTGAGCCCAGTTCTCAGTGTTTGGAGAGACAGTTCTTGAGCCCAGTTCTCGGTGTTTGGAGAGACTGTTCTTGAGCCCAGTTCCCAGTGTTTGGAGTGACTGTTTTTGAGCCCAGTTCTCAGTGTTTGGAGAGACTGTTCTTGAGCCCAGTTCCCAGTGTTTGGAGAGACTATTACTGAGTCCAGTTCCCAGTGTTTGGAGAGACTGTTCCTGAGCTCAATTCCCAGTGTTTGGAGAGACTGTTCCTTGAGTCCCGTTCCCAGTGTTTGGAGAGAATGTCCTTGTGCCCAGTTCCCAGTGTTTGGAGAGACTTATCCTGAGCCATTTCCCAGTATATGGAGAGACTGATCCTGAGCTCAGTTCCCAGTGTTTGGAGAGACTGTTCCTACGCTCAGTTCCCAGTATGTGGAGAGACTGTTCCTGAGTCCCATTCCCAGTGTTTGTAGAGACTTTTCTTGAGCCCAGTTCCCAGTGTTTGGAGAGACTGTTCTTGAGCCCAGTTCCCAGTGTTTGGAGAGGCGGTTCCTCAGCCCAGTTCCCAATGTTTGGAGAATGTGTTCATGAGCCCAGTTCCCATTGTTTGGAGAGACTGTTCTTGAGCCCAGTTCCCAATGTGTGAAGAGAGTGTTCCTTAGCCCAGTTCAAAGTGTTTGGAGAGACTGTTCCTGAGTCCAGTTCCCAGTGTTTGGAGAGACCTATCCTGAGCCATTGCCCAGTAATTGGAGAGACTGGTCCTGAGCTCAGTTCTCAGTGTTTGGAGAGACTGTTCCTGAGTCCCATTCCCAGTGTTTGGAGAGACTGTTCTTGAGCCCAGTTCCCAGTGTTTGCAGAGACTGTTCCTGAGCCCAGTTCCCAGTGTTTGGAGAGACAGTTCCTCAGCCAAGTTCCCATTGTTTGGAGAGACAGTTCCTCAGCCCAGTTCCCAGTGTTTGGAGAGACTGTTCCTGAGTCCCATTCCCAGTGTTTGGAGAGACTGTTCTTTAGCCCAGTTCCCAGTGTTTGCAGAGACTGTTCCTGAGCCCAGTTCCCAGTGTTTGGAGAGACAGTTCCTCAGCCAAGTTCCCATTGTTTGGAGAGACAGTTCCTCAGCCCAGTTCCCAGTGTTTGGAGAGTCTGTTCCTGAGCCCAGTTCCCAGTATTTGGAGAGACTGTTCTTGAGCCCGGTACCCATTGTTTGAAAAGACAGTTCCTCAGCCCGGGTCCCAGTGTTTGAAGAGACTGTCCTTGAGCCCAGTACCCTGTGATTGAAGAGATAGTTCCGCAGCCCATTACCCAGTGTTTGGAGAGACTGATCCTGAGTCCAATTCCCATTGTTTGGAAAGAATGTTCTTGAGCCCAGTTCCCAGTGTTTGGGCAGACTGTTCCTGAGTCCAGTTCCCAGTGTTTGGAGAGACTGTCCTTGTGCCCAGTTCCCAGTGTTTGGAGAGTCTCTTCCTGAGCCCAGTTCCCAGTGTTTGGCGAGACTGTTCCTGGGCCCAGTTCCCAGTGTTTGAAGAGACTGTTCCTGTGTCCAGTTCACAGTGTTTGGAGAGACTGTTCCTCAGCCCTGTTCCCAGTGTTTGGAGAGTCTGTTCCTGAGCCCAGTTCCCATTGTTTGGAGAGACTGTTCTTGAGCCCAGTTCCCAGTATTTGGAGAGACTGTTCATGAGACCAGTTCCCAGTGATTGGAGTGACTGATCATGAGCCCCGTTCCCAGTGTATAGAGAGACTGTTCCTGAGCCCAGTTCCCAGTGTTTGAAGAGACTGTTCCTGTGTCCAGTTCACAGTGTTGGAGAGACTGTTCCTCAGCCCTGTTCCCAGTGTTTGGAGAGAATGTTCTTGAGCCCAGTTCCCAGTATTTGGAGAGACTGATCCTGAGCCCAGTTCCCAGTGTTTGGAGAGACTGTTCTTGAGCCCAGTTCCCAGTATTTGGAGTGACTGTTCCTGAGCCCAGTTCCCAGTGTTTGGAGAGACTGTTACTGAGCCCAGTTCCCAGTGTTTGGAGTAACTGTTCTTGAGCCCTGTTCCCATTGTTTGGAGAGACTGTTCTTGATTCCAGTTCCCAGTGTTTGGAGAGACTGTTCTTGAGCCCAGTTCCCAGTGTTTGGAGAGGCGGTTCCTCAGCCCAGTTCCCAGTGTTTGGACAATGTGTTCATGAGCCCAGTTCCCATTGTTTGGAAAGACTGTTCTTGAGCCCAGTTCTCAATGTGTGAAGAGAGTGTTCCTTAGCCCAGTTCAAAGTGTTTGGAGAGACTGTTCCTGAGTCCAGTTCCCAGTGTTTGGAGAGACCTATCCTGAGCCATTGCCCGGTAATTGGAGAGACTGGTCCTGAGCTCAGTTCCCAGTGTTTGGAGAGACTGTTCCTGAGTCCCATTCCCAGTGTTTGGAGAGACTGTTCTTGAGCCCAGTTCCCAGTGTTTGCAGAGACTGTTCCTGAGCCCAGTTCCCAGTGTTTGGAGAGACAGTTCCTCAGCCAAGTTCCCATTGTTTGGAGAGACAGTTCCTCAGCCCAGTTCCCAGTGTTTGGAGAGACTGTTCCTGAGTCCCATTCCCAGTGTTTGGAGAGACTGTTCTTTAGCCCAGTTCCCAGTGTTTGCAGAGACTGTTCCTGAGCCCAGTTCCCAGTGTTTGGAGAGACAGTTCCTCAGCCAAGTTCCCATTGTTTGGAGAGACAGTTCCTCAGCCCAGTTCCCAGTGTTTGGAGAGTCTGTTCCTGAGCCCAGTTCCCAGTATTTGGAGAGACTGTTCTTGAGCCCGGTAACCAGTGTTTGAAAAGACAGTTCCTCAGCCCGGGTCCCAGTGTTTGCAGTAACTGTTCTTGAGCCCAGTTCCCATTGTTTGGAGAGACTGTTCTTGAGCCCAGTTCCCAGTGTTTGGACAGACTGTTCTTGAGCCCAGTTCCCAGTGTTTGGAGAGACTGTTCTTGAGCCCAGTTCTCAGTGTTTGGAGAGACTGTTCTTGAGTCCAGTTCCCAGTGTTTGGAGTGACTGTTTCTGAGCCCAGCTCTCAGTGTTTGGAGAGACTGTTCTTGAGCCCAGTTCCCAGTGTTTGGAGTGACTGTCCTTGAGCCCAGTTCTCAGTGTTTGGAGAGACTGTTCTTGAGCCCAGTCCCCAGTGTTTGGAGAGACTGTTCCTGCGCCCAGTTCCCAGTGTTTGGAGAGACTGTTCTTGAGCCGAGTTCCCAGTGTTTGGAGAGACTGTTCTTGAGCCCAGTTCCCTGTGTTTGGAGAGACCTATCCTGAGCCATTTCCCGGTAATTGGAGAGACTGATCCTGAACTCAGTTCCCAGTGTTTGGAGAGACTGTTCTTGAGCCCAGTTCCCAGTGTTTGGAGAGACTGTTCCTGAGCCCAGTTCTCAGTGTTTGGAGACACTTGTTCTTGAGCCCAGTTCCCAGTGTTTGGAGAGACTGTTCTTGAGCCCAGTTCCCAGTGTTGGGAGAGAATGTTCTTGAGCCCAGTTCCCACTTTTTGCAGAGACTGTTCTTGAGCCCAGTTCTCAGTGTTTGGAGAGACTGTTCGTGAGCCCAGTTCCCAGTGTTTGGAGAGACTGTTCTTGAGCCCAGTTCCCAGTGTATGGAGAGACTGTCCTTGAGCCCAGTTCTCAGTGTTTGGAGAGACTGTTCTTGAGCCCAGTTCCCAGTCTTTGGAGTGACTGTTTTTGAGCACAGTTCTCTGTGTTTGGAGAGACTGTTCTTGAGCCCAGTTCCCAGTCTTTGGAGAGTGGTTTCCTGAGACCAGTTCCCAGTGTTTGGAGAGACTGTTTTTGAGCCCAGTTCCCAGTGTTTGGAGAGACTGTTCTTGAGCCCAGTTCCCAGTGTTTGGAGAGACTGTTCTTGAGCCCAGTTCTCAGTGTTTGGAGAGACAGTTCTTGAGCCCAGTTCTCGGTGTTTGGAGAGACTGTTCTTGAGCCCAGTTCCCAGTGTTTGGAGTGACTGTTTTTGAGCCCAGTTCTCAGTGTTTGGAGAGACTGTTCTTGAGCCCAGTTCCCAGTGTTTGGAGAGACTATTACTGAGTCCAGTTCCCAGTGTTTGGAGAGACTGTTCCTGAGCTCAATTCCCAGTGTTTGGAGAGACTGTTCCTTGAGTCCCGTTCCCAGTGTTTGGAGAGAATGTCCTTGTGCCCAGTTCCCAGTCTTTGGAGAGACTTATCCTGAGCCATTTCCCAGTATATGGAGAGACTGATCCTGAGCTCAGTTCCCAGTGTTTGGAGAGACTGTTCCTACGCTCAGTTCCCAGTATGTGGAGAGACTGTTCCTGAGTCCCATTCCCAGTGTTTGTAGAGACTTTTCTTGAGCCCAGTTCCCAGTGTTTGGAGAGACTGTTCTTGAGCCCAGTTCCCAGTGTTTGGAGAGGCGGTTCCTCAGCCCAGTTCCCAGTGTTTGGAGAATGTGTTCATGAGCCCAGTTCCCATTGTTTGGAGAGACTGTTCTTGAGCCCAGTTCCCAATGTGTGAAGAGAGTGTTCCTTAGCCCAGTTCAAAGTGTTTGGAGAGACTGTTCCTGAGTCCAGTTCCCAGTGTTTGGAGAGACCTATCCTGAGCCATTGCCCAGTAATTGGAGAGACTGGTCCTGAGCTCAGTTCTCAGTGTTTGGAGAGAATGTTCCTGAGTCCCATTCCCAGTGTTTGGAGAGACTGTTCTTGAGCCCAGTTCCCAGTGTTTGGGCAGACTGTTCCTGAGTCCAGTTCCCAGTGTTTGGAGAGACTGTCCTTGTGCCCAGTTCCCAGTGTTTGGAGAGTCTCTTCCTGAGCCCAATTCCCAGTGTTTGGCGAGACTGTTCCTGGGCCCAGTTCCCAGTGTTTGAAGAGACTGTTCCTGTGTCCAGTTCACAGTGTTTGGAGAGACTGTTCCTCAGCCCTGTTCCCAGTGTTTGGAGAGTCTGTTCCTGAGCCCAGTTCCCATTGTTTGGAGAGACTGTTCTTGAGCCCAGTTCCCAGTATTTGGAGAGACTGTTCATGAGACCAGTTCCCAGTGATTGGAGTGACTGATCATGAGCCCCGTTCCCAGTGTATAGAGAGACTGTTCCTGAGCCCAGTTCCCAGTGTTTGAAGAGACTGTTCCTGTGTCCAGTTCACAGTGTTGGAGAGACTGTTCCTCAGCCCTGTTCCCAGTGTTTGGAGAGAATGTTCTTGAGCCCAGTTCCCAGTATTTGGAGAGACTGATCCTGAGCCCAGTTCCCAGTGTTTGGAGAGACTGTTCTTGAGCCCAGTTCCCAGTATTTGGAGTGACTGTTCCTGAGCCCAGTTCCCAGTGTTTGGAGAGACTGTTACTGAGCCCAGTTCCCAGTGTTTGGAGTAACTGTTCTTGAGCCCTGTTCCCAGTGTTTGGAGAGACTGTTCTTGATTCCAGTTCCCAGTGTTTGGAGAGACTGTTCTTGAGCCCAGTTCCCAGTGTTTGGAGCGACTGTTCTTGAGCCCAGTTCCCAGTGTTTGGAGCGACTATTCTTGAGCCCAGTTCCCAGTGTTTGGAGAGACTGTTCCTGAGCCCAGTTCCCAGTGTTTGAAGAGAATGTTCCTGTGTCCAGTTCACAGTGTTGGAGAGACTGTTCCTCAGCCCTGTTCCCAGTGTTTGGAGAGTCTGTTCCTGAGCTCAGTTCCCATTGTTTGGAGAGACTGTTCTTGAGCCCAGTTCCCAGTATTTGGAGAGACTGTTCCTGAGCCCAGTTCACAGTGTTTGGAGAGACTGTTCTTGAGCCCAATTCCCAGTATTTGGAGAGACTGTTCCTGAGCCCAGTTCCCAGTGTTTGGAGAGACTGTTACTGAGCCCAGTTCCCAGTGTTCGGAGGAACTGTTCTTGAGCCCTGTTCCCAATGTTTGGAGAGACTGTTCTTGATTCCAGTTCCCAGTGTTTGGAGAGACTGTTCCTGAGCCCAGTTCCCAGTGTTTGGAGTGACTGTTCTTGAGCCCAGTTCCCAGTGTTTGGAGCGACTATTCTTGAGCCCAGTTCCCAGAGTTTGGCCAGACTGTTCTTGAGCCCAGTTCCCAGTGTTTGGAGAGACTGTTCTTGAGCCCACTTCCCAGTGTTTGGAGAGAGTGTTCATGAGCCCAGTTCCCAGTGTTTGGAGAGACTGTCCTTGAGCCCAGTTCTCAGTGTTTGGAGAGACTGTTCTTGAGCCCAGTTCCCAGTGTTTGGAGTGACTGTTTTTGAGCCCAGTTCTCAGTGTTTGGAGAGACTGTTGTTGAGCCCAGTTCTCAGTGTTTGGAGAGACTGTTCTTGAGCCCAGTTCCCAGTGTTTGGAATGACTGTATTTGAGCCCAGTTCTCAGTGTTTGGAGAGACTGTTCTTGAGCCCAGTTCCCAGTGTTTGGAGTGACTGTTTTTGAGCCCAGTTCTCAGTGTTTGGAGAGACTGTTCTTGAGCCCAGTTCCCAGTGATTGGAGAGAAGTTCCCAGTGTTTGGAGAGACTGTTCCTGAGTCCAGTTCCCAGTGTTTGGAGAGAATGTCCTTGCGCCCAGTTCCCAGTGTTTGGAGAGACTGTTCCTACGCCCAGTTCCCAGTATTTGGAGAGACAGTTCCTGAGTCCCATTCCCAATGTTTGGAGACACCGTTCTTGAGCCCAGTTCCCAGTGTTTGGAGAGATTGTTTTTGAGCCCAGTTCCCAGTGTTTGGAGAGACAGTTCCTGAGCCCAGTTCCCAGTGTTTGGAGAATGTGTTCCTGAGCCCAGTTCCCATTGTTTGGAGAGACTGTTCTTGAGCCCAGTTCCCAATGTTTGAAGAGAGTGTTATTTAGCCCAGTTCCCAGTGTTTGGAGAGACCTAACCAGAGCCATTTCCCGGTAATTGGAGAGACTGATCCTGAGGTCAGTTCCCAGTGTTTGGAGAGACTGTTCCTGCGCCCAGTTCCCAGTGTTTGGAGGGACTGTTCGTGAGTCCCATTCCCAGTGTTTGGAGAGACAGTTCTTGAGCCCAGTTCCCAGTGTTTGCAGAGACTGTTCCTGAGCCCAGTTCACAGTGTTTGGAGAGACAGTTCCTCAGCCAAGTTCCCATTGTTTGGAGAGACAGTTCCTCAGCCCAGTTCCCAGTATTTGGAGAGACTGTTCTTGAGCCCGGTACCCAGTGTTTGGAGAGACAGTTCCTCAGCCCGGGTCCCAGTGTTTGGAGAGACTGTTCCTGAGTCCCATTCCCAATGTTTGGAGACACCGTTCTTGAGCCCAGTTCCCAGTGTTTGGAGAGACTGTTCTTGAGCCCACTTCCCAGTGTTTGGAGAGAGTGTTCTTGAGCCCAGTTCACAGTGTTTGGAGAGACTGTCCTTGAGCCCAGTTCTCAGTTGTTTGGAGAGACTGTTCTTGAGCCCAGTTCCCAGTGTTTGGAGTGACTGTTTTTGAGCCCAGTTCTCAGTGTTTGGAGAGACTGTTGTTGAGCCCAGTTCTCAGTGTTTGGAGAGACTGTTCTTGAGCCCAGTTCCCAGTGTTTGGAGTGACTGTATTTGAGCCCAGTTCTCAGTGTTTGGAGAGACTGTTCTTGAGCCCAGTTCCCAGTGTTTGGAGTGACTGTTTTTGAGCCCAGTTCTCAGTGTTTGGAGAGACTGTTCTTGAGCCCAGTTCCCAGTGATTGGAGAGACTATTACTGAGTCCGGTTCCCAGTGTTTGAAGAGACTGTTCCTGAGCTCAGTTCCCAGTGTTTGGAGAGACTGTTCCTGAGTCCAGTTCCCAGTGTTTGGAGAGAATGTCCTTGTGCCCAGTTCCCAGTGTTTGGAGAGACTGTTCCTACGCCCAGTTCCCAGTATTTGGAGAGACTGTTCCTGAGTCCCATTCCCAATGTTTGGAGACACCGTTCTTGAGCCCAGTTCCCAGTGTTTGGAGAGACTGTTCCTGAGCTCAGTTCCCAGTGTTTGGAGAGACTGTTCCTGAGTCCAGTTCCCAGTGTTTGGAGAGAATGTCTTTGTGCCCAGTTCCCAGTGTTTGGTGAGACTGTTCCTACGCCCAGTTCCCAGTATTTGGAGAGACTGTTCCTGAGTCCCATTCCCAGTGTTTGGAGACACCGTTCTTGAGCCCAGTTCCGAGTGTTTGGAGAGATTGTTTTTGAGCCCAGTTCCCAGTGTTTGGAGAGACAGTTCCTGAGCCCAGTTCCCAGTGTTTGGAGAATGTGTTCCTGAGCCCAGTTCCCATTGTTTGGAGAGACTGTTCTTGAGCCCAGTTCCCAATGTTTGAAGAGAGTGTTCCTTAGCCCAGTTCCCAGTGTTTGGAGAGATTGTTCTTGAGCCCACTTCCCAGTGTTTGGAGAGAGTGTTCTTGAGCCCAGTTCACAGTGTTTGGAGAGACTGTCCTTGAGCCCAGTTCTCAGTGTTTGGAGAGACTGTTCTTGAGCCCAGTTCCCAGTGTTTGGAGAGACTGTTCTTGAGCCCACTTCCCAGTGTTTGGAGAGAGTGTTCTTGAGCCCAGTTCACAGTGTTTGGAGAGACTGTCCTTGAGCCCAGTTCTCAGTGTTTGGAGAGACTGTTCTTGAGCCCAGTTCTCAGTGTTTGGAGAGACTGTTGTTGAGCCCAGTTCCCAATGTTTGAAGCGAGTGTTCCTTAGCCCAGTTCACAGTGTTTGGAGAGACTGTTCCTGAGCCCAGTTCCCAATGTTTGAAGCGAGTGTTCCTTAGCCCAGTTCCCAGTGTTTGGAGAGACTGTTCCTGAGTCCAGTTCCCAGTTTTCGAGAGACTGTCCTTGTGCCCAGTTCCCAGTGTTTGGAGAGACCTAACCAGAGCCATTTCCTGGTAATTGGAGAGACTGATCCTGAGGTCAGTTCCCAGTGTTTGGAGAGACTGTTCCTGCGCCCAGTTCCCAGTGTTTGGAGAGACTGTTCGTGAGTCCCATTCCCAGTGTTTGGAGAGACAGTTCTTGAGCCCAGTTCCCAGTGTTTGCAGAGACTGTTCCTGAGCCCAGTTCACAGTGTTTGGAGAGACAGTTCCTCAGCCAAGTTCCCATTGTTTGGAGAGACAGTTCCTCAGCCCAGTTCCCAGTATTTGGAGAGACTGTTCTTGAGCCCGGTACCCAGTGTTTGGAGAGACAGTTCCTCAGCCCGGGTGCCAGTGTTTGGAGAGACTGTTCCTGAGTCCCATTCCCAATGTTTGGAGACACCGTTCTTGAGCCCAGTTCCCAGTGTTTGGAGAGACTGTTCTTGAGCCCACTTCCCAGTGTTTGGAGAGAGTGTTCTTGAGCCCAGTTCACAGTGTTTGGAGAGACTGTCCTTGAGCCCAGTTCTCAGTGTTTGGAGAGACTGTTCTTGAGCCCAGTTCCCAGTGTTTGGAGTGACTGTTTTTGAGCCCAGTTCTCAGTGTTTGGAGAGACTGTTGTTGAGCCCAGTTCTCAGTGTTTGGAGAGACTGTTCTTGAGCCCAGTTCCCAGTGTTTGGAGTGACTGTATTTGAGCCCAGTTCTCAGTGTTTGGAGAGACTGTTCTTGAGCCCAGTTCCCAGTGTTTGGAGTGACTGTTTTTGAGCCCAGTTCTCAGTGTTTGGAGAGACTGTTCTTGAGCCCAGTTCCCAGTGATTGGAGAGACTATTACTGAGTCCGGTTCCCAGTGTTTGAAGAGACTGTTCCTGAGCTCAGTTCCCAGTGTTTGGAGAGACTGTTCCTGAGTCCAGTTCCCAGTGTTTGGAGAGAATGTCCTTGTGCCCAGTTCCCAGTGTTTGGAGAGACTTATCCTGAGCCATTTCCCAGTATATGGAGAGACTGATCCTGAGCTCAGTTCCCAGTGTTTGGAGAGACTGTTCCTATGCCCAGTTCGCAGTATGTGGAGAGAAAGTTCCTGAGTCCCATTCCCAGTGTTTGTAGAGACTTTTCTTGAGCCCAGTTCCCAGTGTTTGGAGAGATTGTTTTTGAGCCCAGTTCCCAGTGTTTGGAGAGACAGTTCCTGAGCCCAGTTCCCAGTGTTTGGAGAATGTGTTCCTGAGCCCAGTTCCCATTGTTTGGAGAGACTGTTCTTGAGCCCAGTTCCCAATGTTTGAAGTGAGTGTTCCTTAGCCCAGTTCCCAGTGTTTGGAGAGACTGTTCCTGAGTCCAGTTCCCAGTTTTCGAGAGACTGTCCTTGTGCCCAGTTCCCAGTGTTTGGAGAGACCTAACCAGAGCCATTTCCCAGTAATTGGAGAGACTGAGCCTGAGGTCAGTTCCCAGTGTTTGGAGAGACTGTTCCTGCGCCCAGTTCCCAGTGTTTGGAGAGACTGTTCGTGAGTCCCATTCCCAGTGTTTGGAGAGACAGTTCTTGAGCCCAGTTCCCAGTGTTTGGAGAGACAGTTCCTGAGCCCAGTTCCCAGTGTTTGGAGAATGTGTTCCTGAGCCCAGTTCCCATTGTTTGGAGAGACTGTTCTTGAGCCCAGTTCCCAATGTTTGAAGCGAGTGTTCCTTAGCCCAGTTCCCAGTGTTTGGAGAGACTGTTCCTGAGTCCAGTTCCCAGTTTTCGAGAGACTGTCCTTGTGCCCAGTTCCCAGTGTTTGGAGAGACCTAACCAGAGCCATTTCCCGGTAATTGGAGAGACTGATCCTGAGGTCAGTTCCCAGTGTTTGGAGAGACTGTTCCTGCGCCCAGTTCCCAGTGTTTGGAGAGACTGTTCGTGAGTCCCATTCCCAGTGTTTGGAGAGACAGTTCTTGAGCCCAGTTCCCAGTGTTTGCAGAGACTGTTCCTGAGCCCAGTTCACAGTGTTTGGAGACACAGTTCCTCAGCCAAGTTCCCATTGTTTGGAGAGACAGTTCCTCAGCCCAGTTCCCAGTGTTTGGAGAGTCTGTTCCTGAGCCCAGTTCGCAGTATTTGGAGAGACTGTTCTTGAGCCCGGTACCCAGTGTTTGGAGAGACAGTTCCTCAGCCCGGGTCCCAGTGTTTGGAGAGACTGTCCTTGAGCCCAGTACCCAGTGTTTGGAGAGACAGTTCCTCCGCCCAGTTCCCAGTGTTTGGATAGTCTGTTCCTGAGCCCAGTTCCCAGTATTTGGAGAGACTGTTCTTGAGCCCGGTACCCAGTGTTTGGAGAGACAGTTCCTCAGCCCGGGTCCCAGTGTTTGGAGGGACTGTCCCTGAGCCCAGTACCCAGTGATTCGAGAGATAGTTCCTCAGCCCATTTCCCATTATTTGGAGAGACTGATCCTGAGTCCAATTCCCAATGTTTGGAAAGAATGTTCCTGAGCCCAGTTCCCAGTGTTTGGGCATACTGTTCCTGTCCAGTTCCCAGTGTTTGGAGAGAATGTCCTTGTGCCCAGTTCCCAGTGTTTGGAGAGTCTCTTCCTTAGCCCAGTTCCCAGTGTTTGAGGAGACTGTTCCTGTTTCCAGTTCACAGTGTTTGGAGAGACTGTTCCTCAGCCCTGTTCCCAGTGTTTGGAGAGTCTGTTCCTGAGCCCAGTTCCCATTGTTTGGAGAGACTGTTCTTGAGCCCAGTTCCCAGTGTTTGGAGAGACTGTTCCTGAGACCAGTTCCCAGTGATTGGAGAGACTGATCCTGAGCCCCGTTCCCAGTGTTTGGAGAGTCTCTTCCTGAGCCCAGTTCCCAGTGTTTGGAGAGACTGTTCTTCAGCCCATTTCCCATTGTTTGGAGTGACTGTTTTTGAGCCCAGTTCTCAGTGTTTGAAGAGACTGTTGTTGAGCCCAGTTCTCAGTGTTTGGAGAGACTGTTCTTGAGCCCAGTTCCCAGTGTTTGGAGAGACTGTTCTTGAGCCCAGTTCTCAGTGTTTGGATAGACTGTTCTTGAGCCCACTTCCCAGTGTTTGGAGAGAGTGTTCTTGAGCCCAGTTCCCAGTGTTTGGAGAGACTGTCCTTGAGCCCAGTTCTCAGTGTTTGGAGAGACTGTTCTTGAGCCCAGTTCCCAGTGTTTGGAGTGACTGTTGTTGAGCCCAGTTCTCAGTGTTTGGAGAGACTTTTCTTGAGCCCAGTTCCCAGTGTTTGGAGAGACTGTTCTTGAGCCCACTTCCCAGTGTTTGGAGAGAGTGTTCTTGAGCCCAGTTCCCAGTGTTTGGAGAGACTGTCCTTGAGCCCAGTTCTCAGTGTTTGGAGAGACTGTTCTTGAGCCCAGTTCTCAGTGTTTGGAGAGACTGTTGTTGAGCCCAGTTCTCAGTGTTTGGAGAGACTTTTCTTGAGCCCAGTTCCCAGTGTTTGGAGTGACTGTATTTGAGCCCAGTTCTCAGTGTTTGGAGAGACTGTTCTTGAACCCAGTTCCCAGTGTTTGGAGTGACTGTTTTTGAGCCCAGTTCTCAGTGTTTGGAGAGACTGTTCTTGAGACCAGTTCCCTGTGATTGGAGAGACTATTACTGAGTCCGGTTCCCAGTTTTTGAAGAGACTGTTCCTGAGCTCAGTTCCCAGTGTTTGGAGAGACTGTTCCTGAGTCCAGTTCCCAGTGTTTGGAGAGAATGTCCTTGTGCCCAGTTCCCAGTGTTTGGAGAGACTTATCCTGAGCCATTTCCCAGTATATGGAGAGACTGATCCTGAGCTCAGTTCCCAGTGATTGGAGAGACTATTACTGAGTCCGGTTCCCAGTGTTTGGAGAGACTGTTCTTGAGCCCAGTTCCCAGTGTTTGGAGTGACTGTTTTTGAGCCCAGTTCTCAGTGTTTGGAGAGACTGTTGTTGAGCCCAGTTCTCAGTGTTTGGAGAGACTGTTCTTGAGCCCAGTTCCCAGTGTTTGGAGTGACTGCATTTGAGCCCAGTTCTCAGTGTTTGGAGAGACTGTTCTTGAGCCCAGTTCCCAGTGTTTGGAGTGACTGTTTTTGAGCCCAGTTCTCAGTATTTGGAGAGACTGTTCTTGAGCCCAGTTCCCAGTGATTGGAGAGACTATTCCTGAGTCCAGTTCCCAGTGTTTGGAGAGAATGTCCTTGTGCCCAGTTCCCAGTGTTTGGAGAGACTGTTCCTACGCCCAGTTCCCAGTATTTGGAGAGACTGTTCCTGAGTCCCATTCCCAATGTTTGGAGACACCGTTCTTGAGCCCAGTTCCCAGTGTTTGGAGAGATTGTTTTTGAGCCCAGTTCCCATTGTTTGGAGAGACTGTTCTTGAGCCCAGTTCCCAATGTTTGAAGAGAGTGTTCCTTAGCCCAGTTCCCAGTGTTTGGAGAGACTGTTCCTGAGTCCAGTTCCCAGTTTTCGAGAGACTGTCCTTGTGCCCAGTTCCCAGTGTTTGGAGAGACCTAACCAGAGCCATTTCCCGGTAATTGGAGAGACTGATCCTGAGGTCAGTTCCCAGTGTTTGGAGAGACTGTTCCTGCGCCCAGTTCCCAGTGTTTGGAGAGACTGTTCGTGAGTCCCATTCCCAGTGTTTGGAGAGACAGTTCTTGAGCCCAGTTCCCAGTGTTTGCAGAGACTGTTCCTGAGCCCAGTTCACAGTGTTTGGAGACACAGTTCCTCAGCCAAGTTCCCATTGTTTGGAGAGACAGTTCCTCAGCCCAGTTCCCAGTGTTTGGAGAGTCTGTTCCTGAGCCCAGTTCGCAGTATTTGGAGAGACTGTTCTTGAGCCCGGTACCCAGTGTTTGGAGAGACAGTTCCTCAGCCCGGTACCCAGTGTTTGGAGAGACAGTTCCTCAGCCCAGTTCCCAGTGTTTGGAGAGTCTGTTCCTGAGCCCAGTTCGCAGTATTTGGAGAGACTGTTCTTGAGCCCGGTACCCAGTGTTTGGAGAGACAGTTCCTCAGCCAGGGTCCCAGTGTTTGGAGAGACTGTCCTTGAGCCCAGTACCCAGTGTTTGGAGAGACAGTTCCTCAGCCCAGTTCCCAGTATTTGGAGAGACTGTTCTTGAGCCCGGTACCCAGTGTTTGGAGAGACAGTTCCTCAGCTTGGGTCCCAGTGTTTGGAGAGACTGTTCTTGAGCCCACTTCCCAGTGTTTGGAGAGAGTGTTCTTGAGCCCAGTTCCCAGTGTTTGGAGAGACTGTCCTTGAGCCCAGTTCTCAGTGTTTGGAGAGACTGTTCTTGAGCCCAGTTCCCAGTGTTTGGAGTGACTGTTTTGAGCCCATTTCTCAGTGTTTGGAGAGACTTTTCTTGAGCCCAGTTCCCAGTGTTTGGAGAGACTGTTCTTGAGCCCGGTACCCAGTGTTTGGAGAGACAGTTCCTCAGCCCGGGTCCCAGTGTTTGGAGAGACTGTTCTTGAGCCCACTTCCCAGTGTTTGGAGAGAGTGTTCTTGAGCCCAGTTCCCAGTGTTTGGAGAGACTGTCCTTGAGCCCAGTTCTCAGTGTTTGGAGAGACTGTTCTTGAGCCCAGTTCCCAGTGTTTGGAGTGACTGTTTTGAGCCCATTTCTCAGTGTTTGGAGAGACTTTTCTTGAGCCCAGTTCCCAGTGTTTGGAGTGACTGTATTTGAGCCCAGTTCTCAGTGTTTGGAGAGACTGTTCTGGAGCCCAGTTCCCAGTGTTTGGAGTGACTGTTTTTGAGCCCAGTTCTCAGTGTTTGGAGAGACTGTTCTTGAGCCCAGTTCCCAGTGATTGGAGAGACTATTACTGAGTCCGGTTCCCAGTTTTTGAAGAGACTGTTCCTGAGCTCAGTTCCCAGTGTTTGTAGAGACTGTTCCTGAGTCCAGTTCCCAGTGTTTGGAGAGAATGTCCTTGTGCCCAGTTCCCAGTGTTTGGAGAGACTTATCCTGAGCCATTTCCCAGTATATGGAGAGACTGATCCTGAGCTCAGTTCCCAGTGATTGGAGAGACTATTACTGAGTCCGGTTCCCAGTGTTTGGAGAGACTGTTCTTGAGCCCAGTTCCCAGTGTTTGGAGTGACTGTTTTTGAGCCCAGTTCTCAGTGTTTGGAGAGACTGTTGTTGAGCCCAGTTCTCAGTGTTTGGAGAGACTGTTCTTGAGCCCAGTTCCCAGTGTTTGGAGTGACTGCATTTGAGCCCAGTTCTCAGTGTTTGGAGAGACTGTTCTTGAGCCCAGTTCCCAGTGTTTGGAGAGACTGTTCTTGAGCCCAGTTCCCAGTGATTGGAGAGACTATTACTGAGTCCGGTTCCCAGTGTTTGAAGAGACTGTTCCTGAGCTCAGTTCCCAGTGTTTGGAGAGACTGTTCCTGAGTCCAGTTCCCAGTGTTTGGAGAGAATGTCCTTGTGCCCAGTTCCCAGTGTTTGGAGAGACTGTTCCTACGCCCAGTTCCCAGTATTTGGAGAGACTGTTCCTGAGTCCCATTCCCTATGTTTGGAGACACCGTTCTTGAGCCCAGTTCCCAGTGTTTGGAGAGATTGTTTTTGAGCCCAGTTCCCAGTGTTTGGAGAGACAGTTCCTGAGCCCAGTTCCCAGTGTTTGGAGAATGTGTTCCTGAGCCCAGTTCCCATTGTTTGGAGAGACTGTTCTTGAGCCCAGTTCCCAATGTTTGAAGAGAGTGTTCCTTAGCCCAGTTCCCAGTGTTTGGAGAGACTGTTCCTGAGTCCAGTTCCCAGTTTTCGAGAGACTGTCCTTGTGCCCAGTTCCCAGTGTTTGGAGAGACCTAACCAGAGCCATTTCCCGGTAATTGGAGAGACTGATCCTGAGGTCAGTTCCCAGTGTTTGGAGAGACTGTTCCTGCGCCCAGTTCCCAGTGTTTGGAGAGACTGTTCGTGAGTCCCATTCCCAGTGTTTGGAGAGACAGTTCTTGAGCCCAGTTCCCAGTGTTTGCAGAGACTGCTCCTGAGCCCAGTTCACAGTGTTTGGAGAGACAGTTCCTCAGCCAAGTTCCCATTGTTTGGAGAGACAGTTCCTCAGCCCAGTTCCCAGTATTTGGAGAGACTGTTCTTGAGCCCGGTACCCAGTGTTTGGAGAGACAGTTCCTCAGCCCGGGTCCCAGTGTTTGGAGAGACTGTTCCTGAGTCCCATTTCCAATGTTTGGAGACACCGTTCTTGAGCCCAGTTCCCAGTGTTTGGAGAGACTGTTCTTGAGCCCAGTTCCCAGTGTTTGGAGAGAGTGTTCTTGAGCCCAGTTCCCAGTGTTTGTAGAGACTGTCCTTGAGCCCAGTTCTCAGTGTTTGGAGAGACTGTTCTTGAGCCCAGTTCCCAGTGTTTGGAGTGACTGTTTTTGAGCCCAGTTCTCAGTGTTTGGAGAGACTGTTGTTGAGCCCACTTCTCAGTGTTTGGAGAAACTGTTCTTGAGCCCAGTTCCCAGTGTTTGGAGTGACTGTTTTTGAGCCCAGTTCTCAGTGTTTGGAGAGACTGTTCTTGAGCCCAGTTCCCAGTGATTGGAGAGACTATTACTGAGTCCGGTTCCCAGTGTTTGAAGAGACTGTTCCTGAGCTCAGTTCCCAGTGTTTGGAGAGACTGTTCCTGAGTCCAGTTCCCAGTGTTTGGAGAGAATGTCCTTGTGCCCAGTTCCCAGTATTTGGAGAGACTTATCCTGAGCCATTTCCCAGTATATGGAGAGACTGATCCTGAGCTCAGTTCCCAATGTTTGGAGAGACTGTTCCTACGCCCAGTTCCCAGTATTTGGAGAGACTGTTCCTGAGTCCCATTCCCAATGTTTGGAGACACCGTTCTTGAGCCCAGTTCCCAGTGTTTGGAGAGATTGTTTTTGAGCCCAGTTCCCAGTGTTTGGAGAGACAGTTCCTGAGCCCAGTTCCCAGTGTTTGGAGAATGTGTTCCTGAGCCCAGTTCCCATTGTTTGGAGAGACTGTTCTTGAGCCCAGTTCCCAATGTTTGAAGAGAGTGTTCCTTAGCCCAGTTCCCAGTGTTTGGAGAGACTGTTCCTGAGTCCAGTTCCCAGTTTTCGAGAGACTGTCCTTGTGCCCAGTTCCCAGTGTTTGGAGAGACCTAACCAGAGCCATTTCCCGGTAATTGGAGAGACTGATCCTGAGGTCAGTTCCCAGTGTTTGGAGAGACTGTTCCTGCGCCCAGTTCCCAGTGTTTGGAGAGACTGTTCGTGAGTCCCATTCCCAGTGTTTGGAGAGACAGTTCTTGAGCCCAGTTCCCAGTGTTTGCAGAGACTGCTCCTGAGCCCAGTTCACAGTGTTTGGAGACACAGTTCCTCAGCCAAGTTCCCATTGTTTGGAGAGACAGTTCCTCAGCCCCCCAGTTCCCAGTGTTTGGAGAGTCTGTTCCTGAGCCCAGTTCGCAGTATTTGGAGAGACTGTTCTTGAGCCCGGTACCCAGTGTTTGGAGAGACAGTTCCTCAGCCCGGTACCCAGTGTTTGGAGAGACAGTTCCTCAGCCCAGTTCCCAGTGTTTGGATAGTCTGTTCCTGAGCCCAGTTCCCAGTATTTGGAGAGACTGTTCTTGAGCCCGTTACCCAGTGTTTGGAGAGACAGTTCCTCAGCCCGGGTCCCAGTGTTTGGAGGGACTGTCCTTGAGCCCAGTACCCAGTGATTCGAGAGATAGTTCCTCAGCCCATTTCCCATTATTTGGAGAGACTGATCCTGAGTCCAATTCCCAATGTTTGGAAAGAATGTTCCTGAGCCCAGTTCCCAGTGTTTGGGCAGACTGTTCCTGAGTCCAGTTCCCAGTGTTTGGAGAGAATGTCCTTGTGCCCAGTTCCCAGTGTTTGGAGAGTCTCTTCCTTAGCCCAGTTCCCAGTGTTTGAGGAGACTGTTCCTGTTTCCAGTTCACAGTGTTTGGAGAGACTGTTCCTCAGCCCTGTTCCCAGTGTTTGGAGAGTCTGTTCCTGAGCCCAGTTCCCATTGTTTGGAGAGACTGTTCTTGAGCCCAGTTCCCAGTGTTTGGAGAGACTGTTCCTGAGACCAGTTCCCAGTGATTGGAGAGACTGATCCTGAGCCCCGTTCCCAGTGTTTGGAGAGTCTCTTCCTGAGCCCAGTTCCCAGTGTTTGGAGAGACTGTTCTTCAGCCCATTTCCCAGTGCTTGGAGTGACTGTTTTTGAGCCCAGTTCTCAGTGTTTGGAGAGACTGTTGTTGAGCCCAGTTCTCAGTGTTTGGAGAGACTGTTCTTGAGCCCAGTTCCCAGTGTTTGGAGAGACTGTTCTTGAGCCCAGTTCTGAGTGTTTGGAGAGACTGTTCTTGAGCCCACTTCCCAGTGTTTGTAGAGAGTGTTCTTGAGCCCAGTTCCCAGTGTTTGGAGAGACTGTCCTTGAGCCCAGTTCTCAGTGTTTGGAGAGACTGTTCTTGAGCCCAGTTCCCAGTGTTTGGAGTGACTGTTTTTGAGCCCAGTTCTCAGTGTTTGGAGAGACTGTTGTTGAGCCCAGTTCTCAGTGTTTGGAGAGACTTTTCTTGAGCCCAGTTCCCAGTGTTTGGAGTGACTGTATTTGAGCCCAGTTCTCAGTGTTTGGAGAGACTGTTCTTGAGCCCAGTTCCCAGTGTTTGGAGTGACTGTTTTTGAGCCCAGTTCTCAGTGTTTGGAGAGACTGTTCTTGAGTCCAGTTCCCAGTGATTGGAGAGACTATTACTGAGTCCGGTTCCCAGTGTTTGAAGAGAATGTTCCTGAGCTCAGTTCCCAGTGTTTGCAGAGACTGTTCCTGAGTCCAGTTCCCAGTGTTTGGAGAGAATGTTCTTGTGCCCAGTTCCCAGTGTTTGGAGAGACTTATCCTGAGCCATTTCCCAGTATATGGAGAGACTGATCCTGAGCTCAGTTCCCAGTGTTTGGAGAGACTGTTCCTGAGTCCCATTCCCAATGTTTGGAGACACCGTTCTTGAGCCCAGTTCCCAGTGTTTGGAGAGATTGTTTTTGAGCCCAGTTCCCAGTGTTTGGAGAGACAGTTCCTGAGCCCAGTTCCCAGTGTTTGGAGAATGTGTTCCTGAGCCCAGTTCCCATTGTTTGGAGAGACTGTTCTTGAGCCCAGTTCCCAATGTTTGAAGAGAGTGTTCCTTAGCCCAGTTCCCAGTGTTTGGAGAGACTGTTCCTGAGTCCAGTTCCCAGTTTTCGAGAGACTGTCCTTGTGCCCAGTTCCCAGTGTTTGGAGAGACCTAACCAGAGCCATTTCCCGGTAATTGGAGAGACTGATCCTGAGGTCAGTTCCCAGTGTTTGGAGAGACTGTTCCTGCGCCCAGTTCCCAGTGTTTGGAGAGACTGTTCGTGAGTCCCATTCCCAGTGTTTGGAGAGACAGTTCTTGAGCCCAGTTCCCAGTGTTTGCAGAGACTGTTCCTGAGCCCAGTTCACAGTGTTTGGAGACACAGTTCCTCAGCCAAGTTCCCATTGTTTGGAGAGACAGTTCCTCAGCCCAGTTCCCAGTGTTTGGAGAGTCTGTTCCTGAGCCCAGTTCGCAGTATTTGGAGAGACTGTTCTTGAGCCCGGTACCCAGTGTTTGGAGAGACAGTTCCTCAGCCCGGGTCCCAGTGTTTGGAGAGACTGTCCTTGAGCCCAGTACCCAGTGTTTGGAGAGACAGTTCCTCAGCCCAGTTCCCAGTGTTTGGATAGTCTGTTCCTGAGCCCAGTTCCCAGTATTTGGAGAGACTGTTCTTGAGCCCAGTACCCAGTGATTCGAGAGATAGTTCCTCAGCCCATTTCCCATTATTTGGAGAGACTGATCCTGAGTCCAATTCCCAATGTTTGGAAAGAATGTTCCTGAGCCCAGTTCCCAGTGTTTGGGCAGACTGTTCCTGAGTCCAGTTCCCAGTGTTTGGAGAGAATGTCCTTGTGCCCAGTTCCCAGTGTTTGGAGAGTCTCTTCCTTAGCCCAGTTCCCAGTGTTTGGCGAGACTGTTCCTGAGCCCAGTTCCCAGTGTTTGAGGAGACTGTTCCTGTTTCCAGTTCACAGTGTTTGGAGAGACTGTTGCTCAGCCCTGTTCCCAGTGTTTGGAGAGTCTGTTCCTGAGCCCAGTTCCCATTGTTTGGAGAGACTGTTCTTGAGCCCAGTTCCCAGTGTTTGGAGAGACTGTTCCTGAGACCAGTTCCCAGTGATTGGAGAGACTGATCCTGAGCCCCGTTCCCAGTGTTTGGAGAGTCTCTTCCTGAGCCCAGTTCCCAGTGTTTGGAGAGACTGTTCGTGAGCCCAGTTCCCAGTGTTTGGAGAGTCTGCTCCTGAGCCCAGTTCCCAGTGTTTGAAGAGACTGTTCCTGTGTCCAGTTCCCAGTGTTTGGAGAGACTGTTCCTCAGCCCTGTTCCCAGTGTTTGGAGAGTCTGTTCCTGAGCCCTGTTCCCATTGTTTGGAGAGACTGTTCTTGAGCCCAGTTCCCAGTATTTGGAGAGACTGTTCCTGAGCCCAGTTCCCAGTGTTTGGAGAGACTGTTACTGAGCCCAGTTCCAATGTTTGGAGTAACTGTTCTTGAGCCCAGTTCCCAGTGTTTGGAGAGACTGTTCTTGATTCCAGTTCCCAGTGTTTGGAGAGACTGTTCCTGAGCCCAGTTCCCAGTGTTTGGAGCGACTGTTCTTGAGCCCAGTTGCCAGTGTTTGGAGAGACTGTTCTTGAGCCCACTTACCAGTGTTTGGAGAGACTGTTCTTGAGCTCAGTTCCCAGTGTTTGGAGAGACTGTTCTTGAGCTCAGTTCCCAGTGTTTGGAGAGAATGTACTTGAGCCCAGTTCCCACTGTTTGCAGAGACTGTTCTTGAGCCCAGTTCTCATTGTTTGGAGAGACTGTTCTTGAGCCCAGTTCCCAGTGTTTTGAGAGACTGTTCTTGAGTCGAGTTCCCAGTGTTTGGAGAGAATGTTCCTGAGTCCAGTTCCCAGTGTTTGGAGAGACTATTCCTCAGTCCAGTTTCCAGTGTTTGAAGAGACTGTTCCTGAGCCCAGTTCCCAGTGTTTGGAGAGACTGTCCTTGTGCCCAGTTCCCAGTGTTTGGAGAGACTGATCCTGAGCCATTTCCCAGCATGTCGAGAGACTGATGCTGAGCTCAGTTCCCAGTGTTTGGAGAGACTGTTCCTGCCCCCAGTTCCCAGTATTTGGAGAGACTGTTCCTGAGTCCCATTCCCAGTGATTGGAAAGACTGTTCTTGAGCCCAGTTCCCAGTATTTGGAGAGACTGTTGCTGAGCGTAGTTCCCAGTGTTTGCAGATACTGTTCCTGAGCCCAGTTCCCAGTGTTTGGAGAGACAGTTCCTCAGCCCGGTTCCCACTGTTTGGAGAATGTGTTCCTGAAACCAGTTCCCAGTGTTTGGAGCGACAGTTCCTGAGCCCAGTTCCCAGTGCTTGGAGAGACTGTTCCTGAGCCCAGTTCCCAGTGTTTGGAGAGACTGTTCTTGAGCCCAGTTCCCAGTATTTGGAAAGACTGTTCTTGAGCCCAATTCCCATTGTTTGGAGAGACTGTTCCTGAGCCCAGTTCCTAGTGTTTGGAGAGACTGTTCCTGAGTCCAGATCCCAGAGTTTGGAGAGACTGTCCTTGTGCCCAGTTCCCAGTGTTTGGAGAGACTTATCCTGAGCCATTTCCTAGTAATTGGAGAGACTGATCCTGTGCTCAGTTCCCAGTGTTTGGAGAGACTGTTCCTGCGCCCAGTTCCCAGTGTTTGGAGAGACTGTTCTGAGTCCCATTCCCAGTGTTTGGAGAGACTGTTCTTGAGCCCAGTTCCCAGTGTTTGGAGAGACAGCTCTTGAGCCCAGTTCCCAGTGTTTGGAGAGACTGTTCCTGATTCCATTTCCCAGTGTTTGGAGAGACTGTTCCTGAGTCCTGTTCCCAGTGTTTGGAGAGACTGTCCTTGTGCCCAGTTCCCAGTGTTTGGAGAAACTGATCCTGAGCCAATTCCCAACTTAGGGAGAGACTGATGCTGAGCTCAGTTCCCAGTGTTTGGAGAGACTGTTCCTGCGCCCAGTTCCCTGTATTTGGAGAGAAAGTTCCTGAGTCCCATTCCCAGTGTTTGGAGAGACTGTTCTTGAGCCCAGTTCCCAGTATTTGGAGAGAATGTTCTTGAGCCCAGTTCCCAGTGTTTGCAGAGACTGTTCCTGAGCCCAGTTCCCAGTGTTTGGAGAGGCAGTTCCTCAGCCCGGTTCCCAGTCTTTGGAGAATGTGTTCCTGAGCCCTGTTCCCATTGTTTAGAGAGACTGTTCCTGAGCCCAGTTCCCAGTGTTTGGAGACACTGTTCCTGAGCCCAGTTCCCAGTGTTTGGAGAGACAGTTCCTGAGCCCAGTTCCCAGTGTTTGGAGAATGTGTTCCTGAGCCCAGTTCCCATTGTTTGGAGAGACTGTTCTTGAGCCCAGTTCCCAATGTTTGAAGAGAGTGTTCCTTAGCCCAGTTCCCTGTGTTTGGAGAGACTGTTCCTGAGTCCAGTTCCCAGTTTTCGAGAGACTGTCCTTGTGCCCAGTTCCCAATGTTTGGAGAGACCTAACCAGAGCCATTTCCCGGTAATTGGAGAGACTGATCCTGAGGTCAGTTCCCAGTGTTTGGAGAGACTGTTCCTGCGCCCAGTTCCCAGTGTTTGGAGAGACTGTTCGTGAGTCCCATTCCCAGTGTTTGGAGAGACAGTTCTTGAGCCCAGTTCCCAGTGTTTGCAGAGACTGTTCCTGAGCCCAGTTCTCAGTGTTTGGAGACACAGTTCCTCAGCCAAGTTCCCATTGTTTGGAGAGACAGTTCCTCAGCCCAGTTCCCAGTGTTTGGAGAGTCTGTTCCTGAGCCCAGTTCGCAGTATTTGGAGAGACTGTTCTTGAGCCCGGTACCCAGTGTTTGGAGAGACAGTTCCTCAGCCCGGGTCCCAGTGTTTGGAGAGACTGTCCTTGAGCCCAGTACCCAGTGTTTGGAGAGACAGTTCCTCAGCCCAGTTCCCAGTGTTTGGATAGTCTGTTCCTGAGCCCAGTTCCCAGTATTTGGAGAGACTGTTCTTGAGCCCGGTACCCAGTGTTTGGAGAGACAGTTCCTCAGCCCGGGTCCCAGTGTTTGGAGAGACTGTCCTTGAGCCCAGTACCCAGTGATTCGAGAGATAGTTCCTCAGCCCATTTCCCATTATCTGGAGAGACTGATCCTGAGTCCAATTCCCAATGTTTGGAAAGAATGTTCCTGAGCCCAGTTCCCAGTGTTTGGGCAGACTGTTCCTGAGTCCAGTTCCCAGTGTTTGGAGAGAATGTCCTTTTGCCCAGTTCCCAGTGTTTGGAGAGTCTCTTCCTTAGCCCAGTTCCCAGTGTTTGGCGAGACTGTTCCTGAGCCCAGTTCCCAGTGTTTGAGGAGACTGTTCCTGTTTCCAGTTCACAGTGTTTGGAGAGACTGTTGCTCAGCCCTGTTCCCAGTGTTTGGAGAGTCTGTTCCTGAGCCCAGTTCCCAGTGTTTGGAGAGACTGTTCTTGAGCCCAGTTCCCAGTGTTTGGAGAGACTGTTCCTGAGACCAGTTCCCAGTGATTGGAGAGACTGATCCTGAGCCCCGTTCCCAGTGTTTGGAGAGTCTCTTCCTGAGCCCAGTTCCCAGTGTTTGGAGAGTCTGCTCCTGAGCCCAGTTCCCAGTGTTTGAAGAGACTGTTCCTGTGTCCAGTTCCCAGTGTTTGGAGAGACTGTTCCTCAGCCCTGTTCCCAGTGTTTGGAGAGTCTGTTCCTGAGCCCTGTTCCCATTGTTTGGAGAGACTGTTCTTGAGCCCAGTTCCCAGTATTTGGAGAGACTGTTCCTGAGCCCAGTTCCCAGTGTTTGGAGAGACTGTTACTGAGCCCAGTTCCAATGTTTGGAGTAACTGTTCTTGAGCCCAGTTCCCAGTGTTTGGAGAGACTGTTCTTGATTCCAGTTCCCAGTGTTTGGAGAGACTGTTCCTGAGCCCAGTTCCCAGTGTTTGGAGCGACTGTTCTTGAGCCGACTTCCCAGTGTTTGGAGAGACTGTTCTTGAGCCCAGTTCCCAGTGTTTGGAGAGACTGTTCCTGAGACCAGTTCCCAGTGATTGGAGAGACTGATCCTGAGCCCCGTTCCCAGTGTTTGGAGAGTCTCTTCCTGAGCCCAGTTCCCAGTGTTTGGAGAGACTGTTCCTGAGCCCAGTTCCCAGTGTTTGGAGCGACTGTTCTTGAGCCGACTTCCCAGTGTTTGGAGAGACTGTTCTTGAGCCGACTTCCCAGTGTTTGGAGAGACTGTTCCTCAGCCCTGTTCCCAGTGTTTGGAGAGTCTGTTCCTGAGCCCAGTTCCCATTGTTTGGAGAGACTGTTCTTGAGCCCAGTTCCCAGTGTTTGGAGAGACTGTTCCTGAGACCAGTTCCCAGTGATTGGAGAGACTGATCCTGAGCCCCGTTCCCAGTGTTTGGAGAGTCTCTTCCTGAGCCCAGTTCCCAGTGTTTGGAGAGACTGTTCTTGAGCCCAGTTCCCAGTGTTTGGAGAGTCTGCTCCTGAGCCCAGTTCCCAGTGTTTGAAGAGACTGTTCCTGTGTCCTGTTCCCAGTGTTTGGAGAGACTGTTCCTCAGCCCTGTTCCCAGTGTTTGGAGAGTCTGTTCCTGAGCCCTGTTCCCATTGTTTGGAGAGACTGTTCTTGAGCCCAGTTCCCAGTATTTGGAGAGACTGTTCCTGAGCCCAGTTCCCAGTGTTTGTAGAGACTGTTACTGAGCCCAGTTCCAATGTTTGGAGTAACTGTTCTTGAGCCCAGTTCCCAGTGTTTGGAGAGACTGTTCTTGATTCCAGTTCCCAGTGTTTGGAGAGACTGTTCCTGAGCCCAGTTCCCAGTGTTTGGAGCGACTGTTCTTGAGCCGACTTCCCAGTGTTTGGAGAGACTGTTCTTGAGCCCAGTTCCCAGTGTTTGGAGAGACTGTTCTTGAGCTCAGTTCCCAGTGTTTGGAGAGAATGTACTTGAGCCCAGTTCCCACTGTTTGCAGAGACTGTTCTTGAGCCCAGTTCTCATTGTTTGGAGAGACAGTTCTTGAGCACATTTCCCAGTGTTTGCAGAGACTGTTCCTGAGCCCAGTTCACAGTGTTTGGAGACACAGTTCCTCAGCCAAGTTCCCATTGTTTGGAGAGACAGTTCCTCAGCCCAGTTCCCAGTGTTTGGAGAGTCTGTTCCTGAGCCCAGTTCGCAGTATTTGGAGAGACTGTTCTTGAGCCCGGTACCCAGTGTTTGGAGAGACAGTTCCTCAGCCCGTGTCCCAGTGTTTGGAGAGACTGTCCTTGAGCCCAGTACCCAGTGTTTGGAGAGACAGTTCCTCAGCCCAGTTCCCAGTGTTTGGAGAGACTGTTCTTGAGCCCAGTTCCCAGTGTTTGGAGAGTCTGCTCCTGAGCCCAGTTCCCAGTGTTTGAAGAGACTGTTCCTGTGTCCAGTTCCCAGTGTTTGGAGAGACTGTTCCTCAGCCCTGTTCCCAGTGTTTGGAGAGTCTGTTCCTGAGCCCTGTTCCCATTGTTTGGAGAGACTGTTCTTGAGCCCAGTTCCCAGTATTTGGAGAGACTGTTCCTGAGCCCAGTTCCCAGTGTTTGGAGAGACTGTTACTGAGCCCAGTTCCAATGTTTGGAGTAACTGTTCTTGAGCCCAGTTCCCAGTGTTTGGAGAGACTGTTCTTGATTCCAGTTCCCAGTGTTTGGAGAGACTGTTCCTGAGCCCAGTTCCCAGTGTTTGGAGCGACTGTTCTTGAGCCGACTTCCCAGTGTTTGGAGAGACTGTTCTTGAGCCCAGTTCCCAGTGTTTGGAGAGACTGTTCCTGAGACCAGTTCCCAGTGATTGGAGAGACTGATCCTGAGCCCCGTTCCCAGTGTTTGGAGAGTCTCTTCCTGAGCCCAGTTCCCAGTGTTTGGAGAGACTGTTCCTGAGCCCAGTTCCCAGTGTTTGGAGCGACTGTTCTTGAGCCGACTTCCCAGTGTTTGGAGAGACTGTTCTTGAGCCGACTTCCCAGTGTTTGGAGAGACTGTTCCTCAGCCCTGTTCCCAGTGTTTGGAGAGTCTGTTCCTGAGCCCAGTTCCCATTGTTTGGAGAGACTGTTCTTGAGCCCAGTTCCCAGTGTTTGGAGAGACTGTTCCTGAGACCAGTTCCCAGTGATTGGAGAGACTGATCCTGAGCCCCGTTCCCAGTGTTTGGAGAGTCTCTTCCTGAGCCCAGTTCCCAGTGTTTGGAGAGACTGTTCTTGAGCCCAGTTCCCAGTGTTTGGAGAGTCTGCTCCTGAGCCCAGTTCCCAGTGTTTGAAGAGACTGTTCCTGTGTCCTGTTCCCAGTGTTTGGAGAGACTGTTCCTCAGCCCTGTTCCCAGTGTTTGGAGAGTCTGTTCCTGAGCCCTGTTCCCATTGTTTGGAGAGACTGTTCTTGAGCCCAGTTCCCAGTATTTGGAGAGACTGTTCCTGAGCCCAGTTCCCAGTGTTTGTAGAGACTGTTACTGAGCCCAGTTCCAATGTTTGGAGTAACTGTTCTTGAGCCCAGTTCCCAGTGTTTGGAGAGACTGTTCTTGATTCCAGTTCCCAGTGTTTGGAGAGACTGTTCCTGAGCCCAGTTCCCAGTGTTTGGAGCGACTGTTGTTGAGCCGACTTCCCAGTGTTTGGAGAGACTGTTCTTGAGCCCAGTTCCCAGTGTTTGGAGAGACTGTTCTTGAGCTCAGTTCCCAGTGTTTGGAGAGAATGTACTTGAGCCCAGTTCCCACTGTTTGCAGAGACTGTTCTTGAGCCCAGTTCTCATTGTTTGGAGAGACAGTTCTTGAGCCCATTTCCCAGTGTTTGCAGAGACTGTTCCTGAGCCCAGTTCACAGTGTTTGGAGACACAGTTCCTCAGCCAAGTTCCCATTGTTTGGAGAGACAGTTCCTCAGCCCAGTTCCCAGTGTTTGGAGAGTCTGTTCCTGAGCCCAGTTCGCAGTATTTGGAGAGACTGTTCTTGAGCCCGGTACCCAGTGTTTGGAGAGACAGTTCCTCAGCCCGTGTCCCAGTGTTTGGAGAGACTGTCCTTGAGCCCAGTACCCAGTGTTTGGAGAGACAGTTCCTCAGCCCAGTTCCCAGTGTTTGGATAGTCTGTTCCTGAGCCCAGTTCCCAGTATTTGGTGAGACTGTTCTTGAGCCCGGTACCCAGTGTTTGGAGAGACAGTTCCTCAGCCCGGGTCCCAGTGTTTGGAGAGACTGTCCTTGAGCCCAGTACCCAGTGATTCGAGAGATAGTTCCTCAGCCCATTTCCCATTATTTGGAGAGACTGATCCTGAGTCCAATTCCCAATGTTTGGAAAGAATGTTCCTGAGCCCAGTTCCCAGTGTTTGGGCAGACTGTTCCTGAGTCCAGTTCCCAGTGTTTGGAGAGAATGTCCTTGTGCCCAGTTCCCAGTGTTTGGAGAGTCTCTTCCTTAGCCCAGTTCCCAGTGTTTGGCGAGACTGTTCCTGAGCCCAGTTCCCAGTGTTTGAGGAGACTGTTCCTGTTTCCAGTTCACAGTGTTTGGAGAGACTGTTCCTCAGCCCTGTTCCCAGTGTTTGGAGAGACTGTTCCCGAGACCAGTTCCCAGTGATTGGAGAGACTGATCCTGAGCCCCGTTCCCAGTGTTTGGAGAGTCTCTTCCTGAGCCCAGTTCCCAGTGTTTGGAGAGACTGTTCTTGAGCCCAGTTCCCAGTGTTTGGAGAGTCTGCTCCTGAGCCCAGTTCCCAGTGTTTGAAGAGACTGTTCCTGTGTCCAGTTCCCAGTGTTTGGAGAGACTGTTCCTCAGCCCTGTTCCCAGTGTTTGGAGAGTCTGTTCCTGAGCCCTGTTCCCATTGTTTGGAGAGACTGTTCTTGAGCCCAGTTCCCAGTATTTGGAGAGACTGTTCCTGAGCCCAGTTCCCAGTGTTTGTAGAGACTGTTACTGAGCCCAGTTCCAATGTTTGGAGTAACTGTTCTTGAGCCCAGTTCCCAGTGTTTGGAGAGACTGTTCTTGATTCCAGTTCCCAGTGTTTGGCGAGACTGTTCCTGAGCCCAGTTCCCAGTGTTTGAGGAGACTGTTCCTGTTTCCAGTTCACAGTGTTTGGAGAGACTGTTCCTCAGCCCTGTTCCCAGTGTTTGGAGAGTCTGTTCCTGAGCCCAGTTCCCATTGTTTGGAGAGACTGTTCTGGAGCCCAGTTCCCAGTGTTTGGAGAGACTGTTCCTGAGACCAGTTCCCAGTGATTGGAGAGACTGATCCTGAGCCCCGTTCCCAGTGTTTGGAGAGTCTCTTCCTGAGCCCAGTTCCCAGTGTTTGGAGAGACTGTTCTTGAGCCCAGTTCCCAGTGTTTGGAGAGTCTGCTCCTGAGCCCAGTTCCCAGTTTTTGAAGAGACTGTTCCTGTGTCCAGTTCCCAGTGTTTGGAGAGACTGTTCCTCAGCCCTGTTCCCAGTGTTTGGAGAGTCTGTTCCTGAGCCCTGTTCCCATTGTTTGGAGAGACTGTTCTTGAGCCCAGTTCCCAGTATTTGGAGAGACTGTTCCTGAGCCCAGTTCCCAGTGTTTGGAGAGACTGTTACTGAGCCCAGTTCCAATATTTGGAGTAACTGTTCTTGAGCCCAGTTCCCAGTGTTTGGAGAGACTGTTCTTGATTCCAGTTCCCAGTTTTTGGAGAGACGGTTCCTGAGCCCAGTTCCCAGTGTTTGGAGCGACTGTTCTTGGGCCCAGTTGCCAGTGTTTGGAGAGACTGTTCTTGAGCCCACTTACCAGTGTTTGGAGAGACTGTTCTTGAGCCCAGTTCCCAGTGTTTGGAGAGACTGTTCTTGAGCTCAGTTCCCAGTGTTTGGAGAGAATGTACTTGAGCCCAGTTCCCACTGTTTGCAGAGACTGTTCTTGAGCCCAGTTCTCATTGTTTGGAGAGACTGTTCTTGAGCCCAGTTCCCAGTGTTTTGAGAGACTGTTCTTGAGTCGAGTTACCAGTGTTTGGAGAGAATGTTCCTGAGTCCAGTTCCCAGTGTTTGGAGAGACTATTCCTCAGTCCAGTTTCCAGTGTTTGAAGAGACTGTTCCTGAGCCCAGTTCCCAGTGTTTGGAGAGACTGTCCTTGTGCCCAGTTCCCAGTGTTTGGAGAGACTGATCCTGAGCCATTTCCCAGCATGTCGAGAGACTGATGCTGAGCTCAGTTCCCAGTGTTTGGAGAGACTGTTCCTGCGCCCAGTTCCCAGTGTTTGGAGAGACTGTTCGTGAGTCCCATTCCCAGTGTTTGGAGAGACAGTTCTTGAGCCCAGTTCCCAGTGTTTGCAGAGACTGTTCCTGAGCCCAGTTCACAGTGTTTGGAGACACAGTTCCTCAGCCAAGTTCCCATTGTTTGGAGAGACAGTTCCTCAGCCTAGTTCCCAGTGTTTGGAGAGTCTGTTCCTGAGCCCAGTTCGCAGTATTTGGAGAGACTGTTCTTGAGCCCGGTACCCAGTGTTTGGAGAGACAGTTCCTCAGCCCGGGTCCCAGTGTTTGGAGAGACTGTCCTTGAGCCCAGTACCCAGTGTTTGGAGAGTCTGTTCCTGAGCCCAGTTCCCATTGTTTGGAGAGACTGTTCTTGAGCCCAGTTCCCAGTGTTTGGAGAGACTGTTCCTGAGACCAGTTCCCAGTGATTGGAGAGACTGATCCTGAGCCCCGTTCCCAGTGTTTGGAGAGTCTCTTCCTGAGCCCAGTTCCCAGTGTTTGGAGAGACTGTTCTTGAGCCCAGTTCCCAGTGTTTGGAGAGTCTGCTCCTGAGCCCAGTTCCCAGTGTTTGAAGAGACTGTTCCTGTGTCCAGTTCCCAGTGTTTGGAGAGGCTGTTCCTCAGCCCTGTTCCCAGTGTTTGGAGAGTCTGTTCCTGAGCCCTGTTCCCATTGTTTGGAGAGACTGTTCTTGAGCCCAGTTCCCAGTATTTGGAGAGACTGTTCCTGAGCCCAGTTCCCAGTGTTTGGAGAGACTGTTAATGAGCCCAGTTCCAATGTTTGGAGTAACTGTTCTTGAGCCCAGTTCCCAGTATTTGGAGAGACTGTTGCTGAGCGTAGTTCCCAGTGTTTGCAGATACTGTTGCTGAGCCCAGTTCCCAGTGTTTGGAGAGACAGTTCCTCAGCCCGGTTCCCACTGTTTGGAGAATGTGTTCCTGAAACCAGTTCCCATTGTTTGGAGCGACAGTTCCTGAGCCCAGTTCCCAGTGCTTGGAGAGACTGTTCCTGAGCCCAGTTCCCAGTGTTTGGAGAGACTGTTCTTGAGCCCAGTTCCCAGTATTTGGAAAGACTGTTCTTGAGCCCAATTCCCATTGTTTGGAGAGACTGTTCCTGAGCCCAGTTCCTAGTGTTTGGAGAGACTGTTCCTGAGTCCAGTTCCCAGAGTTTGGAGAGACTGTCCTTGTGCCCAGTTCCCAGTGTTTGGAGAGACTTATCCTGAGCCATTTCCCGGTAATTGGAGAGACTGATCCTGTGCTCAGTTCCCAGTGTTTGGAGAGACTGTTCCTGCGCCCAGTGCCCAGTGTTTGGAGAGACTGTTCTGAGTCCCATTCCCAGTGTTTGGAGAGACTGTTCTTGAGCCCAGTTCCCAGTGTTTGGAGAGACAGCTCTTGAGCCCAGTTCCCAGTGTTTGGAGAGACAATTCCTCAGTCCAGTTCCCAGTGTATGAAGAGACTGTTCCTGAGCCCAGTTCCCAGTGTTTGGAGAGACTGTTCCTGAGTCCATTTCCCAGTGTTTGGAGAGACTGTTCCTGAGTCCTGTTCCCAGTGTTTGGAGAGACTGTCCTTGTGCCCAGTTCCCAGTGTTTGGAGAGACTGATCCTGAGCCAATTCCCAACTTAGGGAGAGACTGATGCTGAGCTCAGTTCCCAGTGTTTGGAGAGACTGTTCCTGTGCCCAGTTCCCAGTATTTGGAGAGAATGTTCCTGAGTCCCATTCCCAGTGTTTGGAGACACTGTTCTTGAGCCCAGTTCCCAGTATTTGGAGAGAATGTTCTTGAGCCCAGTTCCCAGTGTTTGCAGAGACTGTTCCTGAGCCCAGTTCCCAGTGTTTGGAGAGGCAGTTCCTCAGCCCGGTTCCCAGTCTTTGGAGAATGTGTTCCTGAGCCCTGTTCCCATTGTTTAGAGGGACTGTTCCTGAGCCCAGTTCCCAGTGTTTGGAGACACTGTTCCTGAGCCCAGTTCCCAGTGTTTGGAGAGACAGTTCCTGAGCCCAGTTCCCAGTGTTTGGAGAATGTGTTCCTGAGCCCAGTTCCCATTGTTTGGAGAGACTGTTCTTGAGCCCAGTTCCCAATGTTTGAAGAGAGTGTTCCTTAGCCCAGTTCCCAGTGTTTGGAGAGACTGTTCCTGAGTCCAGTTCCCAGTTTTCGAGAGACTGTCCTTGTGCCCAGTTCCCAGTGTTTGGAGAGACCTAACCAGAGCCATTTCCCGGTAATTGGAGAGACTGATCCTGAGGTCAGTTCCCAGTGTTTGGAGAGACTGTTCCTGCGCCCAGTTCCCAGTGTTTGGAGAGACTGTTCGTGAGTCCCATTCCCAGTGTTTGGAGAGACAGTTCTTGAGCCCAGTTCCCAGTGTTTGCAGAGACTGTTCCTGAGCCCAGTTCACAGTGTTTGGAGACACAGTTCCTCAGCCAAGTTCCCATTGTTTGGAGAGACAGTTCCTCAGCCCAGTTCCCAGTGTTTGGAGAGTCTGTTCCTGAGCCCAGTTCGCAGTATTTGGAGAGACTGTTCTTGAGCCTGGTACCCAGTGTTTGGAGAGACAGTTCCTCAGCCCGGGTCCCAGTGTTTGGAGAGACTGTCCTTGAGCCCAGTACCCAGTGTTTGGAGAGACAGTTCCTCAGCCCAGTTCCCAGTGTTTGGATAGTCTGTTCCTGAGCCCAGTTCCCAGTATTTGGAGAGACTGTTCTTGAGCCCGGTACCCAGTGTTTGGAGAGACAGTTCCTCAGCCCGGGTCCCAGTGTTTGGAGAGACTGTCCTTGAGCCCAGTACCCAGTGATTCGAGAGATAGTTCCTCAGCCCATTTCCCATTATCTGGAGAGACCGATCCTGAGTCCAATTCACAATGTTTGGAAAGAATGTTCCTGAGCCCAGTTCCCAGTGTTTGGGCAGACTGTTCCTGAGTCCAGTTCCCAGTGTTTGGAGAGAATGTCCTTTTGCCCAGTTCCCAGTGTTTGGAGAGTCTCTTCCTTAGCCCAGTTCCCAGTGTTTGGCGAGACTGCTCCTGAGCCCAGTTCCCAGTGTTTGAGGAGACTGTTCCTGTTTCCAGTTCTCAGTGTTTGGAGAGACTGTTGCTCAGCCCTGTTCCCAGTGTTTGGAGAGTCTGTTCCTGAGCCCAGTTCCCATTGTTTGGAGAGACTGTTCTTGAGCCCAGTTCCCAGTGTTTGGAGAGACTGTTCCTGAGACCAGTTCCCAGTGATTGGAGAGACTGATCCTGAGCCCCGTTCCCAGTGTTTGGAGAGTCTCTTCCTGAGCCCAGTTCCCAGTGTTTGGAGAGACTGTTCTTGAGCCCAGTTCCCAGTGTTTGGAGAGTCTGCTCCTGAGCCCAGTTCCCAGTGTTTGAAGAGACTGTTCCTGTGTCCAGTTCCCAGTGTTTGGAGAGGCTGTTCCTCAGCCCTGTTACCAGTGTTTGGAGAGTCTGTTCCTGAGCCCTGTTCCCATTGTTTGGAGAGACTGTTCTTGAGCCCAGTTCCCAGTATTTGGAGAGACTGTTCCTGAGCCCAGTTCCCAGTGTTTGGAGAGACTGTTAATGAGCCCAGTTCCAATGTTTTGAGTAACTGTTCTTGAGCCCAGTTCCCAGTGTTTGGAGAGACTGTTCTTGATTCCAGTTCCCAGTGTTTGGAGAGACTGTTCCTGAGCCCAGTTCCCAGTGTTTGGAGCGACTGTTCTTGAGCCGACTTCCCAGTGTTTGGAGAGACTGTCCTTGTGCCCAGTTCCCAGTGTTTGGAGAGACTGATCCTGAGCCATTTCCCAGCATATGGAGAGACTGATGCTGAGCTCAGTTCCCACTGTTTGGAGAGACTGTTCCTGCCCCCAGTTTCCAGTATTTGGAGAGACTGTTCCTGAGTCCCATTCCCAGTGATTGGAAAGACTGTTCTTGAGCCCAGTTCCCAGTATTTGGAGAGACTGTTGATGAGTGTAGTTCCCAGTGTTTGCAGATACTGTTCCTGAGCCCTGTTCCCAGTGTTTGGAGAGACAGTTCCTCAGCCCGGTTCCCAGTGTTTGGAGAGTCTGTTCCTGAGCCCTGTTCCCATTGTTTGGAGAGACTGTTCTTGAGCCCAGTTCCCAGTATTTGGAGAGACTGTTCTTGAGTCGAGTTCCCAGTGTTTGGAGAGAATGTTCCTGAGTCCAGTTCCCAGTGTTTGGAGAGACTATTCCTCAGTCCAGTTTCCAGTGTTTGAAGAGACTGTTCCTGAGCCCAGTTCCCAGTGTTTGGAGAGACTGTCCTTGTGCCCAGTTCCCAGTGTTTGGAGAGACTGATCCTGAGCCATTTCCCAGCATATGGAGAGACTGATGCTGAGCTCAGTTCCCACTGTTTGGAGAGACTGTTCCTGCCCCCAGTTCCCAGTATTTGGAGAGACTGTTCCTGAGTCCCATTCCCAGTGATTGGAAAGACTGTTCTTGAGCCCAGTTCCCAGTATTTGGAGAGACTGTTGATGAGTGTAGTTCCCAGTGTTTGCAGATACTGTTCCTGAGCCCTGTTCCCAGTGTTTGGAGAGACAGTTACTCAGCCCTGTTCCCACTGTTTGGAGAATGTGTTCCTGAGCCCAGTTCCCATTGTTTGGAGCGACAGTTCCTGAGCCCAGTTCCCAGTGCTTGGAGAGACTGTTCCTGAGCCCAGTTCGCAGTGTTTGGAGAGACTGTTCTTGAGCCCAGTTCCCAGTATTTGGAAAGACTGTTCTTGAGCCCAATTCCCATTGTTTGGAGAGACTGTTCCTGAGCACAGTTCCTAGTGTTTGGAGAGACTGTTCCTGAGCCCAGTTCCCAGTGTTTGGAGAGAATGTTCTTGAGCCCAGTTCCCAGTATTTGGAAAGACTGTTCTTGAGCCCAATTCCCATTGTTTGGAGAGACTGTTCCTGAGCCCAGTGCCTAGTGTTTGGAGAGACTGTTCCTGAGCCCAGTTCCCAGTGTTTGAGGAGACTGTTCCTGTTTCCAGTTCACAGTGTTTGGAGAGACTGTGGCTCAGCCCTGTTCCCAGTGTTTGGAGAGTCTGTTCCTGAGCCCAGTTCCCATTGTTTGGAGAGACTGTTCTTGAGCCCAGTTCCCAGTGTTTGGAGAGACTGTTCCTGAGACCAGTTCCCAGTGATTGGAGAGACTGATCCTGAGCCCCGTTCCCAGTGTTTGGAGAGTCTCTTCCTGAGCCCAGTTCCCAGTGTTTGGAGAGACTGTTCTTGAGCCCAGTTCCCAGTGTTTGGAGAGTCTGCTCCTGAGCCCAGTTCCCAGTGTTTGAAGAGACTGTTCCTGTGTCCAGTTCCCAGTGTTTGGAGAGGCTGTTCCTCAGCCCTGTTCCCAGTGTTTGGAGAGTCTGTTCCTGAGCCCTGTTCCCATTGTTTGGAGAGACTGTTCTTGAGCCCAGTTCCCAGTATTTGGAGAGACTGTTCCTGAGCCCAGTTCCCAGTGTTTGGAGAGACTGTTAATGATCCCAGTTCCAATGTTTGGAGTAACTGTTCTTGAGCCCAGTTCCCAGTGTTTGGAGAGACTGTTCTTGATTCCAGTTCCCAGTGTTTGGAGAGACTGTTCCTGAGCCCAGTTCCCAGTGTTTGGAGCGACTGTTCTTGAGCCGACTTCCCAGTGTTTGGAGAGACTGTTCTTGAGCCCAGTTCCCAGTGTTTGGAGAGACTGTTCTTGAGCTCAGTTCCCAGTGTTTGGAGAGAATGCATTTGAGCCCAGTTCCCACTGTTTGCAGAGACTGTTCTTGAGCCCAGTTCTCATTGTTTGGAGAGACTGTTCTTGAGCCCAGTTCCCAGTGTTTTGAGAGACTGTTCTTGAGTCGAGTTCCCAGTGTTTGGAGAGAATGTTCCTGAGTCCAGTTCCCAGTGTTTGGAGAGACTATTCCTCAGTCCAGTTTCCAGTGTTTGAAGAGACTGTTCCTGAGCCCAGTTCCCAGTGTTTGGAGAGACTGTCCTTGTGCCCAGTTCCCAGTGTTTGGAGAGACTGATCCTGAGCCATTTCCCAGCATATGGAGAGACTGATGCTGAGCTCAGTTCCCAGTGTTTGGAGAGACTGTTCCTGCCCCCAGTTCCCAGTATTTGGAGAGACTGTTCCTGAGTCCCATTCCCAGTGATTGGAAAGACTGTTCTTGAGCCCAGTTCCCAGTATTTGGAGAGACTGTTGATGAGTGTAGTTCCCAGTGTTTGCAGATACTGTTCCTGAGCCCTGTTCCCAGTGTTTGGAGAGACAGTTACTCAGCCCGGTTCCCACTGTTTGGAGAATGTGTTCCTGAGCCCAGTTCCCATTGTTTGGAGCGACAGTTCCTGAGCCCAGTTCCCAGTGCTTGGAGAGACTGTTCCTGAGCCCAGTTCCCAGTGTTTGGAGAGACTGTTCTTGAGCCCAATTCCCATTGTTTGGAGAGACTGTTCCTGAGCCCAGTTCCTAGTGTTTGGAGAGACTGTTCCTGAGTCCAGTTCCCAGTGTTTGGAGAGACTGTCCTTCTGCCCAGTTCCCAGTATTTGGAGAGACTTATCCTGAGCCATTTCCAAGTAATTGGAGAGACTGTTCCTGTGCTGAGTTCCCAGTGTTTGGAGAGACTGTTCCTGCGCCCAGTTCCCAGTGTTTGGAGAGACTGTTCTGAGTCCCATTCCCAGTGTTTGGAGAGACTGTTCTTGAGCCCAGTTCCCAGTGTTTGGAGAGACAGCTCTTGAGCCCAGTTCCCAGTGTTTGGAGAGACAATTCCTCAGTCCAGTTCCCAGTGTATGAAGAGACTGTTCCTGAGCCCAGTTCCCAGTGTTGGGAGAGACTGTTCCTGAGTCCATTTCCCAGTGTTTGGAGAGACTGTTCCTGAGTCCATTTCACATTGTTTGGAGAGACTGTTCCTGAGTCCTGTTCCCAGAGTTTGGAGAGACTGTCATTGTGCCCAGTTCCCAGTGTTTGGAGAGACTGATCCTGAGCTCAGTTCCCAGTGTTTGGAGAGACTGTTCCTGCGCCCAGTTCCCAGTATTTGGAGAGAATGTTCCTGTGTCCCATTCCCAGTGTTTGGAGGGACTGTTCTTGAGCCCAGTTCCCAGTATTTGGAGAGAATGTTCTTGAGCCCAGTTCCCAGTGTTTGCAGAGACTGTTCCTGAGCCCAGTTCCCAGTGTTTGGAGAGGCAGTTCCTCAGCCCGGTTCCCAGTGTTTGGAGAATGTGTTCCTGAGCCCTGTTCCCATTGTTTAGAGAGACTGTTCCTGAGCCCAGTTCCCAGTGTTTGGAGACACTGTTCCTGCGCCCAGTTCCCAGTGTTTGGAGACACTGTTCCTGAGCCCAGTTCCTAGTGTTTGGTGAGACTGTTCCTGAGTCCAGTTCCCAGTGTTTGGAGAGACTGTCCTTGTGCCCAGTTCCCAGTGTTTGGAGAGACTTCTCCTGAGCCATTTCCCGGTAATTGGAGAGACTGATCCTGAGCTCAGTTCCCAGTGTTTGGAGAGACTGTTCGTGCGCCCAGTTCCCAGTGTTTGGAGAGACTGTTCCTGAGTCCCATTCCCAGTGTTTGGACAGACTGTTCTTGAGCCCAGTTCCCAGTGTTTGGTGAGACTGTCCTTGAGCCCAGTTCCCAGTGTTTGGACAGATAGTTCCTCAGCCCTGTTCCCAGTGTTTGGAGAGACTGTCCTTGAACCCAGTATCCAGTGATTGGAGAGATAGTTCCTCAGCCCGGTTCCCAGTGTTTGGAGAGGCTGTTCTTGTGCCCATTTCCCAGTATCTGGAGAGACTGACCCTGAGTCCAATTCCCAGTGTTTGGAAAGAATGTTCCTGAGCCCAGTTCCCAGTGTTTGGACAGAATGTTTCTGAGTCCAGTTCCCAGTGTTTGGAGAGACTGTCCTTGTTCCCAGTTCCCAGTGTTTGGAGAGACTGTTCCTGAGTCCAATTCCCAGTGTTTGGAAAGAATGTTCCTGAGCCCAGTTCCCAGTGTTTGGAGATACTGTTCCTGAGTCCAGTTCCCAGTGTTTGGAGAGACTGTCCTTGTGCCCAGTTCCCAGTGTTTGGAGAGACTTATCCTGAGACATTTCCCAGTATATGGAGAGACTGATCCTGAGCTCAGTTCCCAGTGTTTGGAGAGACTGTTCCTGCGCCCAGTTCCCAGTATTTGGAGAGACTGTTCCTGAGCCCAGTTCCCAGTGTTTGGAGATACTGTTCCTGAGTCCCATTCCCAGTGTTTGGAGAGACTGTTCCTGAGCCCAGTTCCCAGTGTTTGGAGAGACTGTTCTTGAGCCCAGTTCCCTGTCTTTGCGGAGACTGTTCCTGAGTCCAGTTCCCAGTGTTTGGAGAGACTGTTCCTCAGCCCTGTTCCCAGTGTTTGGAGATTCTGTTCCTGAGCCCAGATCCCATTGTTTGGAGAGTCTGTTCCTGAGTCACGTTCCCATTGTTTGGAGAGTCTGTTCCTGAGCCCAGTTCCCAGTGTTTGGAGAGACTGTTCTTGAGCCCAGTTCCCAGTGTTTGGAGAGACTGTTCCTGAGCCCAGTTCCCAGTGTTTGGAGTAACTGTTCTTGAGCCCAGTTCCGAGTGTTTGGAGAGACTGTTCTGGAGCCCAGTTCCCAGTGTTTGGAGAGACTGTTGTTGCGCCCAGTTCCCAGTGTTTGGAGAGACTGTTCTTGAGCCCAGTTCCCAGTGTTTTAAGATACTATTCCTGAGTCCAGCTCCCAGTGTTTGAAGAGACTGTTCCTGAGCCCAGTTCCCAGTGTTTGGAGATAATGTTCCGGAGTCCAGTTCCCAGTGTTTGGAGAGACTGTTCCTGAGCCCAGTTCCCAATTTTTGGAGAGACTGTTCCTGAACGCAGTTCCCAGTGTTTGGAGAGACTGTTCCTGAGACCAGTTCCCATTGTTTGGGGAGACCGTTCCTGAGACCAGTTCCCAGTGTTTGGAGTAACCGTTCTTGAGCCCAGTTCCCAGTGTTTGGAGAGACAGTTCCTTAGCCCAGTTCCCAGTGTTTGGAGAGACTGTCCTTGAACCCAGTATCCAGTGATTGGAGAGATAGTTCCTCAGCCCGGTTCCCAGTGTTTGGAGAGGCTGTTCTTGTGCCCATTTCCCAGTATCTGGAGAGACTGACCCTGAGTCCAATTCCCAGTGTTTGGAAAGAATGTTCCTGAGCCCAGTTCCCAGTGTTTGGACAGAATGTTTCTGAGTCCAGTTCCCAGTGTTTGGAGAGACTGTCCTTGTTCCCAGTTCCCAGTGTTTGGAGAGACTGTTCCTGAGTCCAATTCCCAGTGTTTGGAAAGAATGTTCCTGAGCCCAGTTCCCAGTGTTTGGAGATACTGTTCCTGAGTCCAGTTCCCAGTGTTTGGAGAGACTGTCCTTGTGCCCAGTTCCCAGTGTTTGGAGAGACTTATCCTGAGACATTTCCCAGTATATGGAGAGACTGATCCTGAGCTCAGTTCCCAGTGTTTGGAGAGACTGTTCCTGCGCCCAGTTCCCAGTATTTGGAGAGACTGTTCCTGAGCCCAGTTCCCAGTGTTTGGAGATACTGTTCCTGAGTCCCATTCCCAGTGTTTGGAGAGACTGTTCCTGAGCCCAGTTCCCAGTGTTTGGAGAGACTGTTCTTGAGCCCAGTTCCCTGTCTTTGCGGAGACTGTTCCTGAGTCCAGTTCCCAGTGTTTGGAGAGACTGTTCCTCAGCCCTGTTCCCAGTGTTTGGAGATTCTGTTCCTGAGCCCAGATCCCATTGTTTGGAGAGTCTGTTCCTGAGTCACGTTCCCATTGTTTGGAGAGTCTGTTCCTGAGCCCAGTTCCCAGTGTTTGGAGAGACTGTTCTTGAGCCCAGTTCCCAGTGTTTGGAGAGACTGTTCCTGAGCCCAGTTCCCAGTGTTTGGAGTAACTGTTCTTGAGCCCAGTTCCGAGTGTTTGGAGAGACTGTTCTGGAGCCCAGTTCCCAGTGTTTGGAGAGACTGTTGTTGCGCCCAGTTCCCAGTGTTTGGAGAGACTGTTCTTGAGCCCAGTTCCCAGTGTTTTAAGATACTATTCCTGAGTCCAGCTCCCAGTGTTTGAAGAGACTGTTCCTGAGCCCAGTTCCCAGTGTTTGGAGATAATGTTCCGGAGTCCAGTTCCCAGTGTTTGGAGAGACTGTTCCTGAGCCCAGTTCCCAATTTTTGGAGAGACTGTTCCTGAACGCAGTTCCCAGTGTTTGGAGAGACTGTTCCTGAGACCAGTTCCCATTGTTTGGGGAGACCGTTCCTGAGACCAGTTCCCAGTGTTTGGAGTAACCGTTCTTGAGCCCAGTTCCCAGTGTTTGGAGAGACAGTTCCTTAGCCCAGTTCCCAGTGTTTGGAGAGACTGTTCTTGAGCCCAGTTCCCAGTGTTTGGAGAGACTGTTCTTGAGCCCAGTTCCCAGTGTTTGGAGAGACTGTTCCTGAGCCTAGTTCCCAGTGTTTGAAGACACTATTCCTGAGTCCATTTCCCAGTGTTTGAAGAGACTGTTCCTGAGCCCAGTTCCCAGTGTTTGGAAGTACTGTTCCTGAGTCCAGTTCCCAGTGTTTGTAGAGACTGTCCTTGTGCCCAGTTCCCAGTGTTTGGAGAGACTTATCCTGAGCCATTTCCCAGTATATGGAGAGACTGATCCTGAGCTCAGTTCCCAGTATTTGGAGAGACTGATCCTGAGCCCCGTCCCCAGTGTTTGGAGAGTCTCTTCCTGAGCCCAGTTCCCAGTATTTGGAGAGACTGTTCTTGAGCCCATTTCCCAGTGTTTGGAGAGACTGTTCCTGAGCCCAGTTCCCAGTGTTTGGAGAGACTGTTCTTGAGCCCAGTTCCCAGTGTTTGGAGAGACTGTTCCTGAGCCTAGTTCGCAGTGTTTGAAGACACTATTCCTGAGTCCAGTTCCCAGTGTTTGAAGAGACTGTTCCTGAGTTCAGTTCCCAGTGTTTGGAGATACTGTTCCTGAGTCCAGTTCCCAGTGTTTGGAGAGACTGTCCTTGTGCCCAGTTCCCATTGTTTGGAGAGACTTATCCTGAGACATTTCCCAGTATCTGGAGAGACTGATCCTGAGCCCAGTTCCCAGTGTTTGGAGAGACTGTTCCTGCACCCAGTTCCCAGTATTTGGAGAGACTGTTCCTGAGCCCAGTTCCCAGTGTTTGGAGAGACTGTCCTTGAGCCCAGTATCCAGTGATTGGAGAGATAGTTCCTCAGCCCGGTTCCCAGTGTTTGGAGAGACTGTTCTTGTGCCCATTTCCCAGTATCTGGAGAGACTGACCCTGAGTCCAATTCCCAGTGTTTGGAAAGAATGTTCCTGAGCCCAGTTCCCAGTGTTTGGACAGACTGTTTCTGAGTCCAGTTCCCAGTGTTTGGAGAGACTGTCCTTGTTCCCAGTTCCCAGTATTTGGAGAGACTGTTCCTGAGTCCAATTCCCAGTGTTTGGAAAGAATGTTCCTGAGCCCAGTTCCCAGTGTTTGGAGATACTGTTCCTGAGTCCAGTTCCCAGTGTTTGGAGAGACTGTCCTTGTGCCCAGTTCCCAGTGTTTGGAGAGACTTATCCTGAGACATTTCCCAGTATATGGAGAGACTGATCCTGAGCTCAGTTCCCAGTGTTTGGAGAGACTGTTCCTGCGCCCAGTTCCCAGTATTTGGAGAGACTGTTCCTGAGTCCAGTTCCCAGTGTTTGGAGATACTGTTCCTGAGTCCCATTCCCAGTGTTTGGAGAGACTGTTCCTGAGCCCAGTTCCCAGTGTTTGGAGAGACTGTTCTTGAGCCCAGTTCCCTGTCTTTGCGGAGACTGTTCCTGAGTCCAGTTCCCAGTGTTTGGAGAGACTGTTCCTCAGCCCTGTTCCCAGTGTTTGGAGAGTCTGTTCCTGAGCCCAGATCCCATTGTTTGGAGAGTCTGTTCCTGAGTCACGTTCCCATTGTTTGGAGAGTCTGTTCCTGAGCCCAGTTCCCAGTGTTTGGAGAGACTGTTCTTGAGCCCAGTTCCCAGTGTTTGGAGAGACTGTTCCTGAGCCCAGTTCCCAGTGTTTGGAGTAACTGTTCTTGAGCCCAGTTCCCAGTGTTTGGAGAGACTGTTCTGGAGCCCAGTTCCCAGTGTTTGGAGAGACTGTTCTTGCGCCCAGTTCCCAGTGTTTGGAGAGACTGTTCTTGAGCCCAGTTCCCAGTGTTTTAAGATACTATTCCTGAGTCCAGCTCCCAGTGTTTGAAGAGACTGTTCCTGAGCCCAGTTCCCAGTGTTTGGAGATAATGTTCCGGAGTCCAGTTCCCAGTGTTTGGAGAGACTGTTCCTGAGCCCATTTCCCAATTTTTGGAGAGACTGTTCCTGAACGCAGTTCCCAATGTTTGGAGAGACTGTTCCTGAGACCAGTTCCCATTGTTTGGGGAGACCGTTCCTGAGACCAGTCCCAGTGTTTGGAGTAACCATTCTTGAGCCCAGTTCCCAGTGTTTGGAGAGACAGTTCCTTAGCCCAGTTCCCAGTGTTTGGAGAGACTGTTCTTGAGCCCAGTTCCCAGTGTTTGGAGAGACTGTTCTTGAGCCCAGTTCCCAGTGTTTGGAGAGACTGTTCCTGAGCCTAGTTCCCAGTGTTTGAAGACACTATTCCTGAGTCCATTTCCCAGTGTTTGAAGAGACTGTTCCTGAGCCCAGTTCCCAGTGTTTGGAAGTACTGTTCCTGAGTCCAGTTCCCAGTGTTTGTAGAGACTGTCCTTGTGCCCAGTTCCCAGTGTTTGGAGAGACTTATCCTGAGCCATTTCCCAGTATATGGAGAGACTGATCCTGAGCTCAGTTCCCAGTATTTGGAGAGACTGATCCTGAGCCCCGTCCCCAGTGTTTGGAGAGTCTCTTCCTGAGCCCAGTTCCCAGTATTTGGAGAGACTGTTCTTGAGCCCATTTCCCAGTGTTTGGAGAGACTGTTCCTGAGCCCAGTTCCCAGTGTTTGGAGAGACTGTTCTTGAGCCCAGTTCCCAGTGTTTGGAGAGACTGTTCCTGAGCCTAGTTCGCAGTGTTTGAAGACACTATTCCTGAGTCCAGTTCCCAGTGTTTGAAGAGGCTGTTCCTGAGTTCAGTTCCCAGTGTTTGGAGATACTGTTCCCGAGTCCAGTTCCCAGTGTTTGGAGAGACTGTCCTTGTGCCCAGTTCCCATTGTTTGGAGAGACTTATCCTGAGACATTTCCCAGTATCTGGAGAGACTGATCCTGAGCTCAGTTCCCAGTGTTTGGAGAGACTGTTCCTGCACCCAGTTCCCAGTATTTGGAGAGACTGTTCCTGAGCCCAGTTCCCAGTGTTTGGAGAGACTGTTCCTGAGTCCCATTCCCAGTGTTTGGAGAGACTGTTCTTGAGCCCAGTTCCCAGTGTTTGGAGAGACTGTTCTTGAGCCCAGTTCCCTGTGTTTGCGGAGACTGTTCCTGAGTCCAGTTCCCAGTGTTTGGAGAGACAGTTCCTCAGCCCTGTTCCCAGTGTTTGGAGAGTCTGTTCCTGAGCCCAGATCCCATTGTTTGGAGAGTCTGTTCCTGAGCCCAGTTCCCATTGTTTGGAGAGTCTGTTCCTGAGCCCAGTTCCCAGTGTTTGGAGAGACTGTTCTTGAGCACAGTTCCCAGTATTTGGAGAGACTGTTCCTGAGCCCAGTTCCCAGTGTTTGGAGAGACTGTATCTGAGCCCAGTTCCCAGTGTTTGGAGTAACCGTTCTTGAGCCCAGTTCCCAGTGTTTGGAGAGACTGTTCTTGAGCCCAGTTCCCAGTGTTTGGAGAGACTGTTCTTGAGCCCAGTTCCCAGTGTTTGGAGAGACTGTTCTTGAGCCCAGTTCCCAGTGTTTGGAGAGACTGTTCCTGAGCCTAGTTCCCAGTGTTTGGAAATACTGTTCCTGAGTCCAGTTCCCAGTGTTTGGAGAGACTGTCCTTGAGCCTAGTTCCCAGTGTTTGGAGAGACTTATCCTGAGCCATTTCCCAGTATATGGAGAGACTGATCCTGAGCTCAGTTCACAGTATTTGGAGAGACTGTTCCTGCGCCCAGTTCCCAGTATGTGGAGAGACTGTTCCTGAGTCCCATTCCCAGTGTATGGAGAGACTGTTCTTGAGCCCAGTTCCAAGTGTTTGGAGAGACTGTTCTTGAGCCCAGTTCCCAGTGTTTGCAGAGACTATTCCTGTGCCCAGTTCCCAGTGTTTGGAGAGACAGTTCCTCAGCCCTGTTCCCAGTGTTTGGAGAATGTGTTCCTCAGCCCAGTTCCCATTGTTTGGAGAGACTGTTCTTGAGCCCAGTTCCCAGTGTTTGCAGAGATTGTTCCTGAGCCCAGTTCCCAGTGTTTGGAGAGACAGTTCCTCAGCCGAGTTCTCAGTGTTTGGAGAGTCTGTTCCTGAGCCCAGTTCCCATTGTTTGGAGAGACTTTTCTTGAGCCCAGTTCCCAGTGTTTGGAGAGCCTGTTCCTCAGCCCAGTTCCCTGTGTTTGGAGAGACAGTTCCTCAGCCCGGTTCCCAGTGTTTGGAGAATGTGTTCTTGAGCCCACTTCCCTGTGTTTGGAGAGACATTTCCTGAGCCCTGATTCTGTGCTTGGAGAGACTGTTCCTGAGCCCAGTTCCCAGTGTTTGGAGTAACTGTACTTGAGCCCAGTTCCCAGTGTTTTGAGAGACTGTTCTTGAGCCCAGTTCCCAGTGTTTGGAGAGACTGTTCTTGAGCCCAGTTCCCAGTGTTTGGAGGGACTGTTCCTGAGCCTAGTTCCCAGTGTTTGAAGACACTATTCCTGAGTCCAGTTCCCAGTGTTTGAAGAGACTGTTCCTGAGCCCAGTTCCCAGTGTTTGGAAATACTGTTCCTGAGTCCAGTACCCAGTGTTTGGAGGGACTGTTCCTGAGCCCAGTTCCCAGTGTTTGGAGTAACTGTTCTTGAGCCCAGTTCCGAGTGCTTGGAGAGACTGTTCTTGAGCCCAGTTCCCAGTGTTTGGAGGGACTGTTCCTGAGCCTGGTTCCCAGTGTTTGAAGACACTATTCCTGAGTACAGTTCCCAGTGTTTGAAGAGACTGTTCCTGAGCCCAGTTCCCAGTGTTTGGAAATACTGTTCCTGTGTCCAGTTCCCAGTGTTTGGAGAGACTGTCCTTGTGCCCAGTTCCCAGTGTTTGGAGAGACTTATCCTGAGCCATTTCCCTGTCTATGGAGAGACTGATCCTGAGCTCAGATCCCAGTGTTTGGAGAGACCGTTCCTGCGCCAAGTTCCCAGTATGTGGAGAGACTGTTCCTGAGTCCCATTCCCAGTGTATGGAGAGACTGTTCTTGAGCCCAGTTCCAAGTGTTTGGAGAGACTGTTCTTGAGCCCAGTTCCCAGTGTTTGCAGAGACTATTCCTGAGCCCAGTTCCCAGTGTTTGGAGAGACAGTTCCTCAGCCCTGTTCCCAGTGTTTGGAGAATGTGTTCCTGAGCCCGGGTCCCAGTGTTTGGATGGACTGTTCTTGAGCCCAGTTCCCGGTTTTTGGAGAGACTGTTCTTGAGCCCAGTTCCCAGTGTTTTGAGAGACTGTTCTTGAGCCCATTTCCCAGTATTTAGAGAGACTGATCCTGAGTCCAATTCCCAGAGTTTGGAAAGAATGTTCCTGAGCCCAGTTCCCAGTGTTTGGACGGACTGTTCCTGAGTCCAATTCCCAGTGTTTGGAAAGAATGTTCCTGAGCACAGTTCCCAGTGTTTGGAGAGACTGTTCTTGAGCCCAGTTCCCGGTTTTTGGAGAGACTGTTCTTGAGCCCAGTTCCCAGTGTTTGCAGAGTCTGTTCCTGAGCCCAGTTCCCAGTGTTTGGAGAGACAGTTCCTCAGCCCAGTTCCCATTGTTTGGAGAGTCTGTTCCTGAACACAGTTCCCAGTGTTTGGAGAGACTGTTCCTCAGCCCAGTTCCCATTGTTTGGAGAGTCTGTTCATGAGCCCTGTTCCCAGTGTTTGGAGAGACCGTTCTTGAGCCTAGTTCCCAGTGTATGGAGAGACAGTTCCTCAGCCCAGTTCCCATTGTTTGGAGAGTCTGTTCCTGAGCCCAGTTCCCATTGTTTGGAGAGTCTTTTCCTGAACCCAGTTCCCAGTGTTTGGAGAGACTGTTTCTCAGCCCAGTTCCCATTGTTTGGAGAGTCTGTTCATGAGCCCTGTTCCCAGTGTTTGGAGAGACTGTTCTTGAGCCCAGTTCCCAGTGTTTGGAGAGACTGTTCCTGAGTCCAGTTCGCAGTGTTTGAAGAGACTGTTCCTGAGTCCAGTTCCCAGTCTTTCGAGAGACTGTCCTTGTGCCCAGTTCCCAGTGTTTGGAGAGACTTATCCTGAGCCATTTCCCAGTATATGGAGAGACTGATCCTGAGCTCATTTCCCAGTGTTTGGAGAGACTGTTCCTGAGCCCAGTTCCCAGTGTTTGGAGAGTTTGTTCCTGAGCCCAGTTCCCAGTGTGTGGAGAGACTGTTCCTGAGCCCAGTTCCCATTGTTTGGAGTAACTTTTCTTGAGCCGAGTTCCCAGTGTTTGGAGAGACTGTTCTTGAGCCGAGTTCGCAGTATTTGGAGAGACTGTTCCTGAGCCCAGTTCCCAGTGTTTGGAGAGACTGTTCCTGAGCCCAGTTCCCATTGTTTGGAGTAACTTTTCTGGAGCCGAGTTCCCAGTGTTTGGAGAGACTGTTCTTGAGCCCAGTTCCCAGTGTTTGGAGACACTGTTCCTGAGCCTAGTTCCCAGTGTTTGGAGAGACTGTTCCTGAGCCCAGTTCCCATTGTTTGGAGTAACTTTTCTTGAGCCGAGTTCCCAGTGTTTGGAGAGACTGTTCTTGAGCCCAGTTCCCAGTGTTTGGAGACACTGTTCCTGAGCCTAGTGCCCAGTGTTTGAAGACACTATCCTGAGTCCAGTTCCCAGTGTTTGAAGAGAGTGTTCCTGAGCCCAGTTCCCAGTGTTTGGAGAGATCGTTCCTGAGTCCAGTTCCCAGTGTTTTGAGAGACAGTCCTTGTGCCCAATTCCCAGTGTTTGGAGAGACTTATCCTGAGTCCATTTCCCAGTATTTGGAGAGACCTATCCTGAGCCCAGTTCCCAGTGTTTGGAGAGACTGTTACTGCACCCAGTTCCCAGTGTTTGGAGAGACTGTTCCTGATTCCCATTCCCAGTGTTTGGAGAGACTGTTTTTGAGCCCAGTTCCCAGTGTTTGGAACGACTGTTCCTGAGCCCAGTTCCCAGTGTTTGGAGAGACAGTTCCTCGACCCGGTTCCCAGTGTTTGGAGAGTCTGTTCCTGTGCCCAGTTCCCATTGTTTGGAGAGACTGTTCTTGAGCCCAGTTCCCAGTGTTTGGAGAGACTGTTCCTGAGCCCAGTTCCCGTGTTTGGAGAGACTTTCCCTGAGCCCTGATCCTGTGTTTGGAGAGACAGTTCCTGAGCCCAGTTCCCAGTGTTTGGAGAGACTTTTCCTGAGCCCTGATCCTGTGTTTGGAGAGACTGTTCCTGAGCCTAGTTCGCAGTGTTTGAAGACACTATTCCGGAGTCCAGTTCCCAGTGTTTGAAGACACTATTCCGGAGTCCAGTTCCCAGTGTTTGAAGAGACTGTTCTTGAGCCCAGTTCCCAGTGTTTGGAGAGACTTTTCCTGAGCCCTGATCCTGTGTTTGGAGAGACTGTTCCTGAGCCCAGCTCCCGTGCTTGGAGAGACTTTTCCTGAGCCCTGATCCTGTGTTTGGCGAGACTGTTCCTGAGCCGAGTTCCCAGTGTTTGGAGTAAATGTTCTTGAGCCCAGTTCCCAGTGTTTGGAGCGACTGTTCCGGTGCCCAGTCCCCAGTGTTTGGAGAGACTGTTCCTGAGCCCTGTTCCCAGTGTTTGGAGAGACTGTTCCTGAGCCCAGCTCCCGTGCTTGGAGAGACTTTTCCTGAGCCCTGATCCTGTGTTTGGCGAGACTGTTCCTGAGCCCAGTTCCCAGTGTTTGGAGTAAATGTTCTTGAGCCCAGTTCCCAGTGTTTGGAGCGACTGTTCCGGTGCCCAGTCCCCAGTGTTTGGAGAGACTGTTCCTGAGCCCTGTTCCCAGTGTTTGGAGAGACTGTTCCTGAGCCCAATTCCCAGTGTTTGGAGTAACTGTTCTTGAGCCCAGTTCCCAGAGTTTGGAGAGACTGTTCCTGAGCCCTGTTCCCATTGTTTGGAGAGTCTGTTCCTGAGCCCAGTTCCCATTGTTTGGAGAGTCTGTTCCTGAACCCAGTTCCCAGTGTTTGGAGAGACTGTTCCTCAGCCCAGTTCCCATTGTTTGGAGAGTCTGTTCATGAGCCCAGTTCCCAGTGTTTGGAGAGACTGTTCCTGAGTCCAGTTCGCAGTGTTTGAAGAGACTGTTCCTGAGTCCAGTTCCCAGTCTTTCGAGAGACTGTCCTTGTGCCCAGTTCCCAGTGTTTGGAGAGACTTATCCTGAGCCATTTCCCAGTATATGGAGAGACTGATCCTGAGCTCATTTCCCAGTGTTTGGAGAGATTGTTCCTGAGCCCAGTTCCCAGTGTTTGGAGAGTTTGTTCCTGAGCCCAGTTCCCAGTGTGTGGAGAGACTGTTCCTGAGCCCAGTTCCCATTGTTTGGAGTAACTTTTCTTGAGCCGAGTTCCCAGTGTTTGGAGAGACTGTTCTTGAGCCGAGTTCGCAGTATTTGGAGAGACTGTTCCTGAGCCCAGTTCCCAGTGTTTGGAGAGACTGTTCTTGAGCCCAGTTCCCAGTGTTTGGAGACACTGTTCCTGAGCCTAGTTCCCAGTGTTTGGAGAGACTGTTCCTGAGCCCAGTTCCCATTGTTTGGAGTAACTTTTCTTGAGCCGAGTTCCCAGTGTTTGGAGAGACTGTTCTTGAGCCCAGTTCCCAGTGTTTGGAGACACTGTTCCTGAGCCTAGTGCCCAGTGTTTGAAGACACTATCCTGAGTCCAGTTCCCAGTGTTTGAAGAGAGTGTTCCTGAGCCCAGTTCCCAGTGTTTGGAGAGATCGTTCCTGAGTCCAGTTCCCAGTGTTTTGAGAGACTTATCCTGAGCCATTTCCCAGTATTTGGAGAGACCTATCCTGAGCCCAGTTCCCAGTGTTTGGAGAGACTGTTACTGCACCCAGTTCCCAGTGTTTGGAGAGACTGTTCCTGATTCCCATTCCCAGTGTTTGGAGAGACTGTTTTTGAGCCCAGTTCCCAGTGTTTGGAAAGACTGTTCCTGAGCCCAGTTCCCAGTGTTTGGAGAGACAGTTCCTCGACCCGGTTCCCAGTGTTTGGAGAGTCTGTTCCTGTGCCCAGTTCCCATTGTTTGGAGAGACTGTTCTTGAGCCCAGTTCCCAGTGTTTGGAGAGACTGTTCCTGAGCCCAGTTCCCGTGTTTGGAGAGACTTTCCCTGAGCCCTGATCCTGTGTTTGGAGAGTCTGTTCCTGAGCCCAGTTCCCAGTGTTTGGAGAGACTTTTCCTGAGCCCTGATCCTGTGTTTGGAGAGACTGTTCCTGAGCCTAGTTCGCAGTGTTTGAAGACACTATTCCGGAGTCCAGTTCCCAGTGTTTGAAGACACTATTCCGGAGTCCAGTTCCCAGTGTTTGAAGAGACTGTTCTTGAGCCCAGTTCCCAGTGTTTGGAGAGATTGTTCCTGAGTCCAATTCCCAGTGTTTGGAAAGAATGTTCCTGAGCCCAGTTCTCGTGTTTGGAGAGACTTTTCCTGAGCCCTGATCCTGTGTTTGGAGAGACTGTTGCTGAGCCCAGCTCCCGTGCTTGGAGAGACTTTTCCTGAGCCCTGATCCTGTGTTTGGCGAGACTGTTCCTGAGCCCAGTTCCCAGTGTTTGGAGTAAATGTTCTTGAGCCCAGTTCCCAGTGTTTGGAGCGACTGTTCCGGTGCCCAGTCCCCAGTGTTTGGAGAGACTGTTCCTGAGCCCTGTTCCCAGTGTTTGGAGAGACTGTTCCTGAGCCCAATTCCCAGTGTTTGGAGTAACTGTTCTTGAGCCCAGTTCCCAGAGTTTGGAGAGACTGTTCCTGAGCCCTGTTCCCATTGTTTGGAGAGTCTGTTCCTGAGCCCAGTTCCCATTGTTTGGAGAGTCTGTTCCTGAACCCAGTTCCCAGTGTTTGGAGAGACTGTTCCTCAGCCCAGTTCCCATTGTTTGGAGAGTCTGTTCATGAGCCCTGTTCCCAGTGTTTGCAGAGACTGTTCTTGAGCCCAGTTCCCAGTGTTTGGAGAGACTGTTCTTGAGCCCAGTTCCCAGTGTTTGGAGAGACTGTTCTTGAGCCCAGTTCCCAGTGTTTGGAGAGACTGTTCCTGAGTCCAGTTCGCAGTGTTTGAAGAGACTGTTCCTGAGTCCAGTTCCCAGTCTTTCGAGAGACTGTCCTTGTGCCCAGTTCCCAGTGTTTGGAGAGACTTATCCTGAGCCATTTCCCAGTATATGGAGAGACTGATCCTGAGCTCATTTCCCATTGTTTGGAGAGACTGTTCCTGAGCCCAGTTCCCAGTGTTTGGAGAGTTTGTTCCTGAGCCCAGTTCCCAGTGTGTGGAGAGACTGTTCCTGAGCCCAGTTCCCATTGTTTGGAGTAACTTTTATTGAGCCGAGTTCCCAGTGTTTGGAGAGACTGTTCTTGAGCCGAGTTCGCAGTATTTGGAGAGACTGTTCCTGAGCCCAGTTCCCAGTGTTTGGAGAGACTGTTCCTGAGCCCAGTTCCCATTGTTTGGAGTAACTTTTCTTGAGCCGAGTTCCCAGTGTTTGGAGAGACTGTTCTTGAGCCCAGTTCCCAGTGTTTGGAGACACTGTTCCTGAGCCTAGTTCCCAGTGTTTGGAGAGACTGTTCCTGAGCCCAGTTCCCAATGTTTGGAGTAACTTTTCTTGAGCCGAGTTCCCAGTGTTTGGAGAGACTGTTCTTGAGCCCAGTTCCCAGTGTTTGGAGACACTGTTCCTGAGCCTAGTTCCCAGTGTTTGAAGACACTATCCTGAGTCCAGTTCCCAGTGTTTGAAGAGAGTGTTCCTGAGCCCAGTTCCCAGTGTTTGGAGAGATCGTTCCTGAGTCCAGTTCCCAGTGTTTTGAGAGACAGTCCTTGTGCCCAATTCCCAGTGTTTGGAGAGACTTATCCTGAGCCATTTCCCAGTATATGGAGAGACCTATCCTGAGCCCAGTTCCCAGTGTTTGGAGAGACTGTTACTGCGCCCAGTTCCCAGTGTTTGGAGAGACTGTTCCTGATTCCCATTCCCAGTGTTTGGAGAGACTGTTTTTGAGCCCAGTTCCCAGTGTTTGGAAAGACTGTTCCTGAGCCCAGTTCCCAGTGTTTGGAGAGACAGTTCCTCGACCCGGTTCCCAGTGTTTGGAGAGTCTGTTCCTGTGCCCAGTTCCCATTGTTTGGAGAGACTGTTCTTGAGCCCAGTTCCCAGTGTTTGGAGAGACTGTTCCTGAGCCCAGTTCCCGTGTTTGGAGAGACTGTTCCTGAGCCCTGATCCTGTGTTTGGAGAGTCTGTTCCTGAGCCCAGTTCCCAGTGTTTGGAGAGACTTTTCCTGAGCCCTGATCCTGTGTTTGGAGAGACTGTTCCTGAGCCTAGTTCGCAGTGTTTGAAGACACTATTCCGGAGTCCAGTTCCCAGTGTTTGAAGACACTATTCCGGAGTCCAGTTCCCAGTGTTTGAAGAGACTGTTCTTGAGCCCAGTTCCCAGTGTTTGGAGAGATTGTTCCTGAGTCCAATTCCCAGTGTTTGGAAAGAATGTTCCTGAGCCCAGTTCTCGTGTTTGGAGAGACTTTTCCTGAGCCCTGATCCTGTGTTTGGAGAGACTGTTCCTGAGCCCAGCTCCCGTGCTTGGAGAGACTTTTCCTGAGCCCTGATCCTGTCTTTGGCGAGACTGTTCCTGAGCCCAGTTCCCAGTGTTTGGAGTAAATGTTCTTGAGCCCAGTTCCCAGTGTTTGGAGCGACTGTTCTGGTGCCCAGTCCCCAGTGTTTGGAGAGACTGTTCCTGAGCCCTGTTCCCAGTGTTTGGAGAGACTGTTCCTGAGCCCAATTCCCAGTGTTTGGAGTAACTGTTCTTGAGCCCAGTTCCCAGAGTTTGGAGAGACTCTTCTTGTGGCCGGTTCCCAGTGTTTGGAGAGTCTGTTCCTGAGCCCAGTTCCCAGTGTTTGGAGATACAGTTCCTCAGCCCAGTTCCCAGTGTTTGGAGTAACTGTTTTTGAGCCCAGTTCCCAGTGTTTGGCGAGACTGTTCTTGAGCCCAGTTCCCAGTGTTTGGAGTGTCTGTTCCTGAACCCAGTTCCCAGTGTGTGGAGAGACTGTTCCTGAGCCCAGTTCCCAGTGTTTGGAGAGACCGTTCCTGAGCCTAGTTCCCAGTGTTTCAAGACACTGTTCCTGAGCCCAGTTCCCAGTGTTTGGAGAGACTGTTCCTGAGCCCAGTTCCCAGTGTTTGGAGTAACTGTTCTTGAGCCCAGTTCCCAATGTTTGGAGAGACTGTTCTTGAGCCCAGTTCCCAGTGTTTGGAGAGACTGTTCCTGAGCCTAGTTCCCAGTGTTTGAAGACACTATCCTGAGTCAAGTTCCCAGTGTTTGAAGAGAGTGTTCCTGAGCCCAGTTCCCAGTGTTTTGAGAGACTGTCCTTGTGCCCAATTCCCAGTGGTTGGAGAGACTTATCCTGAGCCATTTCCCAGTATTTGGAGAGACCTATCCTGAACTCAGTTCCCAGTGTTTGGAGAGACTGTTCCTGAGCCGAGTTCCCAGTGTTTGAAGACACTATCCTGAGTCAAGTTCCCAGTGTTTGGAGAGTTCGTTCCTGATCCAGTTCCCAGTGTTTTGAGAGACTGTCCTTGTGCCCAATTCCCAGTGGTTGGAGAGACTTATCCTGAGCCATTTCCCAGTATTTGGAGAGACCTAACCTGAGCTCAGTTCCCAGTGTTTGGAGAGACTGTTCCTGCGCCCAGTTCCCAGTGTTTGGAGAGACTGTTCCTGAGTCCCATTCCCAGTGTTTGGAGAGTCTGTTCTTGAGCCCAGTTCCCAGTGTTTGGAGAGCTTGTTCTTGAGCCCTATTCCCAGTGTTTGCAGAGACTGTTCCTGAGCCCAGTTCCCAGTGTTTGGAGAGACAGTTCCTCGGCCCGGTTCCCAGTGTTTGGAGAGTCTGTTCCTGTGCCCAGTTCCCATTGTTTGGAGAGACTGTTCTTGAGCCCAGTTCCCAGTGTTTGGAGAGACTGTTCCTGAGACCAGTTCCCGTGTTTGGAGAGACTGTTCCTGAGCCCTGATCCTGTGTTTGGAAAGAATGTTCCTGAGCCCAGTTCCCGTGTTTGGAGAGACTGTTCCTGAGCCCTGATCCTGTGTTTGAAGAGACTGTTCCTCAGTCTAGTTCCCAGTGTTTGGAGAGATTGTTCTTGTTCCCAGTTCCCAGTGTTTGGAGAGACTGTTCCTGAGTCCAATTCCCAGTGTTTGGAAGTAATGTTCCTGGGCCCAGTTCCCGTGTTTGGAGAGACTTTTCCTGAGCCCTGATCCTGTGTTTGGAGAGTCTGTCCCTGAGCCCAGTTCCCGTGTTTGGAGAGACTTTTCCTGAGCCCTGATCCTATGTTTGGAGAGACTGTTCCTGAGCCCAGTTCCCAGTGATTGGAGTAACTGTTCTTGAGCCCAGTTCCCAGTGTTTGGAGCGACTGTTCCGGTGCCCAGTCCGCAGTGTTTGGAGAGCCTGTTCCTGAGCCCAGTTCCCAGTGTTTGGAGAGACTGTTCCTGAGCACAGTTCCCAGTGTTTGGAGTAACTGTTCTTGAGCCCAGTTCCCAGTGTTTGGAGAGACTCTTCTTGTGGCCGGTTCCCAGTGTTTGGAGAGTCTGTTCCTGAGCCCAGTTCCCAGTGTTTGGAGAGACTGTTCCTGACCCCAGTTCCCAGTGTTTGGAGTAACTGTTCTTGAGCCCAGTTCCCAGTGTTTGGCGAGACTGTTCTTGAGCCCAGTTCCCAGTGTTTGCTGAGACTGTTCCTGAGCCCAGTTCCCAGTGTTTGGAGTAACTGTTCTTGAGCCCAGTTCCCATTGTTTGAAGACACTATTCCTGAGTCCAGTTCCCAGTGTTTGAAGAGACTGTTCCTGAGCCCAGTTCCCAGTGTTTGGAGAGACTGTTCCTGAGTCTAGTTCCCAGTGTTTGGAGAGACTGTCCTTGTGCCCAGTTCCCAGTGTTTGGAGAGACTGTTCCTGAGTCCAATTCCCAGTGTTTGGAAAGAATGTTCCTGAGCCCAGTTCCCAGTGTTTGGAGAGACTGTTCTTGAACCCAGTTCCCAGTATTTGGAGAGACTGTTCCTGAGCCCTGTTCCCAGTAATTTGAGAGACTGTTCTTGAGCCCACTTCCCATTGTTTGGAGAGACAGTTCCTGAGCCCAGTTCCCAGTGTTTGGAGAGACTGCTCCTGAGCCCAGTTCCCAGTGTTTGGAGAGACTGTTCCTGAGCCCAGTTCCCAGTGTTTGGAGAGACTGTTCCTGAGCCCAGTTCCCAGTGTTTGGAGAGACTGTTCTTGAGCCCAGTTCCCATTGTTTGGAGAGACTGTTCCTGAGCCCATTTCCCAGTGTTTTGAGAGACTGTTCTTGAGCCCAGTTCCCAGTGTTTGGATATTCTGTTCTTGAGCCCAGTTCCCGATTTTTGGAGAGACTGTTCTTGAGCCCAGTTCCCAGTGTTTGCTGAGACTGTTCCTGAGCCCTGTTCCAAGTGTTTGGAGTGTCTGTTCCTGAGCCCAGTTCCCATTGTTTGGAGAGACTGTTCCTGAGCCCAGTTCCGAGTGTTTGGAGAGACTGTTCCTGAGCCCAGTTCCCAGTGCTTGGAGTAACTGTTCTTGAGCCAAGTCCCCAGTGTTTAGAGAGACTGTTCCCGAGCCGAGTTCCCAGTGGTTGAAGGCACTATTCCTGAGTCCAGTTCGCAGTGTTTGGAGAGACTGTTCCTTAGCCTAGTTCCCAGTGTTTCAAGACACTGTTCCTGAGCCCAGTTCCCAGTGTTTGGAGAGACTGTTCCTGAGCCCAGTTCCCAGTGTTTGGAGTAACTGTTCTTGAGCCCAGTTCCCAATGTTTGGAGAGACTGTTCTTGAGCCCAGTTCCCAGTGTTTGGAGAGACTGTTCCTGAGCCTAGTTCCCAGTGTTTGAAGACACTATTCCTGAGTCCAGTTCCCAGTGTTTGGAGGACATTTCTTGAGGCCAGTTCCCATTGTTTGGAGAGACTGTTCCTGAGCATAGTTCCAAGTGTTTGAAGAGTCTGTTACTGATCCGCTTCCCAGTATTTGGAGAGACCTATCCTGAGCCCAGTTCCCAGTGTTTGGAGAGTCTGTTCTTGAGCCCAGTTCCCAGTGTTTGGAGATTCTGTTCTTGAGCCCAGTTCCCAGTGTTTGGAGAGACAGTTCGTGAGCCCAGTTCCCATTGTTTGGAGAGACTGTTCCTGAGCCCAGTTCCCAGTGTTTGGAGAGTCTGTTCCTGAGCCCAGTTCCCAGTGTTTGAAGAGTCTGTTACTGATCCCGCTTCCCAGTATTTGGACAGACTGTTCCTGAGCCCAGTTCCCAGTGTTTGGAGAGTCTGTTCCTGAGCCCAGTTCCCAGTGTTTGGAGAGTCTGTTCCTGAGCCCAGTTCCCAGTGTTTGGAGAGACTGTTCCTGAGCATAGTTCCCAGTGTTTGAAGAGTCTGTTACTGATCCCGCTTCCCAGTATTTGGAGAGACTGTTCCTGAGCCCAGTTCCCAGTGTTTGGAGAGTCTGTTCCTGAGCCCAGTTCCCAGTGTTTGGAGAGTCTGTTCCTGAGCCCAGTTCCCAGTGTTTGGAGAGACTGTTCCTGAGCATAGTTCCCAGTGTTTGAAGAGTCTGTTACTGATCCCGCTTCCCAGTATTTGGAGAGACCTATCCTGAGCCCAGTTCCCATTGTTTGGAGAGGCTGTTCCTGAGCAGAGTTCCCAGTGTTTGGAGAGACTGTTCTTGAGCCCAGTTCCCAATGTTTGGAGAGACTGTTCCTGAGCTCAGTTCCCAGTGTTTGGAGAGACTGTGCCTGAGCCCAGTTCCCGTGTTTGGAGAGACTGTTCCTGAGCCCTGATCCTGTGTTTGGAAAGAATGTTCCTGAGCCCAGTTCCCGTGTTTGGAGAGACTGTTCCTGAGCCCTGATCCTGTGTTTGAAGAGACTGTTCCTCAGTCTAGTTCCCAGTGTTTGGAGAGATTGTTCTTGTTCCCAGTTCCCAGTGTTTGGAGAGACTGTTCCTGAGTCCAATTCCCAGTGTTTGGAAGTAATGTTCCTGGGCCCAGTTCCCGTGTTTGGAGAGACTTTTCCTGAGCCCTGATCCTGTGTTTGGAGAGTCTGTCCCTGAGCCCAGTTCCCGTGTTTGGAGAGACTTTTCCTGAGCCCTGATCCTATGTTTGGAGAGACTGTTCCTGAGCCCAGTTCCCAGTGATTGGAGTAACTGTTCTTGAGCCCAGTTCCCAGTGTTTGGAGAGCCTGTTCCTGAGCCCAGTTCCCAGTGTTTGGAGAGACTGTTCCTGAGCACAGTTCCCAGTGTTTGGAGTAACTGTTCTTGAGCCCAGTTCCCAGTGTTTGGAGAGCCTGTTCCTGAGCACAGTTCCCAGTGTTTGGAGTAACTGTTCTTGAGCCCAGTTCCCAGTGTTTGGAGAGACTCTTCTTGTGGCCGGTTCCCAGTGTTTGGAGAGTCTGTTCCTGAGCCCAGTTCCCAGTGTTTGGAGAGACTGTTCCTGACCCCAGTTCCCAGTGTTTGGAGTAACTGTTCTTGAGCCCAGTTCCCAGTGTTTGGCGAGACTGTTCTTGAGCCCAGTTCCCAGTGTTTGCTGAGACTGTTCCTGAGCCCAGTTCCCAGTGTTTGGAGTAACTGTTCTTGAGCCCAGTTCCCATTGTTTGAAGACACTATTCCTGAGTCCAGTTCCCAGTGTTTGAAGAGACTGTTCCTGAGCCCAGTTCCCAGTGTTTGGAGAGACTGTTCCTGAGTCTAGTTCCCAGTGTTTGGAGAGACTGTCCTTGTGCCCAGTTCCCAGTGTTTGGAGAGACTGTTCCTGAGTCCAATTCCCAGTGTTTGGAAAGAATGTTCCTGAGCCCAGTTCCCAGTGTTTGGAGAGACTGTTCTTGAACCCAGTTCCCAGTATTTGGAGAGACTGTTCCTGAGCCCTGTTCCCAGTAATTTGAGAGACTGTTCTTGAGCCCACTTCCCATTGTTTGGAGAGACAGTTCCTGAGCCCAGTTCCCAGTGTTTGGAGAGACTGCTCCTGAGCCCAGTTCCCAGTGTTTGGAGAGACTGTTCCTGAGCCCAGTTCCCAGTGTTTGAAGAGACTGTTCCTGAGCCAAGTTCCCAGTGTTTGGAGAGACTGTTCTTGAGTCCAGTTCCCATTGTTTGGAGAGACTGTTCCTGAGCCCATTTCCCAGTGTTTTGAGAGACTGTTCTTGAGCCCAGTTCCCAGTGTTTGGATATTCTGTTCTTGAGCCCAGTTCCCGATTTTTGGAGAGACTGTTCTTGAGCCCAGTTCCCAGTGTTTGCTGAGACTGTTCCTGAGCCCTGTTCCAAGTGTTTGGAGTGTCTGTTCCTGAGCCCAGTTCCCATTGTTTGGAGAGACTGTTCCTGAGCCCAGTTCCGAGTGTTTGGAGAGATTGTTCCTGAGCCCAGTTCCCAGTGCTTGGAGTAACTGTTCTTGAGCCAAGTCCCCAGTGTTTAGAGAGACTGTTCCCGAGCCGAGTTCCCAGTGGTTGAAGACACTATTCCTGAGTCCAGTTCGCAGTGTTTGGAGAGACTGTTCCTTAGCCTAGTTCCCAGTGTTTCAAGACACTGTTCCTGAGCCCAGTTCCCAGTGTTTGGAGAGACTGTTCCTGAGCCCAGTTCCCAGTGTTTGGAGTAACTGTTCTTGAGCCCAGTTCCCAATGTTTGGAGAGACTGTTCTTGAGCCCAGTTCCCAGTGTTTGGAGAGACTGTTCCTGAGCCTAGTTCCCAGTGTTTGAAGACACTATTCCTGAGTCCAGTTCCCAGTATTTGGAGGGACAGCTCTTGAGGCCAGTTCCCATTGTTTGGAGAGACTGTTCCTGAGCATAGTTCCAAGTGTTTGAAGAGTCTGTTACTGATCCGCTTCCCAGTATTTGGAAAGACTGTTCCTGAGCCCAGTTCCCAGTGTTTGGAGAGTCTGTTCCTGAGCCCAGTTCCCAGTGTTTGGAGATTCTGTTCTTGAGCCCAGTTCCCATTGTTTGGAGAGACTGTTCCTGAGCATAGTTCCCAGTGTTTGAAGAGTCTGTTACTGATCCCGCTTCCCAGTATTTGGAGAGACCTATCCTGAGCCCAGTTCCCAGTGTTTGGAGAGACAGTTCGTGAGCCCAGTTCCCATTGTTTGGAGAGACTGTTCCTGAGCCCAGTTCTCAGTGCTTGGAGTAACTGTTCTTGAGCCAAGTCCCCAGTGTTTAGAGAAACTGTTCCCGTGCCGAGTTCCCAGTGGTTGAAGACACTATTCCTGAGTCCAGTTCGCAGTGTTTGGAGAGACTGTTCCTTAGCCTAGTTCCCAGTGTTTCAAGACACTGTTCCTGAGCCCAGTTCCCAGTGTTTGGAGAGACTGTTCCTGAGCCCAGTTCCCAGTGTTTGGAGTAACTGTTCTTGAGCCCAGTTCCCAATGTTTGGAGAGACTGTTCTTGAGCCCAGTTCCCAGTGTTTGGAGAGACTGTTCCTGAGCCTAGTTCCCAGTGTTTGAAGACACTATCCTGAGTCAAGTTCCCAGTGTTTGAAGAGAGTGTTCCTGAGCCCAGTTCCCAGTGTTTTGAGAGACTGTCCTTGTGCCCAATTCCCAGTGGTTGGAGAGACTTATCCTGAGCCATTTCCCAGTATTTGGAGAGACCTATCCTGAACTCAGTTCCCAGTGTTTGGAGAGACTGTTCCTGAGCCGAGTTCCCAGTGTTTGAAGACACTATCCTGAGTCAAGTTCCCAGTGTTTGGAGAGTTCGTTCCTGAGTCCAGTTCCCAGTGTTTTGAGAGACTGTCCTTGTGCCCAATTCCCAGTGGTTGGAGAGACTTATCCTGAGCCATTTCCCAGTATTTGGAGAGACCTATCCTGAGCTCAGTTCCCAGTGTTTGGAGAGACTGTTCCTGCGCCCAGTTCCCAGTGTTTGGAGAGACTGTTCCTGAGTCCCATTCCCAATGTTTGGAGAGTCTGTTCTTGAGCCCAGTTCCCAGTGTTTGGAGAGCTTGTTCTTGAGCCCTATTCCCAGTGTTTGCAGAGACTGTTCCTGAGCCCAGTTCCCAGTGTTTGGAGAGACAGTTCCTCGGCCCGGTTCCCAGTGTTTGGAGAGTCTGTTCCTGTACCCAGTTCCCATTGTTTGGAGAGACTGTTCTTGAGCCCAGTTCCCAGTGTTTGGAGAGACTGTTCCTGAGACCAGTTCCCGTGTTTGGAGAGACTGTTCCTGAGCCCTGATCCTGTGTTTGGAAAGAATGTTCCTGAGCCCAGTTCCCGTGTTTGGAGAGACTGTTCCTGAGCCCTGATCCTGTGTTTGAAGAGACTGTTCCTCAGTCTAGTTCCCAGTGTTTGGAGAGATTGTTCTTGTTCCCAGTTCCCAGTGTTTGGAGAGACTGTTCCTGAGTCCAATTCCCAGTGTTTGGAAGTAATGTTCCTGGGCCCAGTTCCCGTGTTTGGAGAGACTTTTCCTGAGCCCTGATCCTGTGTTTGGAGAGTCTGTCCCTGAGCCCAGTTCCCGTGTTTGGAGAGACTTTTCCTGAGCCCTGATCCTATGTTTGGAGAGACTGTTCCTGAGCCCAGTTCCCAGTGATTGGAGTAACTGTTCTTGAGCCCAGTTCCAAGTGTTTGGAGTAACTGTTCTTGAGCCCAGTTCCCATTGTTTGAAGACACTATTCCTGAGTCCAGTTCCCAGTGTTTGAAGAGACTGTTCCTGAGCCCAGTTCCCAGTGTTTGGAGAGACTGTTCCTGAGTCTAGTTCCCAGTGTTTGGAGTAACTGTTCTTGAGCCCAGTTCCCAGTGTTTGGCGAGACTGTTCTTGAGCCCAGTTCCCAGTGTTTGGTGAGACTGTTCCTGAGCCCAGTTCCCAGTGTTTGGAGTAACTGTTCTTGAGCCCAGTTCCCATTGTTTGAAGACACTATTCCTGAGTCCAGTTCCCAGTGTTTGAAGAGACTGTTCCTGAGCCCAGTTCCCAGTGTTTGGAGAGACTGTTCCTGAGTCTAGTTCCCAGTGTCTGGAGAGACTGTCCTTGTGCCCAGTTCCCAGTGTTTGGAGAGACTGTTCCTGAGTCCAATTCCCAGTGTTTGGAAAGAATGTTCCTGAGCCCAGTTCCCAGTGTTTGGAGAGACTGTTCTTGAACCCAGTTCCCAGTATTTGGAGAGACTGTTCCTGAGCCCTGTTCCCAGTAATTTGAGAGACTGTTCTTGAGCCCACTTCCCATTGTTTGGAGAGACAGTTCCTGAGCCCAGTTCCCAGTGTTTGGAGAGACTGCTCCTGAGCCCAGTTCCCAGTGTTTGGAGAGACTGTTCCTGAGCCCAGTTCCCAGTGTTTGGAGAGACTGTTCCTGAGCCCAGTTCCCAGTGTTTGGAGAGACTGTTCTTGAGCCCAGTTCCCATTGTTTGGAGAGACTGTTCCTGAGCCCATTTCCCAGTGTTTTGAGAGACTGTTCTTGAGCCCAGTTCCCAGTGTTTGGAGATTCTGTTCTTGAGCCCAGTTCCCGATTTTTGGAGAGACTGTTCTTGAGCCCAGTTCCCAGTGTTTGCTGAGACTGTTCCTGAGCCCTGTTCCAAGTGTTTGGAGTGTCTGTTCCTGAGCCCAGTTCCCATTGTTTGGAGAGACTGTTCCTGAGCCCAGTTCCGAGTGTTTGGAGAGACTATTCCTGAGCCCAGTTCCCAGTGCTTGGAGTAACTGTTCTTGAGCCCAGTTCCCAGTGTTTGGAGCGACTGTTCCGGTGCCCAGTCCCCAGTGTTTGGAGAGCCTGTTCCTGAGCCCAGTTCCCAGTGTTTGGAGAGACTGTTCCTGAGCACAGTTCCCAGTGTTTGGAGTAACTGTTCTTGAGCCAAGTCTCCAGTGTTTAGAGAGACTGTTCCCGAGCCGAGTTCCCAGTGGTTGAAGGCACTATTCCTGAGTCCAGTTCGCAGTGTTTGGAGAGACTGTTCCTTAGCCTAGTTCCCAGTGTTTCAAGACACTGTTCCTGAGCCCAGTTCCCAGTGTTTGGAGAGACTGTTCCTGAGCCCAGTTCCCAGTGTTTGGAGTAACTGTTCTTGAGCCCAGTTCCCAATGTTTGGAGAGACTGTTCTTGAGCCCAGTTCCCAGTGTTTGGAGAGACTGTTCCTGAGCCTAGTTCCCAGTGTTTGAAGACACTATTCCTGAGTCCAGTTCCCAGTGTTTGGAGGGACAGTTCTTGAGGCCAGTTCCCATTGTTTGGAGAGACTGTTCCTGAGCATAGTTCCAAGTGTTTGAAGAGTCTGTTACTGATCCGCTTCCCAGTATTTGGAAAGACTGTTCCTGAGCCCAGTTCCCAGTGTTTGGAGAGTCTGTTCCTGAGCCCAGTTCCCAGTGTTTGGAGATTCTGTTCTTGAGCCCAGTTCCCAGTGTTTGGAGAGACAGTTCGTGAGCCCAGTTCCCATTGTTTGGAGAGACTGTTCCTGAGCATAGTTCCCAGTGTTTGAAGAGTCTGTTACTGATCCCGCTTCCCAGTATTTGGAGAGACCTATCCTGAGCCCAGTTCCCAGTGTTTGGAGAGTCTGTTCCTGAGCCCAGTTCCCAGTGTTTGGAGATTCTGTTCTTGAGCCCAGTTCCCAGTGTTTGGAGAGACAGTTCGTGAGCCCAGTTCCCATTGTTTGGAGAGACTGTTCCTGAGCCCAGTTCCCAGTGTTTGGAGAGTCTGTTCCTGATCCCGCTTCCCAGTATTTGGAGAGACTGTTCCTGAGCCCAGTTCCCAGTGTTTGGAGAGACTGTTCCTGAGCATAGTTCCCAGTGTTTGAAGAGTCTGTTACTGATCCCGCTTCCCAGTATTTGGAGAGACTGTTCCTGAGCCCAGTTCCCAGTGTTTGGAGAGTCTGTTCCTGAGTCCAGTTCCCAGTGTTAGGAGAGACTGTTCTTGAGCCCAGTTCCCATTGTTTGGAGAGGCTGTTCCTGAGCAGAGTTCCCAGTGTTTGGAGAGACTGTTCTTGAGCCCAGTTCCCAATGTTTGGAGAGACTGTTCCTGAGCTCAGTTCCCAGTGTTTGGAGAGACTGTGCCTGAGCCCAGTTCCCGTGTTTGGAGAGACTGTTCCTGAGCCCTGATCCTGTGTTTGGAAAGAATGTTCCTGAGCCCAGTTCCCGTGTTTGGAGAGACTGTTCCTGAGCCCTGATCCTGTGTTTGAAGAGACTGTTCCTCAGTCTAGTTCCCAGTGTTTGGAGAGATTGTTCTTGTTCCCAGTTCCCAGTGTTTGGAGAGACTGTTCCTGAGTCCAATTCCCAGTGTTTGGAAGTAATGTTCCTGGGCCCAGTTCCCGTGTTTGGAGAGACTTTACCTGAGCCCTGATCCTGTGTTTGGAGAGTCTGTCCCTGAGCCCAGTTCCCGTGTTTGGAGAGACTTTTCCTGAGCCCTGATCCTATGTTTGGAGAGACTGTTCCTGAGCCCAGTTCCCAGTGATTGGAGTAACTGTTCTTGAGCCCAGTTCCCAGTGTTTGGAGCGACTGTTCCGGTGCCCAGTCCCCAGTGTTTGGAGAGCCTGTTCCTGAGCCCAGTTCCCAGTGTTTGGAGAGACTGTTCCTGAGCACAGTTCCCAGTGTTTGGAGTAACTGTTCTTGAGCCCAGTTCCCAGTGTTTGGAGAGACTCTTCTTGTGGCCGGTTCCCAGTGTTTGGAGAGTCTGTTCCTGAGCCCAGTTCCCAGTGTTTGGAGAGACTGTTCCTGACCCCAGTTCCCAGTGTTTGGAGTAACTGTTCTTGAGCCCAGTTCCCAGTGTTTGGCGAGACTGTTCTTGAGCCCAGTTCCCAGTGTTTGCTGAGACTGTTCCTGAGCCCAGTTCCCAGTGTTTGGAGTAACTGTTCTTGAGCCCAGTTCCCATTGTTTGAAGACACTATTCCTGAGTCCAGTTCCCAGTGTTTGAAGAGACTGTTCCTGAGCCCAGTTCCCAGTGTTTGGAGAGACTGTTCCTGAGTCTAGTTCCCAGTGTTTGGAGAGACTGTCCTTGTGCCCAGTTCCCAGTGTTTGGAGAGACTGTTCCTGAGTCCAATTCCCAGTGTTTGGAAAGAATGTTCCTGAGCCCAGTTCCCAGTGTTTGGAGAGACTGCTCTTGAACCCAGTTCCCAGTATTTGGAGAGACTGTTCCTGAGCCCTGTTCCCAGTAATTTGAGAGACTGTTCTTGAGCCCACTTCCCATTGTTTGGAGAGACAGTTCCTGAGCCCAGTTCCCAGTGTTTGGAGAGACTGCTCCTGAGCCCAGTTCCCAGTGTTTGGAGATTCTGTTCTTGAGCCCAGTTCCCAGTGTTTGGAGAGACAGTTCGTGAGCCCAGTTCCCATTGTTTGGAGAGACTGTTCCTGAGCCCAGTTCCCAGTGTTTGGAGAGTCTGTTACTGATCCCGCTTCCCAGTATTTGGAGAGACTGTTCCTGAGCCCAGTTCCCAGTGTTTGGAGAGTCTGTTCCTGAGTCCAGTTCCCAGTGTTTGGAGATTCTGTTCTTGAGCCCAGTTCCCAGTGTTTGGAGAGACAGTTCGTGAGCCCAGTTCCCATTGTTTGGAGAGACTGTTCCTGAGCCCAGTTCCCAGTGTTTGGAGAGTCTGTTACTGATCCCGCTTCCCAGTATTTGGAGAGACTGTTCCTGAGCCCAGTTCCCAGTGTTTGGAGATTCTGTTCTTGAGCCCAGTTCCCAGTGTTTGGAGAGACAGTTCGTGAGCCCAGTTCCCATTGTTTGGAGAGACTGTTCCTGAGCCCAGTTCCCAGTGTTTGGAGAGTCTGTTACTGATCCCGCTTCCCAGTATTTGGAGAGACTGTTCCTGAGCCCAGTTCCCAGTGTTTGGAGAGTCTGTTCCTGAGTCCAGTTCCCAGTGTTTGGAGATTCTGTTCTTGAGCCCAGTTCCCAGTGTTTGGAGAGACAGTTCGTGAGCCCAGTTCCCATTGTTTGGAGAGACTGTTCCTGAGCCCAGTTCCCAGTGTTTGGAGAGTCTGTTACTGATCCCGCTTCCCAGTATTTGGAGAGACTGTTCCTGAGCCCAGTTCCCAGTGTTTGGAGAGTCTGTTCCTGAGTCCAGTTCCCAGTGTTTGGAGATTCTGTTCTTGAGCCCAGTTCCCATTGTTTGGAGAGACTGTTCCTGAGCCCAGTTCCCAGTGTTTGGAGAGTCTGTTACTGATCCCGCTTCCCAGTATTTGGAGAGACTGTTCCTGAGCCCAGTTCCCAGTGTTTGATGAGTCTGTTACTGATCCCGCTTCCCAGTATTTGGAGAGACTGTTCCTGAGCCCAGTTCCCAGTGTTTGGAGAGTCTGTTCCTGAGTCCAGTTCCCAGTGTTTGATGAGTCTGTTACTGATCCCGCTTCCCAGTATTTGGAGAGACTGTTCCTGAGCCCAGTTCCCAGTGTTTGGAGAGTCTGTTCCTGAGTCCAGTTCCCAGTGTTTGGAGATTCTGTTCTTGAGCCCAGTTCCCAGTGTTTGGAGAGTCTGTTACTGATCCCGCTTCCCAGTATTTGGAGAGACTGTTCCTGAGCCCAGTTCCCAGTGTTTGGAGAGTCTGTTCCTGAGTCCAGTTCCCAGTGTTTGGAGATTCTGTTCTTGAGCCCAGTTCCCAGTGTTTGGAGAGACTGTTCCTGAGCCCAGTTCCCAGTGTTTGATGAGTCTGTTACTGATCCCGCTTCCCAGTATTTGGAGAGACTGTTCCTGAGCCCAGTTCCCAGTGTTTGGAGAGTCTGTTACTGATCCCGCTTCCCAGTATTTGGAGAGACTGTTCCTGAGCCCAGTTCCCAGTGTTTGGAGAGTCTGTTCCTGAGTCCAGTTCCCAGTGTTTGGAGATTCTGTTCTTGAGCCCAGTTCCCAGTGTTTGGAGAGACTGTTCCTGAGCCCAGTTCCCAGTGTTTGGAGATTCTGTTCTTGAGCCCAGTTCCCAGTGTTTGGAGAGACTGTTCCTGAGCCCAGTTCCCATTGTTTGGAGAGACTGTTCCTGAGCCCAGTTCCCAGTGTTTGGAGAGTCTGTTACTGATCCCGCTTCCCAGTATTTGGAGAGACTGTTCCTGAGCCCAGTTCCCAGTGTTTGATGAGTCTGTTACTGATCCCGCTTCCCAGTATTTGGAGAGACTGTTCCTGAGCCCAGTTCCCAGTGTTTGGAGAGTCTGTTCCTGAGTCCAGTTCCCAGTGTTTGGAGAGACTGTTCTTGAGCCCAGTTCCCATTGTTTGGAGAGGCTGTTCCTGAGCAGAGTTCCCAGTGTTTGGAGAGACTGTTCTTGAGCCCAGTTCCCAGTGTTTGGAGAGACTGTTCTTGAGCCCAGTTCCCATTGTTTGGAGAGGCTGTTCCTGAGCAGAGTTCCCAGTGTTTGGAGAGACTGTTCTTGAGCCCAGTTCCCAATGTTTGGAGAGACTGTTCCTGAGCTCAGTTCCCAGTGTTTGGAGAGACTGTGCCTGAGCCCAGTTCCCGTGTTTGGAGAGACTGTTCCTGAGCCCTGATCCTGTGTTTGGAAAGAATGTTCCTGAGCCCAGTTCCCGTGTTTGGAGAGACTGTTCCTGAGCCCTGATCCTGTGTTTGAAGAGACTGTTCCTCAGTCTAGTTCCCAGTGTTTGGAGAGATTGTTCTTGTTCCCAGTTCCCAGTGTTTGGAGAGACTGTTCCTGAGTCCAATTCCCAGTGTTTGGAAGTAATGTTCCTGGGCCCAGTTCCCGTGTTTGGAGAGACTTTTCCTGAGCCCTGATCCTGTGTTTGGAGAGTCTGTCCCTGAGCCCAGTTCCCGTGTTTGGAGAGACTTTTCCTGAGCCCTGATCCTATGTTTGGAGAGACTGTTCCTGAGCCCAGTTCCCAGTGATTGGAGTAACTGTTCTTGAGCCCAGTTCCCAGTGTTTGGAGCGACTGTTCCGGTGCCCAGTCCGCAGTGTTTGGAGAGCCTGTTCCTGAGCCCAGTTCCCAGTGTTTGGAGAGACTGTTCCTGAGCACAGTTCCCAGTGTTTGGAGTAACTGTTCTTGAGCCCAGTTCCCAGTGTTTGGAGAGACTCTTCTTGTGGCCGGTTCCCAGTGTTTGGAGAGTCTGTTCCTGAGCCCAGTTCCCAGTGTTTGGAGAGACTGTTCCTGACCCCAGTTCCCAGTGTTTGGAGTAACTGTTCTTGAGCCCAGTTCCCAGTGTTTGGCGAGACTGTTCTTGAGCCCAGTTCCCAGTGTTTGCTGAGACTGTTCCTGAGCCCAGTTCCCAGTGTTTGGAGTAACTGTTCTTGAGCCCAGTTCCCATTGTTTGAAGACACTATTCCTGAGTCCAGTTCCCAGTGTTTGAAGAGACTGTTCCTGAGCCCAGTTCCCAGTGTTTGGAGAGACTGTTCCTGAGTCTAGTTCCCAGTGTTTGGAGAGACTGTCCTTGTGCCCAGTTCCCAGTGTTTGGAGAGACTGTTCCTGAGTCCAATTCCCAGTGTTTGGAAAGAATGTTCCTGAGCCCAGTTCCCAGTGTTTGGAGAGACTGCTCTTGAACCCAGTTCCCAGTATTTGGAGAGACTGTTCCTGAGCCCTGTTCCCAGTAATTTGAGAGACTGTTCTTGAGCCCACTTCCCATTGTTTGGAGAGACAGTTCCTGAGCCCAGTTCCCAGTGTTTGGAGAGACTGCTCCTGAGCCCAGTTCCCAGTGTTTGGAGAGACTGTTCCTGAGCCCAGTTCCCAGTGTTTGGAGAGACTGTTCCTGAGCCCAGTTCCCAGTGTTTGGAGAGACTGTTCTTGAGCCCAGTTCCCATTGTTTGGAGAGACTGTTCCTGAGCCCATTTCCCAGTGTTTTGAGAGACTGTTCTTGAGCCCAGTTCCCAGTGTTTGGATATTCTGTTCTTGAGCCCAGTTCCCGATTTTTGGAGAGACTGTTCTTGAGCCCAGTTCCCAGTGTTTGCTGAGACTGTTCCTGAGCCCTGTTCCAAGTGTTTGGAGTGTCTGTTCCTGAGCCCAGTTCCTATTGTTTGGAGAGACTGTTCCTGAGCCCAGTTCCGAGTGTTTGGAGAGACTGTTCCTGAGCCCAGTTCCCAGTGCTTGGAGTAACTGTTCTTGAGCCAAGTCCCCAGTGTTTAGAGAGACTGTTCCCGAGCCGAGTTCCCAGTGGTTGAAGACACTATTCCTGAGTCCAGTTCGCAGTGTTTGGAGAGACTGTTCCTTAGCCTAGTTCCCAGTGTTTCAAGACACTGTTCCTGAGCCCAGTTCCCAGTGTTTGGAGAGACTGTTCCTGAGCCCAGTTCCCAGTGTTTGGAGTAACTGTTCTTGAGCCCAGTTCCCAATGTTTGGAGAGACTGTTCTTGAGCCCAGTTCCCAGTGTTTGGAGAGACTGTTCCTGAGCCTAGTTCCCAGTGTTTGAAGACACTATTCCTGAGTCCAGTTCCCAGTGTTTGGAGGGACAGTTCTTGAGGCCAGTTCCCATTGTTTGGAGAGACTGTTCCTGAGCATAGTTCCAAGTGTTTGAAGAGTCTGTTACTGATCCGCTTCCCAGTATTTGGAAAGACTGTTCCTGAGCCCAGTTCCCAGTGTTTGGAGAGTCTGTTCCTGAGCCCAGTTCCCAGTGTTTGGAGATTCTGTTCTTGAGCCCAGTTCCCATTGTTTGGAGAGACTGTTCCTGAGCCCAGTTCCCAGTGTTTGAAGAGTCTGTTACTGATCCCGCTTCCCAGTATTTGGAGAGACCTATCCTGAGCCCAGTTCCCAGTGTTTGGAGAGACAGTTCGTGAGCCCAGTTCCCATTGTTTGGAGAGACTGTTCCTGAGCCCAGTTCCCAGTGTTTGAAGAGTCTGTTACTGATCCCGCTTCCCAGTATTTGGAGAGACCTATCCTGAGCTCAGTTCCCAGTGTTTGGAGAGTCTGTTCCTGAGCCCAGTTCCCAGTGTTTGGAGATTCTGTTCTTGAGCCCAGTTCCCAGTGTTTGGAGAGACAGTTCGTGAGCCCAGTTCCCATTGTTTGGAGAGACTGTTCCTGAGCCCAGTTCCCAGTGTTTGGAGAGTCTGTTCCTGAGCCCAGTTCCCAGTGTTTGAAGAGTCTGTTACTGATCCCGCTTCCCAGTATTTGGAGAGACTGTTCCTGAGCCCAGTTCCCAGTGTTTGGAGAGTCTGTTCCTGAGCCCAGTTCCCAGTGTTTGGAGAGTCTGTTCCTGAGCCCAGTTCCCAGTGTTTGGAGAGACTGTTCCTGAGCCCAGTTCCCAGTGTTTGGAGAGGCTGTTCCTGAGTCCAGTTCCCAGTGTTTGGAGAGACTGTTCTTGAGCCCAGTTCCCATTGTTTGGAGAGGCTGTTCCTGAGCAGAGTTCCCAGTGTTTGGAGAGACTGTTCTTGAGCCCAGTTCCCAGTGTTTGGAGAGACTGTTCTTGAGCCCAGTTCCCATTGTTTGGAGAGGCTGTTCCTGAGCAGAGTTCCCAGTGTTTGGAGAGACTGTTCTTGAGCCCAGTTCCCAATGTTTGGAGAGACTGTTCCTGAGCTCAGTTCCCAGTGTTTGGAGAGACTGTGCCTGAGCCCAGTTCCTAGTGTTTGGAGAGACTGTTCTTGAGCTGCCATTTCCCAGTGTTTGGAGAGACTGTTCCTGAGCCCAGTTCCCAGTGTTTGGAGAGACTGTTCCTGAGCCCAGTTTCCAGTGTTTGGAGAGTACTGTTCCTGAGCCCAGTTCCCAGTGTTTTGAGAGACTGTTCTTGCGACCAGTTCCCAGTGTTTGGAGATTCTGTTCTTGAGCCCAGTTCCCGATTTTTGGAGAGACTGTTCTTGAGCCCAGTTCCCAGTGTTTGCTGAGACTGTTCCTGAGCCCTGTTCCCAGTGTTTGGAGTGTCTGTTCCTGAGCCCAGTTCCCATTGTTTGGAGAGACTGTTCCTGAGCCCAGTTCCCAGTGTTTGGAGAGACTGTTCCTGAGCCTAGTTCCCAGTGTTTCAAGACACTGTTCCTGAGCCCAGTTCCAATGTTTGGAGAGACTATTCCTGAGCCCAGTTCCCAGTGTTTGGAGTAACTGCTCTTGAGCCCAGTTCCCAGTGTTTGGAGAGACTGTTCTTGAGCCCACTTCCCAGTGTTTGGAGAGACTGTTCTTGAGCCCTGTTCCCAGTGTTTGGAGAGACTGTTCTTGAGCCCAGTTCCCAGTGTTTGGAGAGACTGTTCTTGAGCCCAGTTCCCAGTGTTTGAAGACACTATTCCTGAGTCCAGTTCCCAGTGTTTGGAGAGACAGTTCTTGAGCCCAGTTCGAATTGTTTGGAGAGACTGTTCCTGAGCATAGTTCCAAGTGTTTGAAGAGTCTGTTACTGATCCGCTTCCCAGTGTTTGGAGAGACTGTTCTTGAGCCCAGTTCCCAGTGTTTGGAGAGTCTGTTCCTGAGCCCAGTTCCCAGTGTTTGGAGATTCTGTTCTTGAGCCCAGTTCCCAGTGTTTGGAGAGACTGTTCTTGAGCCCAGTTCCCAGTGTTTGGAGAGACTGTTCCTGAGCCTAGTTCCCAGTGTTTTAAGACACTATTCCTGAGTCCAGTTCCCAGTGTTTGGAGAGACTGTTCCTGAGCTCAGTTCCCAGTGTTTGGAGAGACTGTGCCTGAGCCCAGTTCCTCGTGTTTGGAGAGACTGTTCTTGAGCTGCCATTTCCCAGTGTTTGGAGAGACTGTTCCTGAGCCCAGTTCCCAGTGTTTGGAGATTCTGTTCCTGAGCCCATTTTCCACTATTTGGTGAGACCGTTCTTGAGCCCAGTTCCCAGTGTTTGGAGAGACTGATCCTGAGCCCAGTTCCCAGTGTTTGGAGAGTCTGTTCCTGAGCCCAGTTTCCAGTGTTTGGAGAGACCGTTCTTGAGACCTGTTTCCAGTCTTTGGAGAGACTGTTCCTGAGCCCAGTTCCCAGTGTTTGGAGAGTCTGTTCCTGAGCCCATGTTCCCAGTGTTTTGAGAGACTGTTCCTGAGCCCAGTTCCCAGTGTTTGGACAGACTGTTCCTTAGGCCATTTCCCTGTGTTTGGAAAGACTGTTCTTAAGCCCACTTCCCAGTGTTTTGAGAGACTGATCCTGAGCCCAGTTCCCAGTTTTTGGAGAGTCTGTTCCTAAGTCCAGTTCCCAATGTTTGGAGAGAATGTTCCTGAGCCCAGTTCCCAGTGTTTGGCGAGACTTTTCTTGAGCCCAGTTCCCAGTGTTTGTAGCGACTTTTCCTGAGCCCAGTTCCCAGTGTTTAGCACCTTTCCTGGTTAAACTGTATGACTGGGGTTTCTTCACCTCCTTTGATCTGTTTAATGTCGGACTGCTCACAAATTCTGCTCGGCTGGTTCAGATAGTGGGTTCTCTTGCTGGGAGGGACGAGAGGATTTATTTTTTTACGTTTACTTGAAAGAATGTTTCTCTAATGTTTTAAGCCAGATTTAGATCCTGTAATTCTGTCAAATGGTGCAATTTCTGTATTGTGCACTCTGCCTGAATGGGATTATTTTCCTCAAATGACTAATATCTTTCAAACTCAGTACCAATTACAAAATTCTTCTTGAAAATATCCTCCAATATTTTCTTTGGCTCTGACATCATTATTTCGTAAATTGTGAGCACTTTTTTCTTTAAGTCACTTGGGCATGTGCAACAGAATGATCGTGTTAGCATTTTCATGCTTTTTCAAAATTTGAACAATGATGGTCACCTTTTAAAATGTTCAGTAACAAGTTGAACAGACAATACAAAAATGTGTTAATCATCTGCATTCATCTGGAACTGTCAGTTAGTGAGGGATGTTTGGGCACTTGTTGATATTTACTATTTACTGTATTGTTTCTGGTATTCACAGAAAAGGACACATTCTGTATGTGCTGCTTTTAAAAAGTGTCACATTCTTTAAAAAATAAACTTTGATGTAGGCATGAAACTTTGCTCTTGGCGAGGGCATATAATTGATAGAAATCCTGAGGTCTCCAGGAGATTTCTTTGTAGCAAGTGAAGTTGTATCTTAGACACAAGCAGAATACTTTCCAAAATCTTCCACTGGTTACAATCAAGTAAATGCCAGAGCGAGGAGCTGGCTTTGAAGAGTTCAGCCACCAACGAGGATGACCTCATTTAGAATGCAAGGAATCAGAAGGACAGAAGTGGTCCTGCTGTGTTGCACCAGGACTAAGCAGCTTCAGAGATAGAGAGCCCTGCATGCACACAGTGAAATATTGAACCCAAGGAGCTTGAAATGGACAGTGTAGGTTTCATCTTTTATTACTGGGTAAGGACTTTCTAAAAAAGCACAGTCGAAATTCCCTTCAACTGTCTAAATATTCAGTATAATTCGTCTCAGGGGAAATTTGACTTTATGGAATCCTAAGATTCCCTTTATCCTCGTCCTTCTCTAAATGTCTGCAGGGTCTCCCAGTGAAAGGAGCAGGCTGGAGGAGACAGCTGAAGGTCAGGGTTACCCACTGTGGCTTGACTTTTAAAATGAAGAGCTTTTCATTTCTCTTGTTGCCATGTCAGATCTAATTTACTCTACATTATACTGCCAGAGTTTGCCTGCTCCTGACAGGAGGGGGTTAAATGAGATTACAAGCTTAAGAGCTTGTCAGCAGCAACTGCTGACTGGGATGTGAAATGCCGATTTAATGATCAGTTTTATCAGAGTTAGTGGAAAAAGTGCTGCTTTCAGCAAGTCAACCAGATATTTGGCATTTTTTGGTACACAGGAGGAAGGATGAAACTGATCCAAATTTTCAGGAACACATTAAAATATCGGTGCAATGGTGTCTTTGACAAGGGGGTAAAAGAAAGACTTGCATTTATGTAGTGCCTTTCATGGCCCCAGGACATCCCAAACTACTTTACAGTCAATGAAGTACATTTTGAAATGCAGTCACTGTTGTAATGTAGAAACCCCAGTAATTAATTTGCACACAGCAAGATCCCACAAACAGAATTGAGATTTCACCTCCATAAGGTACTGCTGTCTCTCTCAGATATTACTTGTTTACATATCCAATAAAGGAAGCAGATTTATTTTTTAAAGTTTTTCAAGTTTTATTTGCAATCGTAACAAATTCCAATAGGTTGATAATATAATCAATTTCTCTTTACCCACTGACCATTGAATTACTTTGTTTTAATATACAAACCAAAAGGACAATCTGTCTGCATCTTCTAGTTAATTCCATTGTTTTACATCTGAGTTCATGCTAAAGAATACTTTTCTTCTGGGTAAGGGGTTTTCAGTCATAATCAGCATTGTGCAATTCTTCAATAAACTTAACCAAATATGTGAGATTTTATTTAGAATTTCATCAACTAAAATTTGCATTTATATAGCACCATTAGTGTAGATAAACATCACAAAGCACTTCACAGGTATGCAGTCACAAACGGCCGCTGAACTAAAGAAGTTATTAAGTTGGTGACCAAAAGCTTGGTCAAAGAGATAGGGTTTGAGGACCATCGTAAAAGGAGGAGAAAGAGGCCAAAGGGTTTCTGGAAAAAATTCCAGAGTGTGAGCCTTAAACAGCCGATGGCATGACTGCCAATGGTGGGGTTAAGGGAGGGGGGATGGGTGCGCAAGATGCCAGAGTCACAGGAATGGAGAGTTTGGTTGGGATTATAGGACTGGAGAAGGTTACAGAGATATGGTGGGGCAAGTCCATTTAAGCACAAGGGTGAGAATTTTGGAGGCGGTGGTGGAACCAGGAGATGATATAGGTCAGAAAGGACAAGGGCGATGTGAGAATGCAACTTCATTAATTGAATTAAATTTTTGCACTCCAAACCCAGTGAAAACACAGCTCGAGAATGTGAATATTCAATTTAGCAGATATTTTAATCTGTTGTTTTAGGACACATTGTACTCTGCAAAGAGTTGCTGGCTTTGGTATGGGGTATAGTTTCTGGTGGGCACTACACTATGGAATGATGGTTCTATTTCTATTCAACCTGCTGTCCTAAAATGTGAGGCCACAAATGGAGAACACCATGACAACACAAGTTACCAGAGAAAACCACATCACACCCTTAGATGTACCAAAGCGCTTGGACTAATACTGGAGTGTAGTTACTGTGTAATGTAGGAAATATGGCAGCCAATTTGTGCACAGCAAGCTCACACGAACAGCAAATGAATGAATGATCAGATAATCTATTTTAGTCATGTTGGTTGAGGGATTAAATATTGGCCAAGACAGCAGGAAGAACACCCCTGCTCTATCTGAAATAGTGCCATGGGATTTTTTTTTATGTCCACCTGATTTAATTTGACTTATCCAAAAGACAGCACTTCTGATAGTGCAACATCCCCTCAGTGCTGCACTGGGAGTGTCAGCCTAGGTTATGTGGTCAAGTCTGTGGAGTGGGAATTGAACCAACTGACCATTTGACTCAGAGATAAAACTGTTACCACTGAGCCACTGCTGACACTAACTTGGGAGAGTTAAGCAACATATAAAAGTATGCATATTTTTTAAGATATCTGGAAGTCTGTTGCAGGTTGCAGTGCAGTCGTGGGATTGTGATGATTATATAAACATGCTCTTCTTATTACGTACTCCCATTGCTTGTTATCCAAATACACCACAGGGTCAGTCTGGTGTTTGCAGAGAAATAGAATTTGCCTCCAAAATGATTTGTGCCAGAAATAAGCTTTGCTTGTTTAAAGGATGACCCAGAAATGTTTGGGATGAATAAATTTAATATCCTGTTGAAATTCCCATGATTATGAATCATCAACAAGCTGACAGAATGGTTATGATAGCAACAATGTTGGAACAAGAGATTGAAAATATATCATTGATGAAATTGGGGATGAAGTTACGCTGTGATGAAGTTAACCGGGGTCAGATAGCAGTGTTTTGCTTTTAATTCGGGCCCTGCCATGTATGAAGGTCAAAAATGTGCAACCACCTTTTTTTTATTTTAGGCACCCTTGTTACTTTGTCTCTTGTTTTTGATTCTTTCTAATTTCATCAGAATATCACAACAGTATTTCACAAAAGGAGAAAGTTGGGGCTGGTGGGTTTAGGCGACTGTGTTCAAGGTTTGGAGTCTGTCTAAGCAGCTGTCACATTCTTGCATTATGGTCACTGAATCTGAATGAGGCTTTCCACATCAAAACCCTGCATCCATTGTGATATCATCTCCTGCTCCAAGCTATAATGCTTATTAATTCTGCACCCTTACTCTATGAGCTTCAGCAAATATATTCCATCAGCCTAGCATTTAATTTAATTAGAACAGCTGGGTTCTCATTCTGCTTTCTGTGTCAGCACGTTATGATATAACACAATTACTGATTACTTTTAGATAGGGCAAAATATGATTAGGGTTTTGGGTGACTGTATCATAAGCCTTATTAGATTCATTTTAAATCTAGAGATAAATAGAAAAGTTTTATTTGTGGTGTAATGAGATTATGCTTATTAGGGCAAGGCCTGGTAACCTAGAGTGGGGATCAGTAAGTGAAGGATTATGCCTGATGGTACACTCCAGGATCGGTTTGTAATGGAGAATTCCTCCCTTTAACATACATTCTTCTCTTTCCTGATCCTTGATCTTCCTGTCTGGACAAAGCCATTCTGATCTTATTTTCAGACTTGACCCACATTGAAGCAGCAAATAGTCTCCAAGTACCACAATATATTACAGGTTAACAAAATCTGATTTTCAAACATACACGTCATGTCATGGGGCACATGTGGTTACCATTAGGAATATTCAAAATGTTCAGAGATAAACAGAAACCTCCAGGTCATTCATGGGGGCCGATGGTGAGAATATGCTCAGCAGTTAATGCAATCAGGTTTAGCAATTTAACATAGAAGGTATTTCAGGGAATTGGTGGTGGGGGAGGGAGGAGGGTGGTGTTAGTCAGCCATTTTCAGGAAGCATGATTAATTTGAGAATTCCTGGCATAGTAATTATTTTAGGATGGGTGTGTGCATGTATATGTGTGTGTATGTTCATGTGTGTATCGTTACGACCGAGGTGGGAGTAATGCACTGTCAATTCAGTCCCACTACTCCACAGGTCACAGCATATTATTAAAGTTTCCCACCTACCAGAAAATTAGCCAAATTAATCACTTTATTAACCCCCAAAATAAACCACACCAAACCAGGTATCTTTAAACAACAACAAATTAACTATGTATTAATAAACTAACTCTTAAACAATACTGAGATAAATCTATGTCTGAAAAGACTTTATACCTTCTTATTCCTCATAACCCTCATGCACACACACACATACATTCAAAAACCAACAGTTAACCGGTTTTAAAAATGATGTTTTAAGTTGGAGCTGCTTCTTCGGAATAAACAAACAGCTGGGTTGTAAGTCCTGGTGGGTTACATTCCCAGATCAGTGAGGTGTCCCAGAGTCAAATAGGCAGATGCCACTTGATGTCTCCAGGCGAGTTGATGAACAGTCTGTAATGGATAGGCATTCAAGGCACTTTGGTACAGTAGGCATCACACAGATCTTTCAACAAGGAGTATAACAACAGGTCTATTTAGATTTTTAATTAGCAGTCTATGAGTAGAAACTTTACTGAGTTTCCAGAAACACAAAAGACAACAGAAAGTCACTCCTGAGGCAGAGACTTCTTAGAGATGGGAGTAAAAAGGAATTTGCTACCTGCAACAATGCAAAGATTCCTTTCCAGTGGTCTTTTCCTCTTTAGGTGAAACACAGCCTGTCAGCCAATGTAGATTTTCTGCTGAGAGAAAGACAAATCCTTCCTTCAAGGAGAGCACGCTTCGCTGGTCTGCCATGTCAAACAGGTTCTTTACACACAGTCAAACTGATACAATATGGCATGTGACCTCTCTCTCTTGATGTTGCCTAGGAAACAGGCTTGCTGCTTGCACACACTGTTCCCAGAGAGACAAACAACTCTTAGTCTTAAAGGCACACAGACACCCCTTAGTTTTTAAACAGAGAAAGAAAACACTTCCATGACAGTATGAGTACATCTATATGTGTGTATGTGTGTGTGTGTATATGTGTGCGAGTATATTATGTCTGTGTGTAAATACGTGTGCGTGTTTGTGTATATATGTGTGCGCATGTGTATATGTATGTACGTGTTTGTATTTGTGTTCATGTGAGTGTGTTTGTATATATATATATATGCGTATATTATCTGTGTGTATGTGTGAGTGTATATTGTATGTGTGTATATATATATATATGTGTGTGTGTGTATATATATATGTATATGTGTGTGTATGTATATGTGTGTGTATGTGTGTGTACGCATATATGTGTGTGTGTGTGTGTGTATGCATGTGTGTGTGTGTGTGTGTGTGTGTGTGTGTGTGTATTCAGTAGAGGGTTTATTTGCACTATCATTCACTATCACAGCAAGTTGCTGAACCCGTCTGCAGCAGAAATTGAACCAATGACTCAAAAGTCTGCTTCCATCGTCCTATTCAAACTGTACTCGACAATGTGTAGTCGCACTGCCCTGCTCATCACTAAATATACCTAGTGTACCCTGCATGACACTCCTGTGACAGTACTCTGTAGACTAGAATTTGGTTTGACCTGGTTTTTGGGGACAGGGGTCACAATAATAAGGAAATGGCGGAGGAATTAAACAGATTTTTTGCATCAGTCTTCACTGTCGAGGATACAAATAATATCTCAGAAATAATTGTGATTCAAGAGTTGAAAGGAAGGGAGGAACTAAAAACAATTACCATTATCAGGGAGAGGGTACTGAGAAAATTATTAGAACTAAAAGCTGACAAATCCCCAGGTCCTGATGGACTTCATCATAGGATCCTAAAAGAAGTGGCAGCTGAGATACTGGATTCATTGGTTTTAATTTTCCAAAATTCCTTAGATTCTAGAAATGTGCCATCAGATTGGAAGACAGCAAATGTAATTCCACTATTCAAGAAAGGAGGAAGACAAAAAGCAGGAAACTACAGGCCAGTTCGCTTAACACGTGTCATAGGGGAAATGCTCAAATCTATTATTAAGGAGGTTATAGCAGGTCATTTAGAAAATCTTAGTGCAATCAGGCAGAGTCAAATGGTTTTGTGAAAGGGGAATCGTGTTTAACTAATTTATTATAGTTCTTTGATGAAGTAACAAGCAACGTGGATAATGGAGAACCTGAGGATGTGGTGTACTTGGATTTCCAGAAGGCATTTGACAAGGTGCCACATCAAAGGTCACTAAACAAAATAAGAGCCCATGGTATAAGGGATAACAGATTAGTATGGATAGAGGATTGGTTAGCTAACAGGAAACAGAAAGTAGGTATAAATGGGTAATTTTCAGGTTGGCATGCTGTAACTAGGGGAGTGCCACAGGGATCAGTGATGGGGCCTCAACTATTTATAATCTATATCAATGATTTGCATGAAGGAAATTTGCTGATGGCAGAAAGAGAGTAAGTTGTGAAGAGTACATAAGGAGTCTGCAAAAGGATATAAATAGGTAAAGTGAGTGGGCAAAGATTTGGCAGATGGAGTATAATGTGGGAAAGTGTGAACTTGTCCACTTTCGCTGGAAAAATAGAAAAGCAACATATTATTTAAATGGAGAGAGATTGCAGAACTCTGAGATGCAGAGGGATCTGAGTGTCCTGGTACATGAAACACAAAAAGTTAGTATGCAGGTACAGCAAGTGATTAAGAAGGCAAATGCAATGTTGTCGTTTACTCAAGGGGAATGGAATATAAAAGTAGAGATGTTTTGCTACAGTTGTACAGGGCATTGGTGAAATCACATCTCGAGTATTGTGTACAGGTTGGGTCTCCTTACTTAGAAAAGGATATAATTGCATTGGAAGCAATTCAGAGAAGGTTTACTCGACTGATTTCTGGGATGAGAGGAAAGATTGGACAAGTTGGGTCTGTATTCATTGGAGTTTAGAAGGATGAGAGGTGATCTTATTGAAACATATAAGATCCTGAGGAAACATGACAGGGTGGATGTTGAAAGGATGTTTGCCCTTGTGGGAGAGACTAAAACTAGTGGGCACAGTTTAAAAATAAGGGATCTCCTATTTAAGACAGAGATGAGGAATTTCTTTCTCTCAGAGGGTCATGAGTCTGTGGAACTCTTTTCCCCGGAGAATGGTGGAGCCAGGGCCATTAGATGTTTTTAAGGCAGAGGTAGACAGATTCTTGACAAACAAGGGAGACAAAGGGTATTGGTGGTAGGCAGGAAAGTGAAATTATGTCCACAAACATACTCTTGATATTGTCTCACCAATGCCCTGTACAACTGAAGCAAAACATCTCTACTTTTATATTCCATTCCCCTTGCAATAAAGAGAGAGAGAGAGAGACAGTGAGAGAGAGATCAGCAGGGAAATCAAGGAGATGTGCAAGATCTATAGAATGGTGATATTGAGTTAACTTATCCATATGTCAATTGGAATAACATTAGAGTAAAGAATAAGGAGGGGGAGGAATTTCGGAAATACATTCAGGAGAAGTTTCTTGATCTGTATGTTCTTGGTCCAATTAGGAAGGAGGCACTGCTGGATCTGGTGCTGGGGAATGAGGTGGGCCAAGTGGACCAAGTGTTGGTGGGGAAACACTTGGGGAAGAGTAATCATCATATCATAAGGTTTAAATTAGTAATGGAGAAAAGCTAGGAACAATCTAAAGTACAACTTTTAAATTGGAAGAGGGCTAACTTCAATGGGATAAGAGGGGATCTAGCCAGGGTAAAATGGAAGCAAAGACTGACAGGAAAAGCGGTAACGAAACAATGGGTGATGTTAAGGAGGAGATGATACAGGTACAGGCTAGGTACATTCCAACAAGGAGGAAAGGTAGGAGAACCAAAGTCAGGGCTCCTTGGATCATGAGCGAGGTAGAGAATATGATGAAACAAAAAAAAGGAGCTTTTATGATGCATGTCAGGTGAATTCTTTAAGCGAGAACCAGACCAAATACATTAATTTGAGAGGGTAAGTGAAGAGGAAAATAAGACTGGCACAGAGAGAGTATGAGAACGGAATGACAGTTAACATGAAATGGAACCCAAAAATCTTCTACCAGCAAGTAAATAGTAAGCGGGCAGTAAGAGCTGAGGTGGGGCCTATTAGGAAAAAAGAGGGTGATATTTGCTTAGAGGTGCATGGTAAGGCTAGAATCCTTAATGAGTGCTTTTTATAGGTGTTTACTAAGGAAGAGGATGCTGACAAAATATTAGAAGAAACAGAGACGGTAGATGTTATAAATAGGGTGAAAATTGATAGGTAGGATGAACTGGAAAGGCTGGCTATTCTTGGAGTGAATAAGTTGCCTGGTCCAGATGGCTTGCATTCCAGGTTGCGAAGGGAAGTGGGAGCGGAGATAGCAGAAGGGCTTACCATAATTTTCCAAAGTGCCACATAAAAGGATGGTTAACAAAACTGAGGCTCATGGAGTCGGAGGGTCAGTGTTGTTAAAACCCCAGAAGGAGTGTTATGGAAGGATAGTGCTGGAGCCTATCTTCACATTTATTGTGCAGAGTAATAGGATTACAAACATATAGCTCCTCACTCAAACCCTCTACCAGTCTCAGTAAGTGTCTGCTTATGTGCTCAAGTAAGACCCCAATTAACACCCTCCACCTGCATATAATCAAACAATTGATATGCAATTAACAGATTAACAACTGTCAGCTTGGATTTTAAAAAATTGGCTTAAGGACAGAAAACAGGGAGTTATGGTAAATGATTGTTTTGCAGACTGGAGGATGGTAGACAGTGGTGTTCCCCAAGGGTCAGTGCTAGGATCACTGGTTTTGTGATATATAGAAATAACTTGGATATTGGAATACAGAGTAAAATTTCAAAATTTGCCAATGATACCAAACTTGAAAGTGTAGCATACCATGAGAATGATACCAATCAAATTCAAGAGGACATAGATAGGATAGCAGAATAGGCAGACAAGTGGCAGATGGATTCTAATATGGTGAAGTGTGAGGTGATGCATTTTGGCAGAAGGCATAGGAAGAGACAAAATAGACTTAATGGCACAGTTACAAAGAATGTGCAGGGATTGAAGAACATTGGGGTTCAAATGCATAGATACTTCAAGGTGCCAGCACATATTGAGAGAGTACTTTCTTGAACTACAAGAAAGCCCCCAGCGAGTTAACATCTGTAGTACTTAAAGTAGCCAGAAGCACTGCACAAAGAACAGCCAGGCGCTGCGCAAATGACTACTGGCAACACCTATGCAGTCATATTCAGCTGGCCTCCGACACCGGAAACATCAGAGGAATGTATGATGGCATTAGAGCTTTTGGGCCAACCATCAGGAAGATCGCCCCCCATCAAGTCCAAATCAGGGGAAACGATCACTAACCAACACAAGCAAATGGACCACTGTGTGGAGCACTACCTAGAACTGTACTCCAGGGAAAAGGTTGTCACTGATACCGCCCTCAATGCAGCCCAGTCTCTGCCTGTTATGGATCAGCTGGACGAACAGCCAACAAAATCGGAACTCAGTGATGCCATAGATTCTCTAGCCAGTGGAAAAGCCCCTGGGAAAGACGGCATTACCCCTGAAATAATCAAGAGTGCCAAGTCTGCTATACTTTCAGCACTCTACGAACTGCTTTGCCTGTGCTGGTATGAGGGAGCAGTACCACAGGACATGTGCGATGCCAATATCATCACCCTCGAGAAGAACAAGGGTGACCGCGGTGACTGCAACAACTACCATGGAAGCTCCCTGCTCAGCATAGTGGGGAAAGTCTTCACTCGAGTCGCTTTAAACAGGCTCCAGAAGCTGACTGAGCGTGTCTACCCTGAGGCACAGTGTGGCTTTCGAGCAGAGAGATCCACCATTGACATGCTGTTCTCCCTTCGCCAGCTACAGGAGAAATGCTGAGAACAACAGATGCCCCTCTACATTGTTTTCAATTGATCTCAAAGCCTTTGACCTCGACAGCAGACGTGGTCTCTTCAGACTACTAGCAAAGATCGGATGTCCACCAAAGCTACTAAGTATCATCACCTCATTCCATGACACTATGAAAGGCACAATTCAGCCTCATCAGACCCCTTTCCTATCCTGAGTGGCATGAAACAGGGCTGTGTTCTCGCACCTACACCGTTTGGGATCTTCTTCTCCCTGCTGCTCTCACATGCGTTCAAGTCTTCAGAAGAAGGAATTTTCCTCCACACTAGATCAGGTGGCAGGTTGTTCAACCTTACCTGTCTAAGAGCGAAAACCAAAGTACGGAAAGTCCTCATCAGGGAATTCCTCTTTGCTGATGATGCTGCATTAACATCCCACACTGAAGAGTGTCTGCAGAGACTCATCGACAGGATTGCGGCTGCCAGCAACGAATTTGGCCGAACCATCAGCCTCAAGAAAACGAACATCATGGGACAGGACGTTACAAATGCTCCATCCATCAATATCGGCGACCACGCTCTGGAAGTGGTTCAAGAGTTCACCTACCTAGGCTCAACTATCACCAGTAACCTATCTCTCGATGCAGAAATCAACAAGCGCATGGGAAAGGCTTCCACTGCTGTGTCCAGACTGGCCAAGAAAGTGTGGGAAAATGGCGCACTGACACGGAACACAAAAGTCCGAGTATATCAAGCCTGTGTCCTCAGTACCTTGCTCTATGGCAGCGAGGCCTGGACAATGTATGTCAGCCAAGAGCGACATCTCAATTCATTCTATCTTCGCTGCCTCCGGAGAATACTTGGCATCAGGTGGCAGGACCATATCTCCAACACAGAAGTCTTCGAGGTGGCCAACATCCCCAGCATATACACCCTTTTGAGCCAGTGGCACTTGAGATGGCTTGGCCATGTGAGCCGCATGGAAGATGGCAGGATCCCCAAGGACACATTGTACAGCGAGCTCGTCACTGGTATCAGACCCACCGGCCGTTCATGTCTCCGCTTTAAAGACGTCTGCAAACACGACATGGTGTCCTGTGACATTGATCACAAGTCGTGGGAGTCGGTTGCCAGTGATCGCCAGAACTGGCGGACAGCCATAAAGGCGGGGCTAAAGTGTGGCGAGTCAAAGAGACTTAGCAGTTGGCAGGAAAAAAGACAGGAGTGCAAGGAGAGAGCCAACTGTGTAATAGCCCCAACAACCAATTTTATCTGCAGTACCTGTGGAAGAGTCTGTCACTCTAGGAATTGGACTTTATAGCCACTCCAGGCGCTGCTTCACAAACCACTGATCACCTCCAGGCACTTACCCATTGTCTCTCAAGACAAGGAGGCCTAAGAAGGAGTTAGCAAAGCATATGGGATCTTAGGCTTCATAAATAGAGGTATTGAGTACAAAAGCAGGGAAGTTATGCAGAACCTTCATAAAGCTTTGGTAAGGTCACAGCTAGAGTATTGCATCCAGTTCTGGTCACCACATTTTAGGAAGGATATGAGGGTCCTTGAACGGGTGCAGAGGAGATTTACCAGAATCGTTCCAGGGATGAGGAATTTTAGCTACAAGGTTAGGTTGGAGAAACTGGGGTTGTTCTCCTTGGAGCACAGGGGATTGAGGGGAGATTTGATAGCGGTGAACAAGATTATGATAGGTTTATATAAGGTAGACAAAGAAAAGCTGTTCCCATTAGCTGATGGTACAAGAGTTAGGGGACAGAGATTTATGGTTTTGGGCAAGAGATGCAGGGGGTTTGCAAGGAAGTACATTTTTATGCAGCAAGTGGTAATGACCAGGAAGTCATTGCCTACAAGTGTGGTGGAAGTGAAGACGATGAATGATTTTGAAAGAAAATTGGCTGGGCGCTAAAGGGTTATGGGGATAGAGAGGGAAATGGCACTGAATGGATTGCTCTACAGACAGCTGGCAAGGACCTGATGGGTTGAATGGCCTTGTTTTGTGCTGTATTGGCTCTATGACTCTATGAATTCAATTAGGCCTCTCCTCAGACTCCTCTGTTACAAATAAAACAACACTAGCCTATCCAATCTTTGCTCATAACTAAAATTCTCCCTTCCAAGCAACATCCTTGTAAATCTCCTCTGTACCCGCTCCAGTGAAATCACATCTTTCCTATAGTTCAGTGACCAGAACTGCACGCAGTACACCAGCTGTGGTCTAACCAGTGTTTTATGCAGTTCCAGCATAACCTCCCAGCTCTTATATTCTGTCCCTCCACTAATAAAGGCATGTATCCCATATGCCTTCTTGACCGCCTTATCTACCTGTCAGCTGCCTTCAGGGATCTGTGGACATGTACTCCAAGGTCCCTCTGTCCCTCTACACTTCCCAATATCCTACCATTTATTGTGTATTCCCTTACCTGGTTAGCCTTCCGCAAATCCATTACCTCACACTTCTCTGGATTGACCTCCATTTGCCACTGTTTCACCCAATTGATGAGTCCATTGAGATCTTCCTGCTGTCTACAACTTTCTTCATTATCAACTACATGGCCAATTTTTGTGTCATCTGAAAACTTCTTAATCATACCCCCACTATTCATGTCCAAATCATTGGCATATACCACAAAAAGTGAGGGACGTAGTACTGAGCCCTGTGGTACCCCACTGGAAACAGCCTTCTAGTCACAAAAACACCCATCCACCATTACCCTTTATTTCCTGCCTCTGAGCCAATTTTGGATCCAACTTGCCACTGTGCCTTGGATCCCATGGGCTTTTACTTTCATGACGAGTCACCATGTGGGACCTTATCAAAAACCTTGCTAAAATCTGTATAGACTACATCAAATGCACTACCCTCATTGACCCTCCTTGTTGCCTCCTCAAAAATCCAATCAACCAAATCCATGCCCACTGCCTTTGATTAATCTGTGTTTTTCTAAATGAAGATTTATGCTGTCCCTCAGAAATTTTTGGAATAATTTTCTCACCACTGAGGTTAGGCTGACTGGCCTGTAATTACTTGGTCTATCTCTTTCTTCCTTTTTAAACAATGGTACAATGTTAGCTGTCCTCCAGTCCTCTGGCACCATACCTGTAGCCACAGAGGATTAGAAAATGATAGTCAGAGCCTCGTGATTTCTACTCTTGCTTCCCTTAATAGCCTAGGATACATTTCGTCTGGGCCTGGGGATTTAACTACTTTCAAAAATGTTAAATCTGTTCATACTTCCTCTCTCACTATGTTAACCTCATCTAATATTTCACCCTCCTGCTCTCTGATTACAATGTCTGTATCATCCTTTTTTTAATGAAGTATTCATTATGAACCATACGAACACCTTTGTCTCCACACACACTCCCTTATGGTTCCTAATAGGCCCTACACTTTCTTTAGTTATCCGCTTGCTCTTTATGTATTTATAAAAAGTCTTGGGGTTTTCCTTGATTTTACTTGCCAATATTTCTCATGCCCTCTCCTTGCTTTCCTAATTTCCTTTTTAATTTCACCCCTACACTTGTTATACTCCTCTAGGTTTTCTGCAGTATTGAGCCCTCGACATCTGTCATAAGTTTCCCTTTTTTCCTTTATCCTCTCCTTTAAGTCCCTTGACATCCATGAGGCCCTGAATTTGTTAGTCCTGTCCTTTTTCTTTAAGGGAACATACTTGCTCTGAACGCTCTCTATCTCTTCCTTGAATGCCTCCCACTGATCTGGCAATTTACCTTCAAGAAGATGTTTCCAGTCCACTTTAGTTAAATTACATCTCGGTATAGTAAAATTAGTTTCCCCCCAATTGAGAACTTTTATTCCTAATCTATCTTTGATTACTTCCAGCAAAGTGCTCCCCAACTGATACACCTTCCACCTGCCCAGCTTCATTCCCTAAAACTAAGTCCAGAACCCACCCCCTCTCTTGTTCGGCTTGTCCACACTGGCTATGAAAGTTCTCCTGAATGCATTTTATGAATTTTGCTCCCTCTGTGCCTTTTCACATTAATTCTATTCCAGTTAATATTAGGGTAGTTGAAATGCCCCACTATTACTGCCCTATTGTTTTTGCACTTCTTGGAGACTTGCCTATATATTTGCTCTTCCATCTCCCTCTGGCTGTTTGGGAGTCTTTAGTACACTCCCAGCAGTGTGATTGCTCTTTTATGTTCTTCAATTCAATCCACATGGCCTCATTTGATGATCCTTCTCCCATATCATCGCTCCTCACAGCTGTAATTGTTTCTTTAATCAATATTGCGACCCACCCGCCACCCCCGCCCCCCCACCCCGATCACCCTCCATAACCAGGAATGTTGAGCTGTCATTCCTGCCCTTCTTTCAGCCATGTCTCAGTAATAGCTATAATATCATACTCCCACATGTCCATCACTGCTCTCAGCTCATCTGCCTTATTTGCTAGACTTCTTGCATTGAAGTACATACCATTTAGCACTGCCAAACTTCCTTATTGTCTATTTTCTAGCTTCTGTTTCCACTGTTGAATCTACTGTGCTCTCTCAGGATGACAGTATTGTGCTCTCACCATTGCCATTCCATTGGTGCTCTTGCTATTGCCTCTTAACCAGCTCTGACTGCTGCCGCCAATGTCGTGGTGTGCAGAGTTGCTCAAAGGCATCCTGCAAGGCCATCTGTAGTTTCCCCCAGTGAAAGTCAGCAGCCTTCCAGCAGCTGTGCTGCAGTCAATTGGGTAGCACTGTGTAGGAGCACTAGGACAGGCAAAAGCACATGGAAGACAGGATTGCAGAAGGATGAATAGTTCATTGTTGCATCATGATGTTTTGTAAAGGTTCTTGTTCGTGGCCTTTATTGATTGACGATGGACAAGGGGACATTGTGATTGGGAGCGAGAAATGGATGTGATTGGAATGGGGAAGTTGTTTGAAGTAGATGTGTAGCCAGTTACATAGGGTCCAGGATGCCGCTCCCTGTTCCTCCTCCTCCCTCCCTCCTCACAGGTCTTTCCCTCTCTGCCTTCTCCATTCCATTCTTGGTCAGGCTTCATACCTGGGTCAGGTCGTCATCTCTCCTCCTAAGTTGTATTCCTAAACTGGCAGAGAAAACCTCCAGGAACCCATCACAGACCTTCCACCAACTCTGCCTAAGAGGAAGTGACGAAAACCACCTCACGTTCAACTTGTGGACTGGCCCTTAAATTAGCACAGTTCAGGTCCCCTCTTGTAGCTGCATGCATGATATTTGGTGAGTGATGGACAAATTTGTGGGCTGGACATTTGCCAGTGAAGTTTCCAATCCTGCCAGTTGGGCTGTGTGACATCAGGATAGGGTCAGTCCAAGCTTTGTGGTGCACCGGGGACGCACCTGCATGTGCCCTTCTTCTGCCCTTAAGTAGCATGTTCCGCACTCGACAAGACTGCCATAGTGCCACTACAAGCACAGTATAGCCTCCCCAAAACTCCTGTAACAGTTTTCAGTTTTCAGTATGTATGGAATAGCCTCCATGAAAGTCTGAGTGTTGTTGCAGTGCTCTTATCCAGGTAAGTGTTCTGTTACACTCCTGATTTGGACCTTCTAGGTGGTGGAAAGACTTTGAGGGGTTCAGAAGTGAGCTGAGAATACCTAGCATCTGCCCAGCTTTTATAGCCACGGTGTTAATATGGCTAGTCCAATTCACCTTCTGGTCAGTGGTAATTCCTGGATGGGGGCCACCGGTGAGGGCTCTTGATACCATACATGGCCAAATGCTAGCAGACTGTGTGATTTCTTCCTCCCCAAAGCCTAGAGTCTTGGAAAGAACTGAACCATGTAATATTGCACAGAGTTAGAATGGAGATATGAATCTGAGTGTAGCTGGTCTTATAAATGCGTGTACTATGGCTGAGCGAAAGAAGCAATGCCAAGCATAGGATAGAGTACCTCACTTTGCAAACGGACATCTGAAAGTGGCCATCGATGAACATTCCATCCTTGCTGACCATGTGTGGTGACTTGTAACTTTACCCAATTGTATATTTCAACAGCTTCGTTCACAAAGCCTCTGTAAGGTCATAAACTTGTACATTTGGCCATTCTTGAGTTGTCAGCTTTTCAGTAGCTGATGGTCAGCTTTTCTCAGTTGGATTTTATGCAGAATGCCAAGAATGAAAGCTTCAGACTGGCTTGAAAAAATAAATATCAGTTGATCAGTGTTGCCAGAACATTCCAGAATGGCAGCACCTTGTGATCCCCTGCTCTGCAACCTTTGCCAGGAGTTGGGCTCCTGGCCTTAGTAGTAAATCATTTTCACATTAAGTATCTGAATAATTACTGAGTGAAGGTATAAAAAGGTCTGGGGAAAAACAGGAAAATGGAACAATATAAACTCAACCCCACCAAAAAGCCTAACTTCAGTTCAGAAATGAAGAGTTTCTACAAAGTACTGCTGGAAGCGGTCTTTATAACAAACATTCCTGTGTAAAATATTGCCTCCAATCATTTTAAAGTTGGACCCCGAAGTGTACATGTTACATCTAAACAGCTCACAATTGATGCTCAAAAACTGAGCCAACGCTACTCATTAAAATGATTACAAAACATACTGTGAAACTGCAAACTGAAAATTGCCTTTGTTGTGCCAAATTTCACAGACATTTTACTAAACCAAGGAAAGTCCCAGCTCCTTAGAGGCCAGTGTAGCACTGCAAACAGCCCCTCTGTAAACCCTCAGCACGTCCCCTCCTAAACCCCTAAACCCTCTGCAACAGTCCCTCTTAAAGCCTCAGCAACAGCCTCTTCTTAAATCCATGCCTTTGCACCATGTGGACAGTATGGCAGCAATCGATGTTTTCATGTTTTTCTCACAGAGAAACACGACTGAGAAATTGGACAGTAGCTGACAAGGATTAAACCCAGATGTGAGGGTGGGGAGATGGGAGTGAGGGGTGGAGAGGTGATTTTCAGGAGTGGGGTGGGATTGGGAGGGACGACCATGGGAGGAATCATTGGGAGAGGTGGTGGGGTGGATGTTGTAGTGCCTGTAGTTTTGTTGTACAGAATAGAGGAACATTCTTGCTTCTTCTGGCTCCATATGTAAGTAAGCATAAAAATTGTATTTCCTTTTTTGTTGGCAGTCTCATTAAAGACCTGATGTTTTGGCTGGTTTACCTGAAGAAACTGACCACAGTGTGCCCATTGTCACATGAGGCAGTCAATCGCAACCCATCACCAGAAAGGAGACTGAAACAGGTGTTAGGCTCACTGCAAGCAAACGTATTCCCGGGATCAAGACGAAGACAATCCTGGCAAATGAGTTAAATCCCGTCCCCACTCCGGGGCAATCGGAGGCATTCGCCTGCTACTGGATGTTGTGTTATTGGTTTGCAACACAAATGTGCCAAACACTGTGAGAATGATTGGTAAGCTAAATAAAAGGTTCTTTATTACAGAATTACAGGAGAGCTCCTCAATACTCATGCTACCTGCTGACTAACACTGCTCCAATTACCGTGTCACATGCTGTCTTGCATCACTTCCTGCGATGATGTATATTCAGCTATTTACATATTCAGTAGTATGTTAACTAGTATTCAGGCATTAAAGCAATATTACAATGCTGGAGACTCACGATGTCGCTCCCGGGGTGTGTAGACGCCTCAGTCTGCAATGTTTTGAAACTTACTGTCCAGCAAAGCAGCAGAACTGTGGCTGCTGCCCCAGACGGCACAGTGGGCGGCACAGTGGCGCAGTGGTTAGCACCGCATCCTCACAGCTCCAATGACCCGGGTTCAATTCTGGGTACTGCCTGAGCAGAGTTTGCAAGTTCTCTCTGTGACTGTGTGGGTTTTCACCAGGTGCTCCGGTTTCCTACCACAGCCAAAGACTTGCAGGTTGATAGGTAAATTGGCCATTGTAAATTGCCCCTAATATAGGTAGGTGTTAGGGGAATTGAGGGAAGGTGGGGATGTGGTAGGAATATGGGATTAATGTAGGATTAGTATAAATGGGTGGTTGATGGTCGGCACAGACTCGATGGGCCAAAGGGCCTGTTTCAGTGCTGTATCTCTAGATAAAAAATAAAAGGAAAATAAAGGGAAGCTGCTCCTTGGCCTGACAGGCAGCCAGCAATGCAATGAAGGACCCCAAACACCTGCAAAAAAGCAGCTTCCCAAACACATGCAGCAATGCAGACCTCACCACACCTACAACAATGCAGACCCCCACCCACACACCCTGCAGAAATTCAGTCCCAACACACCTGCAGCAATGCAGCTCTTACCATCTCCAAAAATACAGCTCCCTCAACACCTGCATAAATGCAGCTCTCCCACAAAACTGCAGCGGTGCAACTCCCTTGCACAAGTGCAGAAAAGTGGCTCCACACCACCTGTAGCTTCCCCTTCACTGGCAGCAATGCAGTTCCCCACCATTTGTAGCAATGCAGCTCACCTGTCACTTGCACCAATGCATTGTGCAGTCGTGAAGGAGCAATCAGCTAGATTATAAAAACTGGTCCTAGAATGGGGTTTGAACCCATGACATTCTGAATTAGAGAGGTAGCTAGTTTGCTGGTGTGTGGCTGATTCAACAAACAGAGTGGGAAATATTTTGTTTTACTAACAAGTCTCAGCCTATTTATTGTATCTCACATTTTTGTTAAGATTACATTTTAATTGTATTATGTAACTGGTTAACAATGGGAGATCAAAGGTTTAAATAGAAACCAATTTGAAGGATGAGTGACAATGGCTTGAGAGCTGAGATTATTATTTTATCTCTATAGTATTTCTAAAATGAGTCTTTATAATACATTTCTGTTGCTTTCCAACATATAATATCTTTTGGATGAACAAACTTTATTGTCTAGGAAATTGACTTACCTAATGTTCCTACTGTGTCACACATTGTGTTTAAGTAAGAATTTCTAAATTCTAATGTAATTCACCCAGAAGAGTAGATTATATTCCAATCTGTCACAAATAGTGTATTTAAAGCATGCATTTAAAGACTAATATTTTAAAAAGGAAGTTTATGAAAAGAACATAATAGCAAAGTCAGCACTCAAGAAGTTCTTGTGATCTCCCTCAGGACCTCCCCAAATGTACTCATTGCGAATGGCTGCTCAATTCAAGCTTGGTTATTATACAAAATAATAGCAACTGAGGCTGTGAGAAAATGGGTCCAACAGCAATTTGTAATTTACAGCTGAACTATGCAAGAATCATTGTATTGTGGTGCAAAGTGCTGTACATCATTAGACTCCTTCATAGCCATGATTTCTATATTCAGATAGATTCAGATGTGCATGTGCAAAGTGTTTAGCAGGTCCTGGAATGGGTCCTACAGAATACTGGGAGATGGGCACAGTTTCATTTTCAGTCATCTGTTTCTCCAAATAGAGGCATGTCTCCTTTCCATGAGTTTACTCATTGTTGGATCAAGGACCAGTAGGTTTACACAAGGGTAGTTCTCTGATCCAGCCAGGAGCTGATCGGAGCCCATATTGGAGATTCAGTGTCACTGTGTCCTTGGCCCTCTGTCTCTGAGAGTGGGGCTATCAATGAATTTACCCTGATAACTACATCACCTTAAACATGGCTGAACAGCAGTCATTCTTTCTAATCCAGTGTTGTCAATATCTGGAAATGTTATTACCAAGATTGGGACAAAAAGGAAACCATCTTAAATGGTACTGGCTCTTGCTGCAGAAGTTCAAAGGGGTTCAGCATGAGTCTGTCCAGCCCTGGTTATATTGTTCACTTAAACAAAGGCTTCTGCCTCTGATTCAATCCCAAATACACAATAAAAACTGACAGGTTTGATTAAATTTCCATCTGACACAGCCTCATTAGTATCTAATTGTTAGCCCAGGATTTTCAGTGACAGACTGACTATAGTTATACTGCACCAGCGACATACGACCCCAGACTGACTGCATTATATTGCATCAGGGACACCTGATTATAGTTATACTACACCAGGTGCATACAGCCCCAGCTGTGTGTTTCAGTTTTGAGCTACAACAGACTGGGATCCTGCCCCACTACAGTACCAAAACAGCTCCTATCAAAGTCACAATTAACATCCTATGTGACTGTGACAAAAGTAAATTATCCCTCTTCATCCTTCTCGACCTGTCTGCAGCCTTTGACGTGGTTGTCTACACCATCCTCCTCCAATACCTCTCCACCATCATCCAGATTGGCAGGGCTGCTCTCACCTGGTTCCATTCTTAACTATTTAATCAAGCCAGAGAATCACTTGCTATGGCTCTCTTCCTGCTTCCACACATTACCACTCGTGTTCCCCCAAGGATCTATCCTTGGCCTCCTCCTATTTTTTATCTACACTCTGCCCTTCAGTGACATCATCCAAAAGCACAGCATTAGTTTTCACATGTACACTGAGGACACCCAGCTCCACCTCACCACCACCTCTCTTGAACCTCCACTGTCTCTAAATTATCAGACTGTTTGTCCAACATCCACTACTGGATAAGCAGCAATTTCCTACAGCTAAATATTGGGAAAACTAAAACCATTGTCTTCGATCCCTGCCGTAAACTCTGCTCCCTAACCATTGATTCCATCCCTTTCCTTGGAAACTGTCTGAGGTCAAACCAAGCTGTTCACAACCTTGGAGTCATACTTGACCCTGAGGTGAACTTCCGACCAGATATCCGTAGGATACCATCACCAGGACCGCCAATTTCCACCTCCGTAACATCTCTCAACTCCATCCCTCGCTCAGCTCATCTGTTGCAGAAATCCTCATCCACATCTTAGAGTCATACGGCACAGAGGAGACCATTCGGTTCATTGAGTACATGCTGGCTCTCTGTCGAGCAATCCAATCAGTTCCATTCCTCCATTGTATCCCGATCGCCGTGCAAGTTTATTTCCCTCAAGTGCACATCCAATTTCCTTTTGCAATCATTTAGCGCCTCTTCCACCACCCTCATAGCAGTGAGTTCCAGGTCATTACCACTCACTGTTATCCTAGAATTGATTATTCCAACTAACTCCTGTCCAGTCCCCAAGTTCTACCCCTTATGAAGTTGAGGTCATCCAAAATTCTGTTGCCTGGATCCTAACTCACACCAATTCACGTTCACCATCATCCACGTGCTCACTGACCTTCATTTAGTACACTGTTTTTGCTGCTCACAATGTGGTCTCCTCAACACTGGGGAGACTAAACACAGACTGGGTGACCACTTCACAGATCACCTCCGTTCAGTCCGCAAGCATGACCCCAAACTTCCTGTCGCTTGTCATTTCAATTCTCTACCTTGCTCCCATACTGACCTTTCTGTCCTTTGCCTGCTACAGTGTTCTAATGAAGCTCAACGCAAGCTCAAGGGACAGCACCTCATTTTACGACTGGGCATTTTACAGACTTCCAGACTCAACACTGAGTTCAATAATTTTAGATCATAACCTCTGCCCCCATTTTTCTTTTATCATGTTTTTTTTGCTGATTCATTTTTTCCCCCTCTTGTTTCTTTCTTAATCCCTTTACTTTGTCTTTTAACGGCAACTATCTTCCCATTTACACCACATCCAGACACATCTTTTGTTTCTTTAATTGTCTTATTACCACTCCCTTTGGCTTTGCACCATGAAACCTTTTGTCATTTAATCTCTCCTGCCTTCCCCCCTATTACAGACCTTCCCTTTTGTTCTTCTTACTCTCCTCACCCCTTTCACTTGCTGAAAACCTATTACATTTCTAACTTTTGCCTGTTCTGATGATTGGTTGTAGAGACCTGAAATGTTAACTCTATTTTTCTTTCCACAGATGCTGCCTGACCTGCTGAGTATTTACAGCATTTTCTGCTTTTGTTTCTAATATTGCCTTATGTGGCTCGGTGTCAAATTTTGCTTTATAAAACTCCTATGAAATGCCTTGGAGCTTTTATTATGTTAATAGTGCTAGCAAGGGGAAAAGGTAGCACTGGTGCCAGATCCCCAGAGACGGAGATTGCACATGATTCTGCTGCAGAGGACACGGATGGGGACTTTGATGGGGCAGATAAAGGTTGATGGGTATGCACAATAAAATGCTTGGTGCATTGGCAGGCCTGCCAGAAAGCTTGCTGTTGCTGTCGAAGAGCTTGGAGGAGTCCTGCACAGACTCTCCAAGTGGCCTCCTTCTGTGCTGTAAACTTTCTAAGATTCTATATAAATGCCAGTTGTTTTTGTTGCTGTTGGTTCATGGATACAGCTTTGCCTGTATTTAATTACACCTCTGTCTCTCTGACTAAGTCATGCAATTTCTTACATTGTTCCAGTTTTGACAGTTGTAATTCTGCAGACAAATTTAAACTAACTTGGCAAGGGTGTGGGAACCAGGAGGAAATATCAGAGAGAAATGCCAAAGTGCACAGAATATTGGGATAGATAGATAGCACTGGAGAAGGGAATAGTAAGTTATTAAGTGGGGACAGAGTAGGGGAGAAAGTAATAAAGTCTAAATCAGGGTTAATGTGCATGTATGTGAATGCACAGAGTGTGATTAAAATGATTGGTGAGTTAAAGGCGCAGATTGCCATGTGGGAATATGATGTTGTGGCTATAACAGAGACCTGGCTCAAAAGAGGGCAGGACTGGGTGTTAAATATTCCTGGATACAAGGTGTTCAGAAAAGATAAAAAATGAAGAAAAGGGAGAGGAGTGACAGTATTAATTAAGGAGAGCATTGCAGTGCTGGAACAAGAGGATATTCCAGAGGGGTCAAGAATGGAATCTATTTGTCTAGAGCTAAGGATCAAAAAAGGTGCAATTACATTGCTCGATGTAGTCTATAGGCCACCAAATAGTGGAAAGGATGAAAAAGAACAAATTTGCAAGGAAATTACAGAGAGATGCAAGAATTATAGAACAGTTAGAATGGGGGACTTAATCCAAATGTAGACTGGAATAGTAGTAGTGTAAAGGGCAGGGAGGGGCAAGAGTTCCTAGAGTGTGTTCAGGAAAATTTTCGACAGCAGTATGTTTCCAGTCCAATGAGAGGGGAGGCACTGCTGGACCTGGCTCTTGGGAGTGAGGTGGGCCAAAAGGATCAAATATCAGCAGGAGAATGTTTAGGGGACAGTGTTCATTGTATCATTAGGTTTAGGTTAATGGAAAAGGACAAAGAACAGTATAGAGTAAGAATAATTAACTGGGGAAAAGCCAACTTCAATGGGGTAAGAATGGCTGAATAAATTGGAATCAAAGGTTGGCAGGAGAAACAGCAGCTGAATAATGAGCTATCTTCAAAGAAGAGATAGCTCGGGCACTATCAAGGTTTATTCCCTTGAAGGGGAAAGATAGGGCAAACAAATCTAGAGCTCCCTGGATGACAAAAGAGATAGAGATGAAGATGAAGATGAAAAAGTTTGCTTATGACAGATGTCAGATAGATAATACACTGGAGAACCTGGCTGAATATAGAAGGTTCAGAGGGGAAATGAAAAGCAAATAAGAGAGGCAAAGAGAGAGTATGAAAACAGACTGGCAGTTAACATAAAAGGGAATCCCAAAGTCTTCTACAGGCATATAAATAGTAAAAGGGTGGTAGAAGATGGAGTAGGGCCAATTAAGGACCTAAAGGGGGATTTACACATAGGGGCAGGGGGAACAGCTGAGGTATTAAATGAATACTTTGCATCTGTCTTTACCAAGGAAGAAGATGCTACACAGGCCACAGTGAAAGAGGAGGTAATTAATACACTAGAAGGATTTAAAACTGATAAGGAGGAGGTATTAGATAGGCTGTCTGTACTTAAAGTTGATAAAGCACCAGAACTGGATGAGATGCCCCAAGGATACTGAGGGAAGTGAGAGTGGAAATTGCGGAGGCACTGACCATTATTTTTCAGTCTTCCTTAGACTCAGGGGTAGTGCCAGAGGACTGGAGAATTGCAAATGTTACACCCTTGTTCAAAAAAAGTGTGAAGATAAGCCCAGCAACTACAGGTCAGTCAGTTTAACTTCAGTGGTGGGGAAACTTCTAGAAACAATAATTCGGGACCAAAATAATAGCCACATGGGCAAATGCAGGTTAATTAAAGAAAACCTGCATGGACTCGGTAAGGGCAAATCGTGTTTAACTAACTTGCTGGAGTTTTTTGAAGAGGTAGCAGAGAGGGTTGATGAGAGCAGTGCTGTTAATGTGGTGTACATGGTCTTCTAAAAGGCATTTGATACAGTGCTGCACAATAGACTTGTGAGCAAAGTTATACCTCATGGGATAAAAGGGACAGTAGCAACATGGATACAGAATTGGCTGAGTGACAGAAAACAAAGAGTTAATGGATGTTTTTCGGGCTGGAGGAAAGTTTGTAGTGGAGTTCTCCAGGAGTCAGTGCTGGGACTCTTTTCCTGATATATATGTTAATGGCCTAGACCTTAGTTTAAGGGCACAATTTCAAAATTTGCAGATGATACAAAACTTGGAACAATTGTGAACTGTGAGGAGGATAGTGTAGAACTTCAAAAGGACTTGGACAAGTTGGTGGAATGTGCAGTCAAGTGGCAGCTGAAGTTCAATGTAGAGAAATGTGATTTATTTTGGTAGGAAAAGCATGGAGAGACAATGTAACATAAAGGGTACAATTCTAAAGGGGGTGCAGGAGCAGAGGGACCTGGGGGTACAAGTCTTTGAAGGTGGCAGGACAGTTTGAGAGAGTGGTTTATAAAGCATACGGTATCCTAGGTTTTATTAATAGGGGCATCGAGTACAAGAGCAAGGTAGTTATGTTGAACTTGTATAAGACACTAGTTTGGCCTCAGCAGGAGTAACATGTCCAGTTCTGGGCGTCGCACCAGGAAAGATGTGAAGGCATCGCAGAGAGTACAGAGAAGATTCACGAGAATGGTCTACTTCAACGCCAGGAGCATCCGGAATAAGGTGGGTGAGCTTGCAGCATGGGTTGGTACCTGGGATCCTGATGTTGTGGCCATTTCAGAGACATGGGTAGAGCAGGGGCAGGAATGGATGTTGCAGGTTCCGGGATTTAGATGTTTCAGTAAGAACAGAGAAGAGGGTAAAAGAGGGGGGGGTGTGGCATTGTTAATCAAGGAAAATATTACAGCGGCAGAAAGGACGTTTGAGGACTCGTCTACTGAGGTAGTATGGGCCAAGGTTAGAAACAGGAGAGGAGAGGTCACCCTGTTGGGAGTTTTCTATAGACCTCCGAATAGTTCCAGAGATGTAGAGGAAAGGATAGCGAAGATGATTCTCGACAGGAGCGAGAGTAACAGGGTAGTGGTTATGGGGGACTTTAACTTTCCAAATATTGACTGGAAATACTATAGTTCGAGTACTTTAGATGGGTCTGTTTTTGTCCAGTGTGTGCAGGAGGGTTTTCTGACACAGTATGTGGACAGGCCAACCAGGGGCGATGCCACATTGGATTTGGTACTGGGTAATGAACCCGGCCAGGTGTTCGATTTAGATGTAGGTGAGCACTTTGGCGATAGTGATCACAATTCGGTTAGGTTTACCTTAGCGATGGGCAGGGACAGGTATATACCGCAGGGCAAGGATTATAGCTGGGGGAAAGGAAATTATGACGCGATTAGGCAAGATTTAGGATGTGTAGGATGGGGAAGGAAACTGCAGGGGATGGGCACAAACAAAATGTGGAGCTTATTCAAGGAGCAGCTAATGCGTGTCCTTGATAAGTATGTACCTGTCAGGCAGGGAGGAAGTTGTCGAGCGAGGGAGCCGTGGTTTACTCAAGAAGTTGAAGCGCTTGTCAAGAGGAAGAGGGCGGCTTATGTTAGGATGAGACGTGAAGGCTCAGTTAGGGCGCTTGAGAGTTACAAGCTAGCCAGGAAGGATCTAAAGGGAGGGCTAAGAAGAGCAAGGAGAGGACACGAGAAGTCATTGGCGGATAGGATCAAAGAAAACCCTAAGGCTTTCTATAGGTATATCAGGAATAAAAGAATGATAAGAGTTAGAACAGGGCCAATCAAGGATAGTAGTGGGAAGTTGTGTGCGGAATCAGAGGAGATAGGGGAAGCGTTAAATGAATATGTTTCGTCAGTATTTACAGTAGAGAAAGAAAATGTTGCCGAGGAGATTACTGAGATACAGCCTACTAGGCTAGATGGGATTGAGATTCACAAGGAGGAGGTGTTAGCAATTTTGGAAAGAGTGAAAATAGATAAGTCCCCTGGGCCAGATGGGATTTATCCTAGGATTCTCTGGGAAGCCAGGGAGGAGATTGCAGAGCCGTTGTTGTTGATCTTTATGTCGTCATTGTCGACAGAAGTAGTGCCGGAGGACTGGAGGATAGCAAATGTTGTCCCCTTGTTCAAGAAGGGGAGTAGAGACAGCCCTGGTAATTATAGACCTGTGAGCCTTACTTCGGTTGTGGGTAAAATGTTGGAAAAGGTTATAAGAGATAGGATTTATAATCATCTTGAAAAGAATAAGTTCATTTGCGATAGTCAGCACGGTTTTGTGAAAGGTAGGTCGTGCCTCACAAACCTTATTGAGTTTTTCGAGAAGGTGACCAAACAGGTGGATGAGGGTAAAGCCGTGGATGTGGTGTATATGGATTTCAGTAAGGCGTTTGATAAGGTTCCCCACAGTAGGCTATTGCAGAAAATACGGAAGTATGGGGTTGAAGGTGATTTAGAGCTTTGGATCAGAAATTGGCTAGCTGAAAGAAGACAGAGGGTGGTGGTTGATGGCAAATGTTCATCCTGGAGTTTAGTTACTAGTGGTGTACCGCAAGGTTCTGTTTTGGGGCCACTGCTGTTTGTCATTTTTATAAATGACCTGGATGAAGGTGTAGAAGGGTGGGTTAGTAAATTTGCGGATGACACGAAGGTCGGTGGAGTTGTGGATAGTGTCGAAGGGTGTTGTAGGGTACAGAGGGACATAGATAGGCTGCAGAGCTGGGCTGAGAGATGGCAAATGGAGTTTAATGCGGAGAAGTGTGAGGTGATTCACTTTGGAAGGAGTAACAGCAATGCAGAGTACTGGGCTAATGGCAAGATTCTTGGTAGTGTAGATGAGCAGAGAGATCTTGGTGTCCAGGTACATAAATCCCTGAAAGTTGCTACCCAGGTTAATAGGGCTGTTAAGAAGGCATATGGTGTGTTAGCTTTTATTAGTAGGGGGATCGAGTTTCGGAGCCACGAGGTCATGATGCAGCTGTACAAAACTCTGGTGAGGCCGCACCTTGAGTATTGCGTGCAGTTCTGGTCACCGCATTATAGGAAGGATGTGGAAGCTTTGGAAAGGGTGCAGAGGAGATTTACTAGGATGTTGCCTGGTATGGAAGGAAGGTCTTACGAGGAAAGGCTGAGGGACTTGGGGTTGTTTTCGTTAGAGAGAAGGAGGAGGAGAGGTGACTTAATAGAGACATACAAGATAATCAGAGGGTTAGATAGGGTGAATAGTGAGAGTCTTTTTCCTCGGATGATGATGGCAAACACGAGGGGACATAGCTTTAAGTTGAGGGGTGAAAGATATAGGACAGATGTCAGAGGTAGTTTCTTTACGCAGAGAGTAGTAGGGGCGTGGAACGCCCTGCCTGCAACAGTAGTAGACTCGCCAACTTTAAGGGCATTTAAGTGGTCATTGGATAGACATATGGATGAAAATGGAATAGTGTAGGTCAGATGATCGGCGCAACATGGAGGGCCGAAGGGCCTGTACTGTGCTGTAATGTTCTAATTCTAATTCTAATTCTAATGGTTCTGTAAAAGGGAAATCATGTTTAACCAATTTATTGGAGTTCTTTGAGGGAGTTACATGTGCTGTGAATAAAGGGGAACCGGTGGATTTATTGCACTTAGATTTCCAGAAGGCATTTGATAAGGTGCCACATCAAAGGTTATTGCAGAAAATAAAAGCTCATGGTGAGGGGTTAACATTGGCATGGATAGAGATTGGTTAGCTAACAGGAAACAGAGAGTAGGCATAAATGGGTCATTTTCTCGTTGACAAGATGTAACGAGTGGTGTGGCACAGGGATCTGTGCTGGGGCCTCAACTTTTACAGTTTATATAAATGACTTGGGTGAAGGGAACGAAGGTATGGTTGCTAAATTTGCTGATGACACAAAGCTAGGTAGGAAAGTAACTTGTGAGGAGGACATAAGGAGGCTACAAAGGGATTATAGATAGGTTAAGTGGACAAAGACCTGGCAAATGAAGTATAGTGTGGGAAAGTGGGAAATTGTCCACTTTGGCAGGAAGAATAAAAAAGAAGCATATTATCTAAATGGTGAGAGATTGCAGAGCTCTGAGATGCGGAGGGACCTGGGTGTCCTAGTGCACGAATCGCAAAAAGTTAGTATATAGGTACAGCACGTAATTAGGAAAGCTAATAGAATGTTATCATTTATCGCAAGGGGAATTGAATGCAAAAGTAGGGAGGTTATGTTTCAGCTATACAGGGCATTGGTGAGACCACATCTGGAGTACTGTGGACAGTACTGGTCTCCTTATTTAAGGAAGGATGTATTGGAGGCAGTACAGAGAAGGTTTACTAGACTAATACCTGGAATGGGTGGCCTGTCTTGCAAGGAAAGATTGGACAGGCTAGGCTTGTATCACTGGAATTTAGAAGAGTAAGAGGTGACTTGATTGAAACATATAAGATCCTGAGGGGTCTTGACAGGGTGGATGTGGAAAAGATGTTTCCCCTTGTAGGAGAATCTCAAACTAGGGGTCACTGTTTAAAAATAAGGGGTCGCCCATTTAAGACAGAGATGAGGAGAAATATTTTCTCTTAGAGGGTCGTGAGTCTTTGGAATTCTCTTCCTCAAAAGGCGGTGGAAGCAGAGTCTTTGAATATTTTTAAGGCAGAGGTAGATAGATTCTTGATAAGCAATGGGGGGGAAATTTATCGGGGGTAGGTGGAAATGTGGAGAAATCAGTTCAGCCATGAACTTATTGAATGGCGGAGCAGGCTCGAAGGGTCGAGTGGCCGCCGCCTCCTCCTAATTCGCATGTTTGTATGTTTGTAATGGTTCCAGGGTTGAGGAACTTCAGTTATGAAGATAGGTTGGAAAAGTTGGGACTGTTTCCTTGGAGAAGAGAAGGCTGAGGGAGATTTGATAGAGTTATTCAAAATCATGAGAGGTCTGGACAGAGTGGATAGGGAAAATCTTTTACCACTCGAGAAAGTATCAAGAACGAGAGGGCATAGGTTTAAAGTAATTGGCAAAAGAAGCAAAAGTGGCATGAGGAAAAACCTTTTCATGCAGCAATTGGTTAGGTTTGGAATGCACTACCTGAGAGTGTGATGGAGGCATGTTTAATGGAGGCCTTCAAAAGGGAATTGGACTGTTATCTGAAAAGGAAGAATGTGCAGGGTTATAAGCCGAAGGCGGGAGACCGGCACCAGGTGAATTGCTCATTTGGAGAACCAATGCTGACATGATGAGTCAAATGGTCTCCTTCTGCACTGTAACAATTCTGTGATTCTGTGATTTAGGAATGAAAAGATGAGCTGTCCTTGGCAATTCAGTTATTACAGTGTGGGCTCATTCTATGCACCAAGTGCTCGGCTGTCCTGTGTGGCAGGTTTCCACAGTTTATATGCCCACTCATTCACAATTACATAGCCCCTCTCCTTATACAATAAACCTCCAGCCCCACTCAGGTCTCTTTCACCTCAATGTATACAGTGTATATAGCAACAGGACTCTTCTCACTAGCAAGCAGTGCTGCGCAGTGCAGAGCATTGTGCCCATTGCAATAGCTTCTCTTGGTCGCTGTCTCAATGTTCCCAGGATTTTTCTCTGGATCATCTTACTCCTATTCTCATTTCTGACATAGCATTGACACTCAGGGTGAACCTTCGGAACAAGTGGCCCCAGTGTGAATCCTCACCCATTAGGAGAGCTCTTGGGGAATGACGACATACACTCCACAACCTTCTGTCGGTCAGGAGGGTACATTAGTGAGCATTACCGCCCTGAATCATGAACTTCCATGTGCTAGATTGGCAGGCCTTGGCTGTGACATGGTATGCCAACCTGATGCTGTCCTGTAGCCAAGGAAAGCAGCCACAGCAGCTCCTTTAGCCAGAAACTGGCTGAGAATCAGTCAAATCCTCTGCTTCACACCAGTGATTCAGTAGCTACAGCCATTATTTCGATTATAGCTGTTAAGGCATCTAATAAGGACCAAAACACATGTGCTGATTAAATTCTTCTCCTGTTTACATTACAGCAAAGGGAGTTGAAAAAGTACCCAGCAGGGCAGATACATAGATATGGGTCCATAGACCTTGAGATCCAGATACAGAGAATGAGGAGTCTAAATACCTAGATGTATATGTGCAGAAACATTGATCTAGAGGTTTTAGTGAGTCACCTCCTATGATTGATCATACATTCTGAGCATTGTTCTAATAACATTGTGCTCTCCATTTATAGTGGGCACAAGTTACCCAGTTAGTTGGATAAATTGATTAATCCCCTTCTGCCCAAAGAAAACACAGTAACTTGTGTGTTTTTCTTCTTTTATTCGAGGCGAATAGTTAGTAATTCACAATCTCTTAGGAGAAAATTAAAACTCCTGTTATGAAGTAATACTGTTATAAACATATACATTGATACAGATACACTGTAATATAGTTATACATTAATACTGTTATCCAGTTACACTGCTATATAGCTACACAATTAAATAATTACACTACTTGACAGTTACATAATTATACAGTTACACCATTACAATGTTATATGTTCATACATTGGCACTGTTATGTGCTACTCAGATACACAGTCATTAAGCCTTGTTTGGAGCAGAATAGCAGCTTTAAAGCAAGTCAGAGCCGGCAACAGCAAAGGCTATCCAAATGCAGAGCAGCAGACACCAGAGAAGCAGAGCAGAAAACTCAAAAAGTGACATCTCAGTCAGCAGAGAGTGGAGCAGTGCAGGTAATTTACAGTTAAGTATTATGTTTATTGGTTAGTGTTTTTTGTCATCAGCATTTGTGTTTTGGTGTTAGCTAAACAGTTAGGTAGCTTTAAAGCTAAAAATAATCCACAAATAAATATAGACTAAGAAATAAGGGAGTACAAGCATCAGGGAGAGAAGTATAAACACCTAAAGTGGTGTCAACACAAGGGAAGGAGCTGATTAGTGAATAGCTGTTGAGTGTTGTTTGTTCAGGTCAGATCAGGGACAAGTCTTAAGTTTTATTTTTGGTAAGATTAGATAGTAGTGTCATAAATAGAGGCATGGCAGGGCACCTCAGTTGTGTCGAATGCACATCCTATGCCATGTGGGAACTCCAGGATGCTTCTCAGGTCCTGGTCAACCATAGCTGCAAACATTGTCATCAGCTGGAGGAGCTTGAGCAGCAGCTGCCATCACTGGAGTGCATCCACACAGCTGAGAGCTACATGGATAGCATGTTTCAGGAGGTGGTCACTCCACAACTAAGAGTTTCCAGGCAGACAGGGAATGAGTGACCGCCAGGCAGTCAAGGAGGACCAGACAGATAGTGCAGGAGTCCCCTGAGTACATCTTGCTTTCTAACCGGTATTCAGTTCTGAATTCTGGTGAGGGTGATGGTTCCTCTGGGGAGCATGGCAAGAGCCAATTCTTCAGCACCTTGGGTGGCTCAGCTGTACAGGGGACCAGGAGGAAGATTGGGAAAGTAATACTGATAGGGGATTCAATCGTTAGGGGAACAGATAGGTTTATCTGCGGCTGCAGATATGATTCCAGGATGGTATGTTGCCTCCCTGGTGCTAGGAAACATTCTGAGGGGGGATGTGTGAACACCCAGAGTCATGGTCTGTATCAGTGCCAATGACAAAGGTAGAAAGAGGGATGAGGTCCTGCAGGCAGAAATTAATAAGTAGGACCTCAAAGTAGGATGCAATAGTGAGTTTAGAAATAGGAAGACAGTGCAGGTGAATGCATGGCCAGATAGATGGTGCAGGAGGGAAGGCTTTAGAATCCTGGGACACTGGGACCACTTCTGGAGGAGGTGGGACTGTACAGAGCGAGCAGGTTGCAACGCAACAGGGCTGGGACCAATAATGCTGAAGCGAGGTTTGCTAGTGCTGTTGGGGAGGGTTTAAATTAACTTGGCTGGGGGATGAGGACCTGAGCATAGATTCACAAGGGAAAGGAGCAAAGTTGGAAATAGAAGGCACAAAATTAGTAACTGAGAATGGAAGACCGAGGAAACAAAGGCTAGAAAATAGACATGAAAGGAGTTTGGCAGCGCTTAATGGTACATAGTGAAGTCTAGTGAATAAGGCAGATGAGCTGAGGGCACAGATAGACACTTGGAAATATGACATTAAAGCTATTACTGCAACACAGCTTAAAGAAGGGCAGGAATACAGGGTTTACAGACAAGATATAGAGGGGGATTAAAAAAACAAAGGGGTGTCATAATATTGGTTAAAGAAACAATCACAGCTTTGAGGAGAGATGGTTATACTAGGAGGAGCATCAAATGAGGCCATATGAGTTGAACTGAAGAACAAAATGGGGAAATCACACAACTGGGAGTGTACTATAGACCCCCAAATGGTAAGGGGGAAATAGAAGAGCAAATATGTAGATAAATCTCTGAGAAGTGCAAAAACGATAGAGCAGTAATAGTAGGAGATTTCAACTATCCTACATTAACTGGGATAAAATCAGGGTAAAAGGTATAGAGGACACAGAATTCTTAAAATGTATTCCGGAGAACCTTTTTAGCACGTATATAACATGTCCAACAAGAGAAGGGACAGTTGTGAACTCAGGTTTAAGAAATGAATCTGGGCAGGTGGAAGGTGTATCATTGGGAGTGCACTTTGGTGGTAGTGGTAATAATTCAGTTAGATTTAGAGGAGTTAAGGAAAAGGACAAAAATAAACCAGGACTAAAAGTTTTAAATTGGGGAGAGGCTAATTTTACTTAGCTGAGATGTGATTTAGCAAAAATGGACTGGAAACAGCTACTTGAAGTTACATCAGTTTCAAAGCAGTGGGAAGCATATGGGGCAGGGGAGGGGGAATAGTTTAGAACAAATATGTTTTCCACAAGCAAAAGGAAAGGTGGGACTCCCGAATCTAGACCTGCCTGGATGTCAAAGACCATACATGGTAGGTTAAGGCCAACAAAGGGAAGCTTATGCCAGATACCAAGAGCTCATACTGCAGAAAGCCTAGAGGATTATAGAAAATGCTGGAGTGAAATTAAAAAGGAAATTAGGAAAGCAAAGAGGGGGCATGAAAAAATATTGGCAAGTAAAACAATCAAAGAAGATCCAAAGATTTTTTATAAATACATAAAATGCAAGAGGATAACTAAGGAAAGTAGGGCTGATTAGAGACCACAAAGGTAACCTGTGTGTGAAGGCAGAAGATGTGGGCTTAGCTCTTAACGAATACTTCATGTCTATTTTCAAAAAGAGGGGTGAAGCAGACATTGTAGTTAAAGAGGTGAAGTGTGAAATATTGGATGGGATAAACATAGTGACAGAGGAAATATTAAGGTGCATAGTATCTTTGAAAGTAGATAAATCGCCAGGCCTGGATGAAATATATCTGAAGCTGTTAACAGAAGCAAGGGAGGAAATAGTGGAGACTTTGACCATTATTTTCTGATCCTCAGAAGCAAAATACTGCAGATGCTGGAATACTGAAACAAAAATAGAAAATACTGGAAATACTCAGCAAGTCGGGCAGCATCTGTGGAGAGTTAAAACAGAGTTAACGTTTCAGGGAAAGATTATCAACCTAAAACGTTAAGTCCGTTTTTCTCTCCACAGATGCAGCCTGACTTGCTGAATATTTCCAGCATTTTCTGTTTTTGTTTCAGATTTCCAATCCTCTCTGGCTATAGGCATGTTGCTAGAGGACTGGAGGCCTGCTAACATTGTACCATTGTCTAAAAAGGGAGAAACGGATTGACTGAGTAATTACAGGCTAGTCAGCCTCACCTCAGTGGCAGGCAAATTATTGGAACAAATTCTGAGGGACAGTATAAATCATCATTTATAAAGACATGGATTATTCAAGGACAGTCAGCATGAATTTGTTAAGGGAAGGTCATGTCTGACTAATTTGATTCAATTTTTTGAGGAAATGACAAGGAGGGCCGGTGAGGGTAGCATGTTTGATGTAATCTATATGGAATTTAGCAAGGCTTTTGATAAGCTCCCACATTACAGACTGGTCAGAAAAGTAAAAGCCCATTGGAGCCAAGGCACAGTGGTGCAGTGGTAAGCACCGCAGCCTCACAGCTCCAGGGCCCGGGTTTGATTCTGGGTACTGCCTGTGCGGAGTTTGCAAGTTCTCCCTGTGTCTGCGTGGGTTTTCGCCGGATGCTCCGGTTTCCTCCCACATCCAAAGATTTGCAGGTGATAGGTAAATTGGCTGTTGTAAATTGCCCCTAGTGTAGGGAGGTGATATGGGATTACTGTAGGGTTAGTATAAATGGGTGGTTGTTGGTCGGCACAGACTCGAAGGGCCTGTTTCAGTGCTGTATCTCTAAATAAATAAATAAATAAAATGGCAAGTTTGATCCAAATTGGCTCAGTGGCAGGAAGCAAAAGGTGTTTTTGTGACTGGAAGGCTGTTTCCAGCAGAGTTCCACAGGCCTCATTACTGGATCCCTTGATTTTTGTGGTATATATCAATGATTTGGACTTAAACGTAGGGGGCATAATTAAGACATTTACAGATAATATGAAAATTGGTTGAATGGTTGATAATGAGGAAGAAAACTGTGGACTGCAGGAAGACATCAATGAACTGGTCAGGGGGGCAGAAAAGTAGCAAATGGAATTCAATCTGGAAAGTCATAGATTATAAGAGCAGGGAACTCATGCTAGACCTGTATAAAACATCAGTACGGCCACAGCTAGAGTACTGTACAGTTCTGGTCACCACTCTACAGGAAGGATGTGATTCCACTAGAGAGGGTGCAGAGGCGATTTATGAGGATGTTGCCAGGAATGGAGAATTTTAGCTTTGAGGAAAGATAGGATAGGCTGGGGCTGTTTTCTTTGGAACAGTGGAGGCCGAGGGGAAATTTAATTGAGGTGTATAAAATTATGAGAGGGCCTAGATAGAGTGAATAGGAAGGACCTATTTCTCTGAGCAGAGAGGTTAATAACCAGGGGGCATAGATTTAAAGTAATTAGCAGAAGGATTAGAGGGAAGTTGAGGAGAACTTTTTTCACCCAGAGGGTGGTTGGTGTCTGGAACTCACTGTCTGAAAGGATGGTAGAGGCAGAAACAGTCATCGCATTTAAAAAGTACTTCATTTTACACTTGAAGTGTTGTACCTACAGGGCTATGGGCCAAGAGCTGGAAAGTTAACATTAGGCTGTTTAGCTCTTTTTCGGCTGGCACAGACAGAATGGACCAAATGGCCTCTTTCTGTGCCACAAATTTGTATAATTCTATGATTATACAGTTAATATGTTGGTGCTCAAAATTGCTGAGTTCCCATTCCTCTGCTGCAAGTCTGGCAGGGTGAAATATCTCACCATTGATTGTTCAAGGTTTGACTCTATCCCAATTCTCAGGGATGGCATCATTTCAATATTTGGGGTGGGTTGCCTGTGCAGATCCTAAAGGAAATAGCTGCTGAACTTATCCTGTGGTAGGTGGTGCAGGAATCAGCATGAGGGAATAACCAATCTACCTGTTACAGATGTGTCTGTCCCTGACAGCATTAGTAGGAGGATGTGGAGGCTTTGGAGAGGGTACAGAAGAGGTTTACCAGGATGTTGCCTGGTCTGGAGGGCATTAGCTATGAGGAGAGGTTGGATAAACTAGGATTGTTTTCACTAGAACGACGGAGGTGGAGGGCGACATGATAGAGGTTTACAAAGTTATGAGCGGCATGGACAGAGTGGATAGTCAGAAGCTTTCTCCCAGGGTGGAAGAGTCAGTTACTAGGGGACATAGGTTTAAGGTGCAAGGGGCAAAGTTTAGAGGGGATGTGCGAGGCAAGTTCTTTACACAGAGGGTGGTGAGTGCCTGGAACTTGCTGCCGGGGGAGGTGGTGGAAGCAGGTACGATAGCGACGTTTAGGAGGCATCTTGACAAATACTTGAATAGGATGGGAATAGAGGGATATGGTCCCCAGAAGTGCAGAAGGTTTTAGTTTAGGCAGGCATCAAGATCGGCACAGGCTTGGAGGGCCGAATGGCCTGTTCCTGTGCTGTACTGTTCTTTGTTCTTTGTTGTTTGTTTGTTCTTTGAGTGACCACCACACTGTCTTCATGGAGACCACGTCCTGTCTTCACACTGAGAACATCCTCCATTTTGTTGTGTGGCATTACCACCGTGCTAATTGGCTAGATTAAGAACAGGTCTAGCAGATCAAAGCTGGGCATCCATGAGGCACAGTGGCAGAATTGTATTCCACCACAATCTGTAACCCCATCACCTGGCATATCCCTCAGTCTACTATTGCCATCAGATGACCAACCCTGGTTCAATGAGGAGCATAGAATAGCACCAGGTGTACGTAAAAATGCTGAAAGCTGCCTGCTGTTGACAGAGCTAAGTGATCCCACAAGCTGCCTGTCAGGTCAAGGCTCTGCAGCTATGTCACATCCAGTCGTCAATGCTGGTGGATAACTAAGCAACCAGCAGAGGAGGAGGATCCATGAACATTCTTATGCTCAATGTTGGTGAAGCCCAGTACTTGAGTGCAGAAGACGAGGCTGAAGCACTTACAACCATCTTCCTCCAGAATTGCCAAGTGAATGATCCTTCTTGGTCTTCTCCTGAGATCCCCAGCAGCATGTATGGCAGTCTTCAGCTAATTTGATTCACTCCATGTGATATCAAGAAACAGCAGAGTGCACTGGATACAGTGAAGGCTATGGGCCACGACAACATCCTGTCTATAATCCTGAGGACTTGTTCTCTGTAGCTAGCCACGTCCTTAGCTGAGCTATTTCAGATGCAGCTGCAGCACTGGCATCTCCTCAACAATGTGTAATATAGCCCAGGTATGTCCTGTCTACAAAAAGCAAGAAAAATTTAACCTGGCTAATTACTGCCCCAATAGCTTGCACCGAATCATCTGCGTAATGTCGGAAGCAGTTGTTGACAGTGCTATCAAGCAGCACTTACTCACCAATAACCTGTTCACTGATGCTCAGTTTGGTTTTCAGCAGGACCACTCAACTCTAGACTTCATTATAGCCTTAGTCCAAGCATAGACACAAGAGCTGAATTCCAGAGGTGAGGTGAGAGTCCTTGGCATTAAGACAGAATTTGACCAAGTGTGGCACCAATTTGGAGTATGGACAGTGAGCTTTGTACAGGGAGAAAGGAAAGCTGATAGAGAGAGGGACTTAATGGGGGAAGTGGGAGCTCAGTGTGGGGGAAGGAGGAGTGCAAGATCAATTATTTTAAATTACAGATTAATTTTAGCCAATTTATGTTAAAATCTGAAGGGACTTGAGCTATTATGGGCGTGAAGCTTTTGGGAAGGATCAGACATTGGATTTAATGTAGCTGCTGAAGTTGATTTTCAATTATTGATACAACTGCTGTATGCTTGGATTTTGTTGAATTTAATAAACTCAGGAATCGCTCTTACAGATCTGGGATATTCAATTTTAATAAATGTTTCTCTTCAGTGCCGTTGTCAGGACAACATAAATGAGGTTTCTGTTTACTGAAGGTATGCTTTTATTTTTCTGTTTCATTTTAAATGTCTCCTTACATTCACCTTGATGCCCCAGTGCCCCAAATGCCACTATCTGCAGCTTCTTTGTTCAACACCTGGCTGCATGCTGACTACCCCACTCACCCCACAACTCGAGGGAACAATTCATCACCTGGAATTAGCAAAGACACATTGTGAGGAAGACCTTGCCAGTGCCAGGACAGCATGTAACTGGCTTCATGCATGTAACAAACCTTCAATTTACGACAGAAGTCAGTCAGTGACAACAAAGAATTAACATGGCTGTGGAGCATGGATGTACAGAGCCTCTGGGACACTGGCTTCTCAGACTGAACAAGTTAGAGAAAATAAATCCAGAATGACACTTTCAGATTCATCAAGGCATCAGGGCAAGAGAAGTCCCATTAGAGCGTCGTATTAGGAACTACAGACCCATTAGAAAGAGTCACACCTGGGAAACTCTGCACTATTGTACTGTTGCCCCATTATACTGTTACACTATTACACAGTGTCCATTACACTGTTGCTCCATTGTACTGTTGTCTCATTGCCCTGTTATTTGTTTGCTTGCACAGATGTTCTAACCACTCAGCATTGGGGATTGGGAGCGATTGTGACAGCAGGAGTCAATCAGATAGCACAGAGTGGGATCTCTCATTGCCTTTTGGGAAATTATTGCAGTCTGTCAGAGGTGACAGACAAGCAGAGGCTTAGATAAGTGGATGTCTCCACTCCACAGAAAATAATGGTGATACAGCAGGAGACAATCAGCAAGTCTGGGCCAGTGAGGGAGCAGGAGATCTTCATTTCTGGTCACCTGGCTGACCTGATTTTTCCAGTTGTAGTAAAGGCATCAGAAACAGGACAAATCAGGAATTCATAGAGTGGTGAACAGCTTATCTTGTATCTATAAAGTGTTAATTCTCTTCATTAATATGAATGAAACAATCTTCACCAGATGTTTTGAGAGTTTCCTGCCTGCTCCTCTTCCATCCTGATCAGGTATTAAACCTTAGTAGAAAGCCAATGAAGTTTTGCTTGATGATTTCAACACTGTTAATGGTTTCTGAAAGCATGTGAATACATTTTAGAGATCTGAGCAATCGGATCTTTTTTATCCATGGGTTAGAATTACAATCTATTGATACCTCAAAGGTGCGCTTTGCACTAAAAGGTATAGAATGATCAAATAATGTGAATAGCTTTGAATTAAGAGTATCATTTACACCAAAACCAATTAGGCTGTTTCATCTCAGAAACCTTCAATCCAGGCAGGGTGGGATTGTTGCCATTTTCCCCTTGTCGTTTCTCAGGAGTCACTGACAGTTTGGATTCCATTCAGTGGTGCTCACATCATTCTTGGCTCATTTGACCTCAGTGTTACATGGAGAATGTTCTTTTTTCATGAGTGACCCTGCGAGCAAAAACCCTCGCCTCTTGACCACTGAATTCAGGATAGTTCATGAGTCAGATTACTGGGTCAGCCCTGTATGGAACACTGCCTTCGCCCAAAATATATCACCCTGCCAAACCTGCAACAACAATTTGAATTTATTCAGTTTCTTTAACATGATGAAATGTTGCGAGGCCCCTCACAAGAGCATTATAAAGCAAAATTTGACACTGAACCATGTAAGACGATATTGGGGCAGCTAGCCAAGAGCTTGATCAAAGACATAGGTTTTAAGGAGTGTCTTAAAGGAGGAGAGAGAGGTGGAGAGATTTAAGGAGGGAATTCGAGAACTTAGGGCCCAGGCAGCTGAAGGCGTGGCCACCAATGGTGGAGCGATTAAAAGCGGGGATGCTCGAGAGACTAGAATTAGAGGAGCACAGAGATCTTGGAGGGTTGTGGGGCTGGAGGAGATTACAGAGATAGGGAGGGGCGAGGTCATGGTGGGTTTGAAATCAAGGATGAAAATTTTTGAATCAAGACATTGCTTAACTGGCAGCCAATGTAGGACAGTGAGCACAGGGGTGAAGAGGTGAATGGAACTTGGTACGAGTTAGGACACAAGCAAGTTTATGAAGGGTAGAACATGGGAGGTTGGTTAGGAGTGCATTGGAATAGTCAATTTTCGAGAAAATGTAGACATCGATGATGGTTTCAGCAACTCACTCTTGCTGCAAAATCGCCCAGGAGTTAAATGAATGCAGGTGAACTGAGCTGAGTGTTAGCTGATTCTTTAATACATTAATGAGGAGACTTTAATTGGCACTGTGGAACAGGAGGAGGCCATTAAATTAGATCTTGGCTGCTCTGTATCTACTCCATCCACCCACTTTAGTTCCATAACCCGGAATATCCTTACCCAGCAAAAATGTATCAATCTCAGTTTTGATATTTTCAGTTGACTCCCAACTTCAGCAGCTTTTTGGATAGAGAGTTCCAGATTTCCATTACCCTTTTTGCGAAGAAGTACTTCCTGACATCAACCCTGAGCAACTGAGCTTTAATTTTAACATTATGTCCCCATTCTGGACTCCCCCCACCAGAGGAAATGGTTTCTCTCTATTTACCCCATCAAAACCCTTAATCATCTGAAATACATCAATTCGATCACCCCTTAACCTTCTATACTCAAGGAAATACAAACCTAGTCTGTGCAACCTGTCCTTATAACTTAACCCTTTTAGCCCTGATTTCATTCTGATGAATCTAAACAGATTCAGCAACACACAGTCCATGAACCTTTAGAGGTTGGGCATTCGCTGCTCAGGAAATTGAAAAAATAACTCTCTTTCCATGGTGGAGGTGCGCATGGAGAGTGCGGAGCTGCCGGAACACTCCTGGATTCATGCTTCCTCATACCTGCAAATGTTTTGGTCCTGCAACTGTTCAGGATTGTCCCCACTGATGGCCTCTAGAATTAACAACACGAGAGTTCATAGGGTCAGGAGGTGGGGCACCTAATTAGCATGGGCCTGGTGGGTACTGGCACCATTATGGGTGGGGAGAGACACTGCAACCAGGATACATTTTCACCCATTATCGCCTGGGCGTTAAGCCATTGCCCAGGCATTAACTGCCGTCTGGTGTCCCAGAGCATGAGGCACAGAAAGATTTTAACTTCTGGGCCTCACTGTGATGCCCTGACTCTGACTCCCTCCTGTAGCCAGCGGGGATAACATCATAGTCAATGGGCAGGAGTAAAAAATTGGTGAGAAGTTGAGCCTACTACTGTGGACTGTAGTTGGGTTCGCAGTCAAAATGGATTATGCTTCCTGATGCGAGATTGCCACTGAAATTAGAATCCCTCTCCTCTGAGGTAGGTGGCCTCACTTTGTCTAAATTCAGACAAGTAAAAGTGGTGGAGGTGGAAACACATCAGGAACACAGTGCCAAGAACCCCACCACCACCCCCACCTCTGCCACTCAGTATCTCATTGTTTCTGCTAACCGGAGCTGCGGGTGGGTGGGGATGGCGTGGTTAAATTCCATCCTTTATAAACTAGAACACAAAAGAAGGCCATAATTTCACTGCATTGCTCTCTCCCCATAGCCCTGTATCAATCCCAAACCAATTCCATGGCCTTGCTCTTGGGAATGTGCACTACAGAATGGGCCCTATAGTGCTACAGCTCCAACTCCAAAATAAAACTTTCACTCCTTGTGGGAAGCTTCCATACTGGGAGCAGTATCTCCCAGTATCTCCCAAGCAGACTGCTTGCCTTTATGTGAATCAATTCAAGGTCACTATATGTCTTGTACATTCTACTTCAATTCTCCTTATCCAGAGTATTCTAGAGAGATAACAGGTTACATGGTCAGCTTCTGGGAGACAATGTTCATGACACTTAAGTCACGCTGATGGTTCCACTACATATTGCACAGACGTCTGGAGAACCCAGAGACAATGAGGTACATAAAGGCAATGACTGAAGCAAATTAATGTTTAAAGCACAGATGGGAGATGTCCTAAAGTTCATCAAACATATGATCTGCAGATTGCTCTCTGTTGAAAATGTAAACCTTGAAATGCCCTCCGCCTAACTCTGTAAACAAAATGAGCAATGGGAGATGCGAAACAGCATCCTCCTGCTTAGGTGGCTGTGTGTTTGAAAGTACAATATTAGGTGAACCTAATAACACGCACATTTCCAGTAAGTAAGGTAAATATTACATAGAGACATAGCAGTGCCGGTGTAAGGGTCCTTAATAAATCTGTTTTTCATTAAAGCCACTCAGTTGATAAACACACAGGAAGCCAGCAGCATTGTGATAGCTGCCATCTGGGAACTCAAGGCACCGAATCACAGCTCAACATTGAGAGTTACAGCTTCAATCCTTAACAAGTCTCTTGATCCATTCTGCATGAATTGTCCAACAACAGCAATGTTGATTCAAGATGGTTTACAAATCCCATATGGAAAGATGGCGGAAGTACTGACCGGCAGGTTGCAGTACTGGCTCAGTTATATCCTACACCGCCACCCCCAATCAGTATCAAAAAAAGAAAAAACTTACACCAATATAACACTTTCCATGACCACAGGATAACCCTAAAACAGTTTAAAGGCAATGAACTACTTTTGAAGTGTTAAAGGAAATGTGATAGCCTATTTGCACATAGCAAAACTCCCACAAACAACAATGTGGGAACAACCAGATAATCTGTTTTAGTGATGTTGATTGCATCCTCCAATACTCAACCTCAAATGTCTTCTGGACTTCACTTGCTACACCTGTCTCTGAACATGGACAACAGTTCAATTCTCCATGCAGACTCCACTCTACATATTTTATTGTTATCCCACTGTGGGACCTCCGACCTTAATTCCGAACTCCATCCTATTATCACCAATCTGTTTCGTATCTCCCATTTATTATCAAGTTGTTATGTACCCTAATCTTTATGTAACCAGACCTATGTAATTCGAGCTTTCCTTGAGTCCATTCGGGTGCACATTTTGGCTGCCACTCTGGACCTGAGGCCATCACACTATTTCAACTTTTGCTCTTTCTTTTTAAATTATTTTCTCTTTACCTTGCCTAGACCCCTCTCTTCTATTATGATGCCTCCTTTCACTTCTCTGCTCTCAGGTTCTCATCCCTCCCAATTCCCTACCCCAAACCCTTCGGTACTTCTTGAACTTCCTGCTATCTTGCCACCGTCCAAGGCTTGACTCCTTATTGGATAAGCCTACAGCGTCCCTCTGTACCTCTCTTAATATCCTCCAACAGACTCATTGGGGCACTTGGCACTGACTCATTATGAGCAACAACCCTAATTACCCTATCCCACTCTCACGTCATCCTTCCTGCCCAGTCAGCCCACTGGGGGCCGATCTTGCCAATCTCCTTCCTGTGCAACTCAGCCCTCCCATGGCTGATTCTGTGGATTCTGTCAGTCAAGCAGCTTTCACCGCCCCTCTAGGAATCTCCCTCTGGAATGTCTGTTCACTTGTGATCAAGGCCCTTGCCCATCCATGAACGTATTGTGAATGATTGCATCAACATTTTGGCTTAACAGAAACCTGACTGTGGGGTGACGACACCTTGCCACTTAATGAAGCCTCCCCACCTGGCTACATCTTCCATCACTTTCCCCACCAAGACCATCACGGTGGCAGTGTAGCACTTATCACCAGATCACATCTTGGCTTGCTCTCTTTCAAAATCATCATTCTCTACCACCCTCCCAAGTAGGATAAAAGTTTTCTCACTGAGATATCTTCACTACTTTCCTCCCTCAGCCTCTGCATTGAATGACGTCTCATCCTCAGTGATTTCAACTTCCATCTCAACTCATCATGCTCTCTCTCCTCTGAGTTCATTGGCCTTTTATCGTCCCTCAATCTATCCCTCCATGTAACCTTTCCAACGGCCACCCTCCCTTTACCTTGCCATCACACGTGATCTTGCTCATCCCATCGCATCATTACAGATAAGGCCACTCTGATCCCTCCCATGTATAATTCACCATCCATATCCCCCTTCCATGCCCCAACCTTACCTCCTTCTGTATCCTTGCCTGGAAAAAAGTATCCCCCTATTCACTTACAACTGCTCTTTCAAACTCTCAACAATTGAGCCTCTGGCCTTCTGTTTGCCACAACATTTCTGCAGCTACTGATTTGCTCAACTGCATCCTCACCTCCATCTTTGATGCCCTAATCCCCAATAAAACCATTCCTCTCTCTCGCCCAGGCCGTTCCTCCAGTATAGCCCTCATCTCCCCGCCCTTAACTCCAAGGGACACAGACTTGAAAGGATATGGCAGGCAATTGGTTTAGTCATCCACTGCCAGATCTAGCTGGGCCACATGAAACATTATCGGGTCCAGCTCTAGTCTGCCAAAACTGCTCACTATTCCAGGATCATCTGGAATGCAAAGATAACCCCCGGCTTCTTTTCTCTACTGCAAACCAACTTCCTAAACCTCTCTCCCCTGTCCCCTCTGTTGTGTTATTGCTTTCTTCAGCAATAAGGTATCAAACAATCTTGAGTTGAAAGATAATCAAAGAGCGGGTTCTTTATTATTAAGTAACAGATTGACAAGAGAGCTCGATAATACACATGTGACTAGATGACTAACACAACTCCAACTGAGCTACCACATGTTGGCTGATGATGTGTGAAGTACTCAGACTGTTAAAGAGGTATTGCAACATACCCATTTCCTAAAATGGAAATACCCAAAAGATAAACTATGTACATGATGAAAGAAAACAGTTTTGAACAATATTTACATATGCACTGACTTTCAATGCCTCAGTCAAGTATCTCTATAACATACTGACTAAACCTGATCTTGTCACTGTGTAGCTTGGTTGAGAACTAGACTTGTGAACGTTCTTTTCTCAATCTGCCTGTGTGCTCTGACAGTCATCCTGTGCTTGAGCATTACATTTGTCACTTTTCATTGCTATGTTCTCTGGGTTGGAATGTGAACGTGTTCTCAAAGCAATAAAGTTGTCAGGCACAATGTTGTTATCTAGTTCCCTGAAGTGACATCAGTTTCTCCTTAGTACTGCTCCATTAGGGGTGGTTACTTCATACGATCTTGGTTCAGTGCAGATTTTGGACACCTCCATGGGAAACCATGTTCTTTCCTGCTGATGGATCACTCGAACCTTCTGTCCAATTAGTAACAGTGCAAGTTTCACACCTGAGTATTTCTCATGCACAGCTTTCATCTTCTCTTGACTCATTATCTGTTTGTCCTGTATTGATGAAGATTTCATGAAGTGATGACTTGGTTGAGTTATCTAAATCTGTCATCCAAATACAATTTCTGCAGGTGATGGTAATCCTGTGCCAATTGGTGTTGCCCTTAAGTGTAAAATGGCTACATGTAGATCTGCTTTCTTTCTCTACACTTCACAATCAATGATTTGACTGCATGCCATTCTTTCGGCTAGGCTGTTCGAACTGGGGTAATGTTGTGAAGATGTGACATGGTTCACTGCCCATTTCTTACGCAAAAAACCCCATCTCATTTAATAGGTGCCTGGATTCCAAGGTACAGAACCTTCAGGCATGACCAGGGGGTTGGGGGGGTGGGTGTAAAAGAGGGGGTGGCACTGCACTATTGATCAAGGAGTCAATTACTGCTGTAAGGAGGGATGATATCTTAGAAGGTTTCTCAAATGAGGCCATATGGGTAGAACTTAAAAACTAAAAAGGGGCAATCACTTGGCTGGAAGTGTACTACAGGCCTCCAGTCAGGGAGAGGTAGAGGAGCAGATATGTAGGCAAATCTCAGAGGTGTAAAAATAATAGGGTAATAGTAGGGGATTTCAACTTCCCCAATATTAACTGGGATAGTCTTAGTGCAAAAGGCTTAAAGGGGGAGGAATTCTTAAAATACATCCAGGAGAGCTTTTTGAGCCAGTAAGTAGAAAGTCCTACAAGAGAAGGGGCAGTACTGGATTGAATCCTAGGGAATGAAGCCGGACAAGTGGTAGAAGCGGCAGTGGGGGAGCACTTCGAGGATAGTGACCATAACTCTGTAAGATTTAAGGTAGTTATGGACAAGGACAGAGATGGACCAGAAATAAAGGTACTGAATTGGGGGAAGGTTGATTTCAATATGATAAAACAAGATTTGGCCAAAGTGGACTGGGAGCAGCTACTTGTAGGAAAGTCTATATCAGACCAGTAGGAGTCATTCAAAGAGGAAATAGTGAGGGTTCAGAGCCAACATGTACCCAAGGTGAAGGGTAGGACCAACAAGTCCAAGGAACCCTGGATGCCAAGGAATATAGAGGATTGGATAAGAAGAAAAAGGAGGCTTATGGCTGATACAGAGCACTGAAAACAGCGGAGGCCCTAGACAAGTATGGGAAGTGTAGGGGGTACTTAAAAAAGTAATTAGGAGATCGAAAAGGGGGCATGAAAAAACACTGGCGGACAAGATAAAGGAAAATCCAAAGGCGTTTTGTAATTATATTAAGGGCAAGAGGATAACCAGGGACAGAGTAGGGCCCGTTATGGACCAAAGTGGCAATGTGTGTGTGGAGCCAGAGGATGTAGGTGAGGTTTTAAATGATTACTTTTCATCGGTGTTCACTATAGAGAAGGACGATGTAGGTGCCGAGATCAGGGAGGGGGATTGGGATATACTTGAACATATTAGCATTGAAAGGGAGGAGGTATTAGCTGTTTTAGCAGGCTTAAAAGTGGATAAATCCCCAGGCCCAGTTCAGGTGTATCCCAGGCTGTTATGTGAGGCAAGGGAAGAGATTGCAGGAGCTCTGACGCAAATTTTCAAATCCTCTCTGGCCACAGGAGAGGTGCCAGAGGACTGGAGGACAGCGAATGTGGTACAATTATTCAAGAAGGGTAGCAGGAATAAACCAGGTAATTACAGGCCAGTGAGTCTAACATCAGTGGTAGAGAAACTATTGGAAAAAATTCTGAGGGACATGATTAATCTCCACTTGGAGAGGCATGGTTTAATCAGGGATGGTCAGCATGGCTTTGTCAGGGGGAGAGTGTGTCTAACAAATTTTATTGAATTTTTCAAGGAGGTGATTAGGTGTGTAGATGAAGGTAAAGCAGTTGATGTAGTCTACATGGACTTCAGTAAAGCTTTTGATAAGGTCCCGCATGGGAGATTGGGCAAGAAGGTAAAAGCCCATGGGATCCAGGGCAATTTGGCAAATTGGATCCAAAATTGGCTTAGTGGCAAGAGGCAGAGGGTGATGGTCGAGGGTTGTTTTTACGATTGGAAGCCTGTGACCAGTGGTGTACCGCAGGGATCGGTGCTGAGATCCTTGCTGTTTGTTGTGTACATTAACGATTTAGACGTGAATATAGGAGGTATAATCAGTAAGTTTGCCAATGACATGAAAATTGGTGGTGTTGTAAATAGTGAGGAGGAAAGCCTTAGATTACAGGATGATCTAGATGGGCTGGTAAGATGGGCAGAGCAGTGGCAAATCGAATTTAATTCTGAGAAGTGTGAGGTGATGCATTTTGGGAGGACTAACAAGGCAAGGGAATATACAATGGATGGTAGGACCGTTAGAAGTACAGAGGGTTAGAGGGACCTTGGTGCATTTGTCCATAGATCACTGAAGGCAGCAGCACAGGTAGATAATGTGGTTAGGAAGGCATATGGGATACTTGTTTTTATTAGCCAAGGCATAGAATATAAGAGCAGGGAAGTTATGATGGAGCTGTATAAAATACCAGTTAGGCCACAGCTGGAGTACTGTGTACAGTTCTGGGCACCACACTATAGAAAGGATGTGATTTCACTGGCGAGGATGCAGAGGAGATTCACCAGGATGTTGCCTGGGCTGGAGCATTTCAGCTATGAAGAGAGACTGGATGGACTAGGGTTGGTTTCCTTAGAGCAGAGAAGGCTGAGGGGGGACCTGATTGAGGTATACAAAATTGTGAGGGGTATAGATAGGGTAGATAGGAAGAAACTTTTTTCCCTTAGCGGAGCTGTCAATAACCAAGGGGCATAGATTTAAGGGAAGGGGCAGGAGGTTTAAAGGGGATTTGAGGAAAAATATTTTCACCCAGAGGGTGGTTGGAATCTGGAACACACTGCCTGAAGGTGCGGTAGAGGCAGATACCCTCACAACATTTAAGAAGTATTTAGATGAGCACTTGAAACACCATAGCATACAAGACTACGGGCCAAGTGCTGGAAAATGGGGTTAGAATAGATGGGTGCTTGATGGCTGGCATGGACACAATGGGCTGAAGGGCCTGTTTCTGTGCTGTATAACTCTATGGCCCTATGGATGTGCACCGGAAGTGCCATAACCTGCAGGACTATGGACCAAATGCTGGAAAGGGGGATTAGGTTAGGTGGCTCTTTTTTTCGGCCAGCACAACACAATGGGTGGAGTTGCCTCTTTCTGTGCTGTAAACTTTTTATGATTCTGTATATCTTCAAATGGTTTGGTGGTATATTTCATTCCACTGTCTGATATTGTCTCCTCTGGAGGGCCAAATAGCTGAATATTGCACTGATAGTATTAGCAACTGATTGGCTCAAGGTGTCCCTCAATTGCCGGATTATGGGGAACTTGGAAAAATAATCCGTTAGCAAAAGATAGTCATCACCTTTGATAGAGGAGAACAGTGGCAAGGATGTGACAGAACTTCATGTGGGAGAAGTGGCTCGTTATGTTGGCTTGGTTGATGCTTTTGGCATGCATCACATGACCATACTACTCACTCGATCTCATTGTTAATTTGCGGCCTGTAGATAGTTTCATGTGCAAGTTTTCTGGATTTCTCTATACCCATATGACCTAGGTGCAACTGTGAAAGAATATCATGGCAAAGTGATTGTGGAATTAACTCCTGCCTTCCCTTGAAGATCTCACCACTAGAAACCCCCAAATCATCCTGGTATGGCCAAAAGATTTTAAGTTCTGCAGGAACTTCTTGTATTGCGTCAGGCCATCCTTTGACAATGAGTTGCCATACCTCCATTAAGACTGGGTCTCTAGAAGTTTCTTCCTGTAGTTCCTCATGTTTCCTTTTGTCTGAGCCACATCAAATCTATCTCATATACATCTTCCAGTTCTATGTTGACTTTTGTCAACCTGGGTGTCTAACGGAATGTCTTCACACTTCCTGGGATTGGGTAGTCTGCTCAGGGTGTCTGAGGTCACCATACGATTCTCAGGCTTATAACTGACCTCACAGTCATATCCTTGCATTTTTATCAATAGACGTTGTAGATGGGGTGGCGCACTGGTGAGTGATTTCTGCCATATCATAGCCAGTGGTTTATGATCCATCTCGACTATGAAATGTTTCCTAAATAGATAAGTGTAAAACGTGGTGATTTTGAATACCAGAGGTAGTGTTTCCCTTTCTATGTTGGAATAACTTGCTGGTGTGGGTGACAAGTCCTTTGATCCAAAATTAATTGGACGACCTCTTGCAGTAAGCATGTTCCCAAAACTTTTCAACAAAGCATCTACTTCAAGACTGGTATCTTTATTTGGGTCATTATACTGTAAACATGCCTCTGTCGACAGTGATTGCTTCAGCGAATCAAATGCCACAGGTAAGGTTTATATTTTTTTAAGGAATTTTCTGTAGAGATGAGGACTTCTCTGTAAAATTTGAGATGCAGAGAGCTAGGAAATTAAATAGACTGAAGCATCTCCATAAGTCTTCCTCGTCTTGTGGACTTGGCATGGACTGGATATCCTCTACCGGGATCTGGTTTTATGCCTGCGTCTGCATAAATGGAACTGATAAAATTGATGTGATTCTTGTTCATGGCATACTTCTTGCTGTTGAATGCAAGGCCTTCCTTTCTGGCAGTTTGCATGAGGATGTGCAGATTCCTGTCGTGCTCCTCATTTGTGCTGCCCATCATCGCTATATCGTCGGCAATACAGACACACCCTATTACATTCTCCATGATATAATCCATACATTGCTGAAATAAATCCTGTCTTACTGATAAGGTAGGCACAAAAAACAATATCAGCTGAAAGTCGTTAACTCTTGCGAACTTTCGGAGAAATGGACCAACCAGTACTTTGCATCAAGCTTGGAAAAGAATCTAGCCTTTGCAAACTTTGGATTAATTTCCTCCAAGGTGGAGATTTTATGAGGTTTTAACGTCTGATTCAGCTTTCTAGGGTCTAATCATACCCTGATGTTGCCGTCTATTTTTATCACTGCTGTTATAGAACTGCACCGATCCATATGCTCTGAGCACGTCTGTTAATACCTTGCTTCTCCAGAGTATCCAGCTCAGCTTTAAGCTTGTCCTTAATGTTGACACTACATTTCCTTGGTTGATCTATAGAAGGAATGTCATCATCTTTCAGATGTAAAGTGGCTTCTCCTTTGAAACTTCCCACTGCATCAAAATGATCCAAGTACACATGTTGTACATGTTGGATGGATACAATGGGATCACACCTGTTTTTGAAGTCTATACTTGGCACACTGCTGATCTCCTGGATTGTCACCATTTGAAGCTAGCTACATGATGGTAGCTCTGCAACTGCTGGACCATTCGTATCAACAATGTAGAATGTTTGCTGTGACCATAAAGAGTTTCCATACCTACAGTCCAGCTTTATTGTTCCCATACGTTTGACTGAGGTTCCATTGTACGCAGTGAGTCTTGCGTTTGTAGGTTGCATCATGGCTTCCCATCTTGCCAAGTACATGTTCTTCAGTATTCTCAGTATTCAGTATTTGCACTTGCCCCTCAATCAATCTGGAGTCGCAATATGTGCTGTCCAACTTTCTCTGAGCAAATGATGTCAATGGTGGTGAATGCTTCCTGCTGAGTAAACAAGTCTATTTGGTGGGCAGTTGTTACTGTGTGAAAAGGTTGCCCACCAACAGTGATCTCTATGTTACACACGTTCGTGTCAATCTCATGGACATGTCTGCATTTGGTTTGGCCTTTTCTGAATGTATCCCTGTTCCTCCCACAAGGTGGTGTTTGTTTCTTGACGGGTCGTGGTCTACTGTGACTTCTTGCCAGTTTTCCAGTACTAGATCTCTTGCACAATCCTGCCCAGTGCCCTTTCTTGCCACACACCTTGCAGTTGTCCATGCAAGTGAGACAATTTCTCAGTTGGTGTACCAGTCCACACTTGCCACAAATCTTGCCTTGCTAAAGTGATCTCATTACCTCGCCAGCAGTTGTCGTTCCAAGTACTCGTATACATTGCCTACTTGTGACAATGGCCTCAAATCTCTTGCCTTCTCTCATACCCTTTTTCTTTGTCTAGGAGCTCTTTCTGAAAAGATTCTATTGGGATAGATGCAATGACCAATTCCATAATCCTTTTGGATACCTCCACTTCCGAAAAATTACAGACCTTTCCTTTTTTCATGGCATCTGCTTACAAATTGATTCATGGTCTCTTTCGATTGCTGCCTGTACACCATCAGTTCAAGACGAAAAGTTCAAAAATTAATCTTGACCTTCAGCTGGCTCTCCAGTCTCGTCCAGAGTCTCGTTGGCTCCCTCTGGTCCACTTCAGATAATCCCAAGGTGTTGCAGCCCCTCATTGCTGATCGTGATTTTTATTTTGATCGCTTGCTTGTCCAGTTCAGTGACAGTAAGATCCAAGAAATACAATTCCATGCATTGCCTGAAGAGTTGGAATTCATGGAGAAGGTCTTGGGCTTTCCAATTCATTGACGGCTATTTGGAAGACATAGTGCCAAATTAATGGTCTGCAAAAATTCTTGGCTGGAGCTTTCGCATTTAAATGACTCCCTCTTTTTTTTCTTGAGGCTTTCCCTGAAGGGAGAAATAATTGCAGGTCTCCTGTGTGCACAACATTTTCCTTCAGCCACGCCCTGTGTACAGTGCCTGCAGCATGGTCTTTCTGCCTGTGATTGGGAGGCTCTGCCCACAAAGCAGTTATGGCAGGAAAACGCAGAGCACAACGGCAGTGCCGCTCCGCAGCCCCGACATGAAAATACTCCACTCGCCTTTTGAAAGCCCAATTCTACCTGATTCTTGCTTTTTGTCGCCAACAACCATCGAAATAACAACCCCGTTCATGTAATCACGCATTCTTGAGCACCGTATAATGGGGTAAAATGTGAAATTGTCCACTTTGGCAGGAAGAATAAAAAAGAAGCAAATTATCTAAATAGTGAGAGATTGCAGAGCTCTGAGATGCAGAGGGATCTGGGTGTCCCAGTGCATGAATTGCATAAGGTTAGTATGCAGGTTCAGTAAGTAATCAGAAACATAGAAAAATAGGAGCAGGAGTAGGCCATTCGGCCCTTCAAGCCTGCTCCGCCATTCAATATGATCATGGCTGATCAGCCAAACTCAGTACCCTGTTCCCGCTTTCTCCCTGTATCCCTTCATCCCTTTAACCCTAAGAACTATATCTAACTCTTTCTTGAATATATTTAATGATTTGGCCTCAACTGCTTTCCGTGGTAGAGAATTCCACAGGTTCACCACTATCTGGGTGAAGAAATCTCTCCTCATCTCAGTCCTAAATTGCTTACCCCTTACCCTTAGACTGTGACCCCGGTCCTGGACTCCCCCACCATCGGGAACATCCTTCCTGCATCTAGTCTGTCCAGTCCTGTAGAATTTTGTAGGTTTCTATGAGGTCCCCTCTCATCCTTATAAACTCTAGCGAATACAAGCCTAATCGACCCAACCTCTCTTCATACGTCAGTCCTGCCATCCCAGGAATCAGTCTGCTAAACCTTCGCTGCACTCCCTCCATAGCAAGAACATCCTTCCTCAGATAAGGAGTCCAAAACGGCAAACAATACTCAAGGTGTGGTCTCACCAAGGCCTTCTATAATTGCAGCAAGATATCCCTGTTCCTGTACTCGAATCCTCTCGCTATGAAGGCCAACATATCACTTGCCTTCTTAACTGCCTGCTGCACCTGCATGCTTACTTTCAGCGACTGGTGCACAAGGACACCCAGGTCTCGCTGCACCTCCCTCTTTCCCAATCTATGGCTGGAATTTAGAAGGGTAAGAGGTAACTTGATTGAAACATATAAGATCCTGAGGGGTCTTGACAGGGTGGATGTGGAAAGGATGTTTCCTCTTGTGGGAGAAACTAGAACTAGAGGTCACTGTTTAAAAATAAGGAGTCGCCCATTAAAGACACAGATGAGGAGAAATTTTTTTCTCTCAGAGGATCGTGAGTCTTTGGAACTCTCTTCCTCAAAAGGCAGTGGAAGGAGAGTCTTTGAATATTTTTAAGGCAGAGGTAGATAGATTCTTGATAAGCAAGGGGGTGAAAGGTTATTGGGGGTAGGCGGGAATGTGGAGTTGAGGTTACAATCAGATCAGCCATGATCTTGTTGAATGGCGGATCAGGCTCAAGGGGCCGAGTGGCCTACTCCTGCTCCTAATTTGTATGTTGGTATGTAAGTGCTACCCACTGAGTCGCAATGCAATGGATCTGTCCTGCTGAGAGGTCCCTGTCACAGGTGCACATCTATAGGGTAAGAAAGGCATGATTTTCACGAGATACAACTAGGAAGAGTTAACAGTCGATACACTTGCTGTTCATTCAAAGAACTCCATGCTTCTTAAATTACCACCTTCCCTTTTGTGTCCTTCTGTATATCACTGCTCAGTAGGTACAGAGGCAACACTCAATTCTGATAATGAGATTGGATATTTGTTTAACAATATGAGCAATGCAGCAGGTAATTTATTTTATCTTTCTGTTACTATTCACATGTGCATGTTCTTTCATGTGGGTGCCAGCTCGATATGATGGTCATTACCTGTGATCTTTCTATCAACCGGAATACTGTGTGAAGTGTGTGGCCTTGACACAAGAAATTGGCTTCATTGAAATCAGATTCTCTCCAATCTCCAGCAACTGTCTACAGGAGTTGCACCATCCCATGGCCAAAACCAGCAGTTCAGCAACAACAACTTGCATTTATATAACACTCTTAACAGCGCATAGAGCTTTACAGAGGTGTGACACCTTGTCAATTTCAAGGAAGGGGCCCTTCTGAATGATGACATCTTTAGCCTACCACAAACCACAATCCTGCTGGACATTGTGGCTGTTCGAAAATGTACTGGCATTGACCTGGAAATGTGTAAAATTGCCCAAGTATGTCCTGTACACAAAAACCATGACAAATCCAACCTGGCCAATTACTGCCCTATCTGTCTACTCTCGATCATCAGCAAAGTGATGGAAGGGGTTATCGACAGTGCTATCAAGTGGCACTTGCTCAGCAATAACCTGCTCACTGATGCTCAGTTTGGGTTCTGACAGGGCCACTCAGATCCTGACCTCAAACATGGAAAGAAGAGCTGAACTCCAGAGATGAGATGAGAGGGACTGCCCTTCACATCAAGGCAGCATTTGACTGAGTATGACATCAAGGAGCCTTAGCAAATCTGGAGCCAGTGGGAATTGGGGGGAAACTCTGCTGGTTGGAGTCATACCTAGCACAAAGGAAGATGGTTGTGGTTGTTGGAGGTCAATCATCTCAGTCCCAGGACATCAGTGCAGGAGTTCCTTAGGGTAGTGTCCTAGGCCCAACCATCTTCAGCTGCTTCATCAATGACCTTCCCTCCAGCATAAGGTCAGAAGTGGAAATGTTCGCTAATGATTGCACAATGTTCAGCCCATTCGCAACTCCTCAGATAATGAAGCAGCCCATGTCCAGATGCAGCAAGACTTGGACAACATCCAGGCTTGGGCTGATAAGTGGCAAGTTATATTCATGCCACACAAGGGCCAGGCAATGACCATCTCAAACAAGAGAGACTCTAACCATCCCCCCTTGTAATTCAATGGCATTACCATCACTGAATCTCCCACTATCAACATCCTGGGGGTTACTATTGACCAGAAACTGAACTGAACCCGCCACATAAATACTGTGGTTACAAGAGCAGGTCAGAGGCAGCAAATTCTGTGGCAAATAACCCACCTCCTGACTCCCCAATTCCTGTCTATAATCTACAAGGCACAAGTCAGGAGTGTAATGCAATACTCTCCACTTGCCTGGATGGGTGCAGCTCCAACAACACTCAAGAAGCTCGATACCATCCAGAACAAAGCAGCCCGCTTGATTGGCACCCCATCTACAAACATTCACTCCCTCCACCACCGACGCACTGTGGCAGCAGTGTGTACCATCTACAAGATGCACTGTAGCAACGCATCAAGGCTCCTTAGACAGCACCTTACAAACCCACGAGCTCTACCACCTAGAAGCACAAGAGCAGCAGTTGCATGGAAACACCACCACCTGCAAGTTCCCCTCCAAGTCAGACACCATCCTGACTTGGAACTGTATCGCCGTTCCTTCACTGTCACTGGGTCAAAATCCCGGAACTCCCTTCCTAACAGCACTGTGGGTGTACCTGCACCACATGGACTGCAGCGGTTCAAGAGGGCAGCTCACCACCACCTTCTCAAGGGCAATTAGGGATGGGCAATAACTGCTGGCCTAGCCAGCGACGCCCACATCCCATAAGCAAATTTTTTAAAAATCCTCCTGCCACTCACGCGCCCTATCACAAGCACCCACCACCCCACCCCCCACCCCACCCCCCACCCACCACAGGCCAAAGATGAGATCAAGATAATGAGATCACTGCTGGAGAAAATGGACCATGAACTCTAAGCTGAACTCAGCATCCTGTCTGCTCAGATCCACAATGATCCGCAGGTTGTGCAATAGGACCAGGAGTCATATTTTCGCCACAGCCCAGATCCTCCAATGCTTTGCATCAGTCATTGCATTTCAATTCTATGGGAAAAAGCAGTTACCTAAAGATGAAGGAATCCAAAAGTGTACACTTTCCACTACCAGCTTCTTTCAAGCAATAGAGTTCAGGGCACTCAGTCCTGCTTCATTGGCAGTAAGGCCAAGGCTGTTAGAGATCAGAGGCAAGAATATTACTGAACAATCATTTAACATGTACAAAGGAAGGAAAGAAACAATATATGATTGCTTGGATAGAGAGAGACATATTAAGACATCCAACATGGCTTCATAAAAAAGGACACCATGTCTTACAAATGTAATTGTATTTTTGAAGTGGTACTGGAGAAATTAATGGGACTTAAAGGTGACAGATCTCCTGGACCTGATGGCCTGCATCCTAGGGTTTTATAAGAAGTGGCTGCAGAGATAATAGATTCATTGGTTTTGGTCTTCTAGAATTCCCTAGATTCTAGAACAGTCCTCATGGAATGCAAGGTAGCAAACATAACCCTACTATTCAAGAAAGGAGGAAGAGAGAAAACAGGGAACTCTAGACCAGTTAACCTGACATCAGTAGTAGGGCAAATGTTAAAATCTATTAGCAATGTGGTAATCATAATATGATTAGGCAGAGTCAACACGGACTTATAAAAGGGAAATCATGTTTGACTAATCTATTAGAGATTTTTGAGGATGTAACGAAGAGGGTGGATAAGGGGGAACCAATGGATGTAGTTTTTTTCATTTATTCATAGGATGTGGGTGTCACTGGCTAGGCCAGCATTTAGTGCCCATCCCTAATTGCCCTTGAGAAGGTGGTGGTGAGCAACATAAGAGGTTATTACACAAAATTAAGACTCATGGGATTGGGAGATAATATATTAGCATGGACTGAGGATCGGTTAACATATAGAAAACAGAAAGTAGGAATAAACTGGTCATTTTCAGGTTGTCAGGCTGTAACTAGCAGGGTACCACAAGGATCAGTACTTGGACCACAGCTATTTACAATCTATATCAATGACTTAGGTGAAGCGACCAAGTGTAATGCATCCAAAAATGTTCTGTAATGTTCTGATGAAAGGTCACAGACTTGAAATGTTAACTCTGCTTCTTTCTCCACAGATGCTGCCTGACCTGCTGAGTATTTCCAGTATTTTCTGTTTTTATTTGTAATGTATCCAAGTTTGCTGACAATACAAGGCTAGGGCAAAAGGGAAGCTGCAAGGAGAATGCAAAGAGACCACAAAGGGATACAGACAGGTTACAGGAATGCTCAAGAATATGGCAGATGGAATACAATGTGTGGAAGTGTGAAGTTATCCACTTTGGAAGGAAAAACAGAAAAGTGGATTTTTTTTTTAATTGTGAGAGACACTGGAAATGTTTGGTATTCAGAGGAACCGGGGTGTCCTTAAACATGAATCACAGAAAGTTAACATGCAGGTACAGAAAGCAATTTGGAAACCAAATGGTATGTTAAACTTTATTTGAAAGGGATTGGAGTGTAAGAGTGAAGAAGTCTGACTCTAATTGTATAGCTGCTTCTCTCTCCACAGGTGCTGCCAGACCTGCTGAGTATTTCCAGCATTTCTTGTTTTTATTTCAGCTTTCCAGCATCCGCAGTATTTTGCTTTTAATCTAGTTGTATAGGGTCTTGGTGAGACCACACCTGGAGTACTGTGTACAGTTTTAGTCTCATTTACCTATGGAAAGATAAATCAAAGGCTCACTAGCCTGATTCCTAGGACGAGGGGATTGTCCTATGTGGGGAGATTGAGTAGACCAGGTATATATCCCCTGGATTTTAGAAATATGAGAGGTGATCTCATTGAAACATATAAAATTCTTAAGGGACTTGTTAGGGTAGATGCTGGGAGGAAATTTCCCCTGTGTGGGAAATGTAGAACATGGGATCAGAGTCTCAGGTCAAGAGGTTGGCCATTCAGGAGTGAGATGAGGAGAAGGGTTGTGGATCTTTGGAATTCTCTGCTCCCGAGAGCTGTGGATGCTCAGTTGCTGAGTATATTCAAGACAGAGGTTGATTGATTTTTGTAACTAAGAGGATTAAGGGATATAGGGATACTGCAGGAAGTTGGAGTTGAAGTAGACGATCAGCAATCATTGTATTGAATAGCAGAGCAGGCTCAAAGGGCCAAATAACCTACTCCCACTCCTATTTCTTATGTTCTTATGAAGAAGTTATGAAGATGGTGGATGAGGGAAACCTAGTAGATATTGTCTATTTAGACTTCCAAAAAGCTTTAGATAAGGTATTGGATCAGAGGCTTCTCTACAAGATCGAAGCCTCTGCTACAATTGGTATTATATTGAGCTAGATTGATAACTAAAAGAGTTGGGAGTATGCCCTTTAGAGCAGCATAAATTCTGGGGTCATCAGATTGAGGTTTATAAGATAATAAAGTTAATAGACTGTGTTCCAGTTGACAGTTTCTTCAATTAAACTTGATAGGGAGGACCAGGGATCACAATTTTAAGTTGCCTAAGGCTAGATCTAGGTTAGATGTCAGGAGGTGATTTTTCCCCAGAGAATGGGGTGGTCCCTGGAACAGGCAGCCATCTCATGCAGTGGACTCTGAGTCAGTAAATTTCTTTAAGTGAGAACTGGACCTGTTTCTGCCTGGGGCAGAGATCACCTCGTACAAAACGGATACAGCATGGAATTCAGGGCCTAAGGAATCTCTTGAACTGGTTACGATTGGCTAGATGAGTCAAAGAGAAATTTTCCAGATTTCCCATATTGTCCAGTTCTGGTCACCACACTTTAGGAAGGATGTGAGGGTCCTTAAGAGGGTGCAGAGGAGATTTACCAGAATGGTTCTAGGGATGAGGGGAATTTAGCTACAAGGTTATGTTGGAGAAGCTGGGGTTGTTCTCCTTGCAGTAAAGGAGATTGAGAGCAGATCTGACAGAGCTGTACAAGATTATGACAGGTTTAGATAAGGTAGACAAAAAAAAAGCTGTTCCCATTAGTTGATGGTACAAGGACTAAGAGACACAGATTTAAGGTTTTGGGCAAGAAATACAGGGGGAATGTGAGGAAGAACTTTTTTAGGCAGCGAGTGGTAATGACCTGGAACTCACTGCCTACGAGGGTGGTGGAAGCGGAGATGATGAATGATTTCAAAAGGAAATTGGATGGGCACTTGAGGGAAAAAAACATGCAGGGCTTTGGGGTTAGAGCAGAGGAATGGAACTGACTAGATTGCTCTACAGAGAACCGACATGGATACGATGGGCCGTATGGCCTCCTGCAGAAAAATAATTGTTAGTCAGAAAATCTGCTAAGTTAAGGTAACCCAGTATTTCCCTATTCAAAATAGATGAATGCACCCACTCCTCAAAACTCGGTCAATTAACACCCTCTCTGTACTAACGTTTTGTCTTTCACCAAACCATTAACATACTGTTTGCCTTTGCTCCATGACCTTCTGGTCAGTTATTCTCTGTGACTTTGTCCTATCAACAACTTCTCTTTTGTTATCTCTTGCCCCACCCCCTCTTTACTTGCTTAAAGCCGATTACATTTCTAGCCTCTGCCAGTTCTGATGAAAGGTCACTGACCTGAAACGCTAACTCTGCTTCTCTCTCCACAGATGCTGCCAGACCTGCTGAATATTTCCAGCAGTTCTTGTTTTTATATCTGGGTTATGATCTGTTTGGATAGGAACGGTGGTCTTGTTCACCCTAACAAGGCCTGGGCAGCCTTCCACTATACCAAGGATTATCACTGCTGCTGTCCTAGTGTTCTCTGCAGGAAGAAATGGCATCAGTGGAAGGCAGGGAATTGGTGTAGCATAATTTACATGTAGCAGGTGGGTCTGGAGGGGGTAGGATGATGAGGAATAGCCAGACGACTGTGAGTTAATAGAATAGCACACTGTGGGTTAAATGTTATTGCACCATGTGCCATTATAAAACATTGTAGGATCGAACACACTCAATAATTACACAGCGTGATTCAGTTGTATGTTAAAACTGTAGTCTGAATTAATTGAGTAGTTTTATTTTTAAATTCTGTTGCTTTATTCACTTGGGAATTCATGTCATATTCCATAGTTGAGAATAAGTGTTGTGTGATTCATATCTTTATCTAATTACATTTAATATGTTAGTTGTTTTATTCTGTTAAAACTGTAATCAGTATTGAATATCAGCCAATCTGAAGTGACTATGGTAGTGTATCATGAACCTATGTTTAATCCATTAAGGAGATTACTGTAAATAGAAACCCTTGGGTCAGACAATTCTGTAAAGGCAGATAACTAAAGAATACAGCTTCCATATCTTTGGAGAGAAGGTGTGCTATGGAAACCAACATGAAAGCATTGAAAGAGATGTTATAATGAAGCACCTGAATTGTAACCAATGTAAGTGAACAGTGATCCATGGTGCTGATTATTAAAGCGATCTAAAACTCATACTGGATAAATTCGTGAAAGAAGAAAAGACTTGCATTTATATAGCACCTTTCACAATCTCAGGACTTCCCAAGGCACTTTGCAACCAGTTAAGTACACTAAGGGCAGGATTTTATCTCACCCTTGGAGGCGGGTACGGAGGTGGGGGTGGGGGCACTTAAAATGGTAAGGGATGGCTTCAGGCATCATGCCGCCATTGTCTTGCTCCCATGCCATTTTGTGCTTGGTGGGGATATTGGAGAATGGCTCTCTCACCCCAGGCCAATTAAACCACTTAACGGCAGCTTCCCGTCTCCGCTCCAATTTCACCAATATCGGAAACCAGGCAGCCTCCTCGTGGGCTCATATGGTGGGGGAGTTCCTTCTCTGGGGGAAATGCATGGCCCATGGAGGGCCCCCCAACAGTGATGACCATGTCTGTGGCAAGACACCTCCCACCCTCGCCAACAAGACCCCACTCCCCCACCAGAGCCTGCCTGACTGGCCCCGGTGACCCCGACCCCACACCAGCATCCCTGGGTGTCTGAAATCTTCGCTGATGCAGGGCATCCTGCAATACCAGCAGTGGCCACCACTCCCGGTGGCACTGCTGATACTGCAGAGCTGCCGGCCCTCTAATTGGCCAGCAACTCTGGAGGCAGGAGCTCGTCCCTTAAAGGGACGGCATCCCCAAAGGCGGGCAGTTATTTGGCTGCCCGCTGTGGAATTCCAACAGGGGTCCTACAGAGGGCTGTGACAGGGTCTCCCCCTGCCTTCTGGCCTGCCATCGGTATCACAGTTGCTGCGTTAAAATCCGGCCCCTTGATTGTAGTGTAGGAATTGCAGCAGCCATTTTGTGCCCAGCAAGCTCCCACAAACAACAATGGGATAAATGACCAGATAATTTTATTTGTGATGTTGGTTGAGGGATATATATTGGCCCTGCTGTTCTTCAAATAGTGTATCATATCCACCTGAAAGGATATATGGGGCTTCAGTTTATCATCTCCTTCAAAAGTCAGCACTCCCTCAGTACTGCCCATCTGTCAGTGTAGAGCTCCCTCAGTACTGACCCTCTGACAAGACAGAGGTCCCTCGGTACTGCACTGCACTGGAAGTGTCAGCCTGGATTACAGGGCTCAAGTCTCTGGACTGGGCCTTGAACTGACAACCTAGTGACTCAGGAGTGAAAAGTACTACCTACTGAGCTGACACCTTGTGGACCAGTTTTTCTGGGCACTCTCCCAGGTACATCAAAAGTACACTGCATCTGCACAGACCCGGATCACCTGGATTTAAATGGCCCAGGAGTAAACCTAGTGCAGGCCCCTCCTTCCCAGCAGGACCAGCACTGGCGGAGGGAGTGGGGAATCAGGGGAAGCTGTGAACCAGCCTCATTGCCCTCACTGGCTAAAACCTTCTGGCTGCTGATGGCAATTTTCAACCAGAAGGTGCCAATTGCAGTTTAACCTTTGGAAGCAGACCTGCCAACCCATGACCATTGATGGATGTGTCAGTCTGTAGTGTATTTGACAACGCATTCCTACCTGCAATCTCAATGGCCTACAATGAAGCAATAAAAGATGCTCCACACTGTCATAGAGTCATTGAGTTATACTGCAAAGAAACAGGCCCTTCAGCCCATTGTGTCTGTGCTGGCCATCAAGCACCCATCTATTCTAATCCCATTTTCCAGCACTTGGCCCGTAGCCTTGTATGCTATGGCGTTTCAAGTGCTCATCTAAATACTTCTTAAATGTTGTGAGGGTTCCTGCCTCTACCACCTCTTCAGGCAGTGCGTTCCAGATTCCAACCACCCTCTTCATGAAAATTTTTTTCCTCAAATCCCCTCTAAACCTCCTATCCCTTACCTTAAATCTATGCCCCCTGGTTATTGACCTCTCCTCTAAGGGAAAAAGTCTCTTCCTATCTAACCTATCAATGCCCCTCATAATTTTGTATACCTCAATGAGGTCCCCCCTCAGCCTTCTCTGCTCCAAGGAAAACAACCCTAGCCTATTCTCTCTTCATAGCTGAAATGCTCCAGCCCAGGCAACATCCTGGTGACTCTCCTCCGCCCCGTCTCCAGTGCAATCTGAGTGGAGGGTGACTTTTGTGTTCGCATTCATGCCAAAATTGTTTTCAGTTACGAGAAAAACACACAGAGCGCTTTCCTGGGGGAAAGCTCTCAACAATGAAAAATGAGATAAAAATCTGTAGATCATTTACTGGCATAAACATCCAATAGAACTGATGTAAAGATATTACTGGCTTGGTCCTACATGCCCTTGATCAGCCCCCTGCCCCAAAGTAACATTCAGTCACAAATTTACTGACCTCATCCCAGGCAGCATGACTTACTTGTGCTCCTCCAGTGGGAGAAGACTACAGATAACCTTGGAGAAAAATCACTGCAGCATCAATTAAAACTCCTTACCCCAGCATTCTTCTATAAACAGGATGGAGCAGGAAAGCAAGATCATTCAAAGAGATTCTTGTGTGTGCAATTACACTGAGCTGAGGGGGATGAATGGGCTGAACTGGGCAGGAAGATTGGCTGAACAGGGGGAAGATGGGGATGAGAAGGGAAGGAGCTGTGATGGGAGGGAAGAGGGGAGCTGGGCAGGGCCTGACGAGGGGTTGTAACTGAGCTGGGGGAGAGATGGAGTGGAACTGGAGGAAGTGTTAAAATGGGGGAGAGGCTGAGCTAGGGGAAGGGCTGAGACAGGAGAGAGGCTTCATTGTTCTCCCACTACACATAGCAACCACAGGACCATTTCTCAGTGCCCATCACCACCCTCCCCAAGGTGGCCAACAGGCAGAGGTAGCATGGGTAGACCGGAGGGAAATCAGTCAGTGAACTAGACACCACCCCCGCCCCCCCACCACAACTCCCCCATGCCCAGCACCACCACCTTCACTACTGGATACAACTCACCTTTTACAGCTTCTGAACTGATCTGAGGCTTGTGCAGGATCTCTTGCACCAGGGCAGTTGCCAACATGGATCGGAGTCTTAATTTCACCTGCAGCATCTTCCCATCCGAGTGGAAGTAACAAGACAGCCGTGGACAGGAGGGAATCAATGTCCCATCTGCACTGAACGGCTCTCCTCAGCCAACTGGAACAATGCTTGCAGTGAATGTGAAGCTTCAACATTCACATTTAAACCAGTCAGTTATTGTAGCATCAGCCGACTTCTCGCCCAAATCTACTTGAACTGGTGATCCTAGAATACTGTGATTCTCTGAATGCTCAGCACACATTCGAAGTAGTCATCCTTTACATTTCTTGGGGTATTGAATCAGATGCAAGACCCTGTTTTAATGTATTCATTCACAGGATGTCGATGGCAAGACCAACATTTATTGCATATCCCGAATTGCCCTTCAGAAGGTGGTGGTGAGCCCCCTATCCTTAGACTATGACCCCTGGTTTTGGACGCCCCCACTATCGGGAACATCCTTCCTGCATCTACCCTGTCAAGTCCTGTTAGAATTTTATAGGTTTCTATGAGATCCCCCCTCACTCTTCTGAACTCCAGCAAATATAATCCTAACCAACTCAATCTCACCTCATACGTCAGTCCCGCCATCCCAGGAATCAGTCTGGTAAACCTTTGCTGCACTCCCTCTATAGCAAGAACATCCTTCCTCAGATAAGTAGACCAAAACTGCACACAATATTCCAGGTGTGGCCTCACCAAGGCCCTGTATAATTGCATCAAGACATCCCTGCTCCGTTACTCGAATCCTCTCGCTATGAAGGCCAAAATACCATTTGCCTTTTTTACTGCCTGTTGCACCTGCATGCTCACCTTCAGCGACTGGTGTATGAGAACACCCAGGTCTCGCTCATATTCCCCTCTCTGTCTATAGCCGTTCAGATAATAATCTGCCTTCCTGTTTTTGCTACCAAAGTGGATAACCTCACATTTATCCACATTATACTGCATCTGCCACGCATTTGCCCACTCAATCAACTTGTCCAAATCACCCTGAAGCCTCTCTGCATCCTCCTCAGAACTCACCCTCCCATCCAGTTTTGTGTCATCTGCAAATTTGGAGATATTACATTTAGTTCCCTCATCTAAATCATTCATGTATATTGTGAATAGCTGGGGTCCTAGCACCGATCCCTGCGGTACCCCACTAGTCACTGCCTACCATTCGGAAAAATACCTGTTTATTCCTACTGTTTGTTTCCTGTCTGCCAACCAATTTTCTATCCATCGCAATACACTACCCCCAATCCCATGCGCTTTAATTTTACACACTAATCTCTTATGTGGGACTTTGTCGAAAGCCTTCTGAAAGTCCAAATAAACCACATCCACTGGCTCCCCCTCATCAACTCTACTAGTTACATCCTCGAAGAATTCTGGTAGATTTGTTATGCATGATTTCCCTTTCGTAAATCCATGCTGACTCTATCCAATTCTACCACTGTTCTCCAAGTGCTCTGCTATAAAATCTTTGATAATGGAATCTAGAATTTTCCCCACTACCGACGTCAGGCTGACTGGTCTATAATTCCCTACTTTCTCTCTACCTCCCTTTTTAATTAGTGGGGTTACATTAGCTACCCTTCAATCTGTAGGAACTGTTCCAGAGTCTATAGAATCTTGGAAGATGACCACCAATGCATCCACTATTTCTAGGGCCACTTCCTTAAGTACTCTGGGATGTAGATTATCAAGCCCTGGGGATTTATCGGCCTTCAGTCCCATCAATTTCCCCAACACCATTTCTTTACTAATATATTCGGGGTGGACAATAAATGCTGGCCTGGCCAGCGACGCCCACATCCCTTGAATGTATTTTAAAAAACTGACTTTCCTTCAGTTCCTCCCTCTCCCTAAACCCTGTGTTCCCCAGTATTTCTGGTATGATATTTGTGTCCTCCTTTGTGAAGACAAAACCAAAGCATGCATTTAGTTGGTCAGCCACTTCTATGTTCCCCATAATAAATTCCCCTGTTTCTGACTGTAAGGGACCTACATTTGTCTTCACCAATCTTTTTCTCTTCACATACCTATAAAACCTTTACAATCAATTGTTATGTTCCCCGCAAGCTTACTCTCGTACTCTATTTTCCCCTTCTTAATCAATCGCTTGGTCCTCCTATGCTGAATTCTAAACTGCTCCCAATCCTCAGGTCTGTTGTTTTTTCTGGTTTGGCTACCTTTTCCGTTTTACTTTTGCGCCAGACAGGAATAAACAATTGTTGCAGTTCATCCATGCGCTCTTTGAATGTTTGCCATTGCCTATCCACTGTCATCCCTTTAAGTAACATTTCTCAATCCATCATAGTCAACTCGCGCCTCATGCCTTCGTAGTTTCCTTTATTAAGATTCAGGACCTTCGTCTCAGAATCAACTCTCTCACTCTCCATCTTGATGAAGAATTCTATCATATTATGGTCGCTCATCCCCAAGGGGTCTCGCACAACTAGATTGTCAATTATTCCTCTCTCATTACACAATACCCAGTTCTAGGATGGCCCAGAAAACCAACCGTCCAGAAAACCAACCCGTATACACTCCATGAATTCCTCCTCTGCGGTTTTGTGACTAACTTGATTTGCCCAATCTAGATGCAGATTAAAGTTACCCATAATTGCAGATGTTCCTTTATCGCATGCATCTCTAATTTCCTGTTTAATGCCATTCCCAACATCTCCACTATAGTTTGGAGGTCTATATACAGCCCTCACTGACATTTTTTGCCCCTTAGCGTTTCTCAGCTCTACCCATACAGATTCCACATTGTCAGAGCTAATATCCTTCCTCACTATTGCGTTAATTTCCTCTTTAACCAGCAATGCAACTCCATCGTCTTTTACTTTTTGTCTCTCCTTACTAAATACTGAATACTCCTGGATATTCATTTCCCATCCCTGGTCACCTTGCAGCCATGTCTCCGTAATCCTGACTATATCATACCCGTTTACATCTATTTGCGCGATTAATTCATCCACTTTATTGCGAATGCTCCGTGTGTTAAGGCACAAAGCCTTAAGGCTCATCTTTTTAACATTACCTGTCCCCTTGCCACTATTTTTCACTGTGGCCCTGTTTGATTCTGGCCCTTGATTTCTCTGCCTATCACTTTTCTTATTCCCCTTACTGTCTTTTGTTCTTGTCTTTGATCCTCCCTCCTCTGACTCTTTGCAAAGGTTCCCATCCCCCTGCCATTTCAGTTTAAAACCTCCCCAACCACCCTAGCAAATACTCCCCCTAGGACATCAGTCCCGGTCCTGCCCAGGTGTAACCCGCCTAGTTTGTACTGGTCCCACCTCCCCCAGAACCGGTCCCACCTCCCCCAGAACCAGTCCCAATGTCCCAGGAATCTAAAACCCTCCCCCTCACACCATCTCTTCAGCCACGTATTCATCCGATATATCCTGCTATTTCTACTCTGACTAGCACGTGGCACTGGTAGTAATCCTGAGATCGCTACCTTTGAGGTCCTACTTTTCAACTTACTTCCTAACTCCCTGTATTCTGCTTTTAGGACCTCATCCTTTTTTTTACCTATATCATTTGTACCAATGTGTACCACGACCACTGGCTGTTCACCCTCCCCCTTCAGAATGTCCTGTAACCACTCTGAGACATCCTTGACCTTAGCACCAGAGAGGCAGCAAACCATCCTGGAGTCTCTTTTGCGGCCACAGAAACGCCTACCTATTCCCCTTACAATTGAATCCCCTATAACTATTGCATTCCCACACTTTTTACTCCTCCCCTGTGCAGCAGAGCCAACTGTGGTGCAATGAATTGGGCTGTTGCTGCTTTCCCCTGAGAGGCCATTCCCCCCAACAGTATCCAAAGCAGTCTACCTGTTTTGCAGGGGAATAGCCACAGGAGATTCCTGAACTGCCTGCCTAGTTCTCTTGCTCTGCCTGGTGGTCACCCATTCCCTTCCTGCCTGTGGGGTCTGAGCTTGTGGTGTGACCACCTCTCTATACGTGCTATCCACGATACTCTCCACCTTGCAAATGCTCCACAGAGTCCCCAGCTGCCGCTCCAGCTCTGAAACCCAGGAATCCATGGCACAATTTTGAAGAAGAGCAGGGAGTTATGTCCAGTGGCCTGGCCAATACTTATCCCTCATGAACATCACAAAAAAACATAATCTGGTCACTATCACATTTTTAGAAGCTTGCTGTGTGCAAATTGACTGTCAAGTTTTATATTAAAACTGTGGCTAAACTTCAAAAGCACTTCATTGGCTGTAAAGCCCTTTAGGATGTCTGGTGGTCATGAAAGGTGTTGTATAAAATGCAAGTTTTCCTTTCTTTCCAGCTCCCTGTTTTGGTCTTTTCATACTGATTCAGTTCTATGTGTTGTGTTATTCTGATGTACAATACATCACACTAATCTGTGTTCACTGTCCTTTTTGTTTCTCTACCTGACTGCATAACTAACCTAACTCATAGAATCATCAAATCGGAGAATAATTACAGCACAGAAGGAGGCCATTCGGCCCATTGCGTCTGTGCCATCTCTTTGCAAAAGCAATTCAACTAGTCCCACTCCCCTGCTCTTTTCCCGTAACCTTGCAATTTTTTTCTTTTCAGGTGCTCTTATCCAATTCCTTTTTGAAATCTAATTGAACCTGCCTTCACCACATTCTCAGGCAGTACATTCCACATCAGAATCACTCATGGCATAAAAAAGCTTTTCTTCATGTCGCTGTTGGGTTCTTTTGCCAATCATCCTAAATTGATCTCCTCTGGTTCTCGACCCTTCTGCCAATGGGAACAGTTTCTCTCTATCTGCTCTGTCTAGACTCCTCGTGATTTTGAACTCCTCTGTCAAATCTCCGCTCAGTCTTCTCTTCTCTAAGGAAAACAACTCCAACTACTCCAATCTATCCACATAAGTGAAGTCCGTCATCCTTGGAACGATTCTCATAAATCTTTGCTACATCCTCTCTAAAGCCTTCACATCCTTCCTAAAGTGCGGTGCCCAAAATTGGACACAATATTCCAATTGAGATTGAGCCAGTGTTTTATACAGGTTCATCATAACTTCCCTGCTTTTGCACTCTGTGCCTCTATTTATAAAGCCAAGGATCCTGTGCGTCTTGTTAATCACTTTATCAACCTGCCCTACCACCCTTTAACAATTTGTGCACAGATACCCCCAGGTTTCTCTGTTCCTGCAGTCCCTTTAGAATTGTACCCTGTATTTTCATAGTCATAGAGTCATTTACATCACAGAAGGAGGCCATTTGGCCTATTGCTCCATACCAGCTCTCTATGGAGCTATGCAGTCAGTCCCACTCCACGGCTCAATCACTGTAGCCCTGCAAGTCTATATCTCTTAGGTGGCCATCCAACTTCCTCTTGAAGTCAGTGATTATCTCTGCTTCCATTACCCTTGTAGGCAGCGAGTTCCAGGTCATCACCACCTGCTGCATAAAAAAGTTCTTCCACATATTCCCCCTACATCTCTTTCACAAAACCTTCAATCGGTGTCCCATAGTCCTTGTACCATTGGTTAATAGGGACATTTTTGCCTTGTCAAACTTATCGAAACCTGTCATAATCTTGTACAATAATAAAATAAAAACAGAAAATGCTGGAAACATTCAGCAGGTCAGGTAGCGTCTGTGGAGAGAGAAGCAGAGCTAAAATTTTAGGTCTGTGACTTTTAAGGAGTTTCAAAGAATGAGAGGTGATCTCATTGAAACCTACAAAATACTTAAAGGGATAGACAGGGTAGATGGAAGTAAGATGTTTACCCTGGTTGAGGAGTCTAGAACCAGGGAACACAATTTCAAAATAAGGGGGAAGCCACTTAGGACAGAGATGAGGAGAAATTTCTTCACTCAGAGGGTAGTGAATCTTTGGAATTCGCTACCCCAGAGGGCTGTGGAAGCTCAGTCATTGAGTATGTTTAAAGCAGAGATTGACAGATTTCTAAATACAAATGACATAAAGGGATATGGGGATAGTGTGGGAAAAAGGCATTGAAGTGGATGATCAACCATGATCATATTGAATGGTGGGGCAGTCTTGATGGGCTGAGTGGACTACTCCTGTTCCTATGTTCCTATCTACCTGTTATGCCGCCTTCAGGGACCTATGGATACGCACTCCAAGGTCTCTCACTTCCTCGACTCCTCTCAATATCCTCCCATTTATTGTGTATTCCCTTGCTTTGTTTGACCTCCCCAAATGCATTACCTTACACTTCTCTGGATTGAATTCCATTTGCCACATTTCCGCCCACTCAACCAATCCATTGATATCATTCTGGAGTCTACCACTATCCTTTTCACTATCAACTACATGGCCAATGTTTGTGTCAAAAGCAAATTTCGCCATCATGCCCCCCCACATTTAAATCCAAATCATTAATATATACCACAAACAGCAAGGAACCCTGTGGATTGCCGCTGGAAACTGCTTTCCATTCACAAAAACATCCTTTGACCATTACCCTTTGTTTCCTGTCACTGAGCCAATTTTGGATCTGACCTGCCACATTCCCCTGTATCCCATGGGCTTACTGACCAGTCTGCCATGTGGGACCTTGTCAAATGCCTGACTAAAATCCATGTAGACAACATCCACTGCACTACCCTCATCAATCCTCCTTGTTACTTCCTCAAAAACTTCAATTAAGTTAGTAAGATATGACCTTCCCTTAACAAATCCATGCTGACTGTCCTTGATTAATCTATGCCTTTCTAAGTGACAGTTTATCCTATCTCTCAGAATTGATGCTAATAATTTGCCCACCACCGAGGTCCGACTCACCGGCCTATAATTATTTTGGCTTATCCCTTGCACCCTTTTTAAACAATGGTACAATGTTCGCAAACCTCCAATCCTCTGGTACCTCGCCTGTATCTAGTGAGGATTTGAAGATGATCCTCAGAGCATCCGCTATTTCCTCCCTGGCTTCCTTGAACAGCCTGGGATACAATCCATCTGGCCCTGGTGTTTATCCACTTCCAAGGATGTCACACCCTCTAGTACTTCCTCTCTCATTATGCAAATCATATCTAATATTTCACGCTCCTCCTCTTTAATACAATGTCTGCATCATCCCTCTCCTTTGTGAAGACAGAGACAAAGTACTCATTAAGAACCATGCCCACATCTTCTGCATCCATGCATGTTACCTTGTACATCATAAAGGCCAATTCTAGAGTGACAGGCTCTTCCACAGGTGCTGCAGAAAAATTTGATTGTCGGGGCTGTTACACAGTTGGCTCTTCCCTTGCGCCTCTGTCTTTTTTCCTGCCAACTGCTAAGTCTCTTCGACTCGCCACACTTTAGCCCCGCCTTTATGGCTGTCCGCCAGCTCTGGCGAACGCTGGCAACTGACTCCCACGACTTGTGATCAATGTCACAGGATTTCATGTCGCGTTTGCAGACGTCTTTAAAGCGGAGACATGGACGGCCAATGGGTCTAATACCAGTGGCGAGCTCGCTGTACAATGTGTCTTTGGGGATCCTGCCATCTTCCATGCGGCTCACATGGCCAAGCCATCTCAAGCGCCGCTGACTCAGTAGTGTGTATAAGCTGGGGATGTTGGCCGCCTCGAGGACTTCTGTGTTGGAGATACGGTCCTGCCACCTGATGCCAAGTATTCTCCGGAGGCAGCGAAGATGGAATGAATTGAGACGTCTCTCTTGGCTGACATACATTGTCCAGGCCTCGCTGCCATAGAGCAAGGTACTGAGGACACAGGCTTGATACACTAGGACTTTTGTGTTCCGTGTCAATGCGCCATTTTCCCACATCCTCTTTGCCAGTCTGGACATAGCAGTGGAAGCCTTTCCCATGCGCTTGTTGATTTCTGCATCTAGGGACAGGTTACTGGTGATAGTTGAGCCTAGGTAGGTGAACTCTTGAACCACTTCCAGAGCGTGGTCGCCAATATTGATGGATGGAGCATTTCTGACGTCCTGCCCCATGATGTTCGTTTTCTTGAGGATGATGGTTAGGCCAAATTCATTGCAGGCAGCCGCAAACCTGTCGATGAGACTCTGCAGGCACTCTTCAGTGTGAGATGTTCAAGCAGCATCGTCAGCAAAGAGGAGTTCCCTGATGAGGACTTTCCGTACTTTGGACTTCACTCTTAGACGGGCAAGGTTGAACAACCTGCCTCCTGATCTTGTGTGGAGGAAAATTCCTTCTTCCGAGGACTTGAACGCATGTGAAAGCAGTAGGGAGAAGAAAATCACAAAAAGTGTGGGTGCGAGAACACAGCCCTGTTTCACGCCACTCAGGATAGGAAAGGGGTCTGATGAGGAGCCACCATGTTGAATTGTGCCTTTCATATTGTCATGGAATGAGGTGATGATATTTAGTAGCTTTGGTGGGCATCCAATCTTTTCTAGTAGTCTGAAGAGACCACGTCTGCTGACGAGGTCAAAGGCTTTGGTGAGATCAATGAAAGCAATGTAGAGGGGCATCTGTTGTTCACGGCATTTCTCCTGTATCTGACGAAGGGAGAACAGCACATCAATGGTCAATCTCTCTGCACGAAAGCCACACTGATGTTAAACTAACTGGCCTGTAGTTGCTTGGACTGTCCTTACACCCTTTCTTGAATAAGTGTGTCACATTTGCCACTCTCCAATCCTCTGCAATCCTTTCTGCTATCTCCATTCCCCACTTCCTTTAGCAACCTGGGATGCAACCCATCCAGACTAGGTGACTTATCTACCCTAAGCATAGCCAGCCCTTTTAGTACCTCCCCCCTCTCAATTTTTACCCAATCCATTGCCTCTACTCTCTCTGCTTCTACTGATATTTTGTCAGATTCCACTTCCTTAGTGAACACTGATACAAAATACTCATTAAGTATATTAGCCTTGCCCTGCCCCTCTAAGCATATATTACACTCTCTGTCCCTAATAGGCCTCACTCCTCCTCTTACTACTCGCTTACTATTTACATGCTGGTAGAAGATCTTTGGGTTCCCTTTTACGTTGACTGCCATTCTATTCTCGTATTAATACCAATACCTGGAATGGGTGGGTTGTCTTATGGGGAAAGATTGGACAGGCTAGGCTTGTATCCGCTGGAATTTAGAAGAGTAAGAGGTGACTTGATTGAAACATATAAGATCCTGAGCGGTCTTGACAGGGTGGATGTGGAAAAGATGTTTCCCCTTGTGGAGAATCTAGAACTAGGGGTCACTGTTTAAAAATCAGGGATCATGAGTCTTTGGAATTCTCTTCCTCAAAAGGTAGTGGAAGCAGAGTCTTTAAATATTTTTAAGGCAGAGATGGATAGATTCTTGATAAGCAAGGGGGTGAAAGGTTATCAGGGGTAGGCAGGAATGTGGAGTTGAGGTTACAATCAGATCTTATTGAATGGTGGAGCAGGCTCGAGCGGCCGAGTGGCCTACTCCTGCTCCTAATATGTTTGCTTCAATGTATGTTCGTATGTTCATATGATGGTGGTACATATAAAGGAGAGAGAGAGATGGCATCCGAAGAGAGAGAACTGTTTACAGCATCGGCTAACATGAGAACCAGGAGGGGAAGTTGAAAGGTCGGCAATTTAGTGGGAATAGGATCGAAGGAGCAGGAGGTGGGTCTCATGATCAAGAAGAGCTCAGAGGGGGCATGAGGGGAGATAGGAGAAAAACCAGAGAAGGAAGCAAGTTCAGGGGTAGGGCTTGGGGGAGGATTAGAGGAAGTTTGGCCTGTTGGACTCGTGGAAGGGAGGGATGCGGCAAAGGCAGCTCATCGGATGGCCTCTAGTGACAAAGAAGTCCATGAGCTCCTTCCAGTTATTGTTGGAGGTGAGGGTGGCGGGTGTTGTGATACCACTTTAACAGTATGGGTACTTCACACATTGTTACGGCCAGGTGAGAAAGGTGTCTAGGGGTCTTTTATTGTCTTCACCTGGTCTTATTGTAACAGGGTTTGATTTTAAACACACTGTGTTTTGAACTCCCCCTTTGTGAATCCTTGTTCACAGCTTTCCAATTATAAGGCAAAGTAATGAGCACAAACAGGCCTTCTGAGGTTTAAAGAAGAAAAGTGAAATTTATTAAACCTTAAACTCTAATGCAGTTAACGCCTACGGATATAGGACGCGCCCATACTAGCATGCATACGCAATACACACATACAAATACGGACAGAAAAGAGCAGAAGAAAAATAAAATGGAGAGGTTTGAGGCAGTCTCTAAAAGGGATTTCTTGTTACTGTTTCTGTGGTTCCAGCTCGCCGTAGAGTCCTGGATTGTAGACAGCTCTTACTTTTTGTTGGGCCCAATATTCTTCTTAAACCTTGTTCACTGTAGGAGGCTTTTCTTTCTTGGGGTTCATGTGTCTTCAATGGTTTCCAAAGCTGGTGAGAGCGAGATGAGAGTAGACAGGAGAGAAGTACTCTCAGTCCAGGAGCTAACAGCCTTTTGAGTTTTCAAACACTCTGTGGCAAGTTCAAAATTCAAACAACTCCAACAGTCAGCCAGCCATGTGATCAAACCAGTCTGACCACATCTGTTTGCGTATTCGGCCATCTTAGCAGTTAACCTGGAATGCTAGCCTTTCCATCTTCAACATCTGGTAATCAAAAGTCCATTGTGGATTAAATTGGAGCAGGGAATAGCCCCTTTGTTCTTTGAAGTACTGTCTGTGGATATGCTAATGTCTCTCTCCAGCCAAAGTCCCAATTGTTTTTTAAAGCAAGTTCTTCCTTCACCATCAGCAGTTTAAAATCAATGTTCATGTGGTGAAATTAATTTTCCTCATTCTTGGCAGGTGGGAGGCCTGCCTGACAACATCATCACACGAAGAAACATCAACCAACATGAAATAGCTCAGTTGGAGGTGTGTTAGTTATCTAGTCACACGTGTATTATAGAGCTCACTTGTAAACCTGTTCCTTAATAATAAAGAACTGTCTTCCTCAAAAGGCGGTGGAAGCAGAGTCTTTGAATATTTTTAAGGCAAAGGTAGATAGATTCTTGATAAGTAAGGGGGTGGAAGGTTATTAGGGTAGGCGGGAATGTGGAGGTTAGGTTACAATCAGATCAGCCATGGTCTTGTTGAATGCCGGAGCAGGCTTGAGGGGCCGAGTGACCTACTCCTGTTCCTAATTAGTATGTTCGTATGTATATTCTCTCTTTACCAGTCTTATTTTCCTCTTTGCCTCCCCTCTCAACTTATTGTATATGGCCTGGTTCTCACTTGATGAGTTCATCTGACATGCATCATACACCCTCTTTTTCTGGTTCTTCATAATCTCTAACCCCCTCATCATCCTAGGAGCCCTGTTCTTGGTTCCCCTATCTTTTACCCTTGTTACAATATTGCTAGCCTGTACCTGAAGCATCTTCCTTCAAGATAAGCCGTAGTTCAAGTATAGCTCTTCCTGTCGGTCTTTGGTGCTGTTCTACCCTGGCTAGATCTCTTCTTATTGTGTTGAAATTAGCCCTCTTCCAATCTAGACATTCTACCTTATTTTGTTCCTTGCTTTCTGCATTACTAGTCTAAACCTTAAGATACAATGATCACTCTTACCCAAGTGGTCCCCCACAGACTCTTGGTCCACTTGGCCCAACTCATTTCCTAGCATCACATCCAGCAATGCCTCTTTTCTAGATAGGCTGAGAACATGCTGATCAAAGAAGTTCTCCTGAACGCATTTCGGAAATTCCTCCCCCTCCTTACTCTTCACTCTAAAATTATCCCAATCAGTATTTGGGTTAAAGTCACCCAATATCACCACTCCATAGTTCTTGCACATCTCTGTGATTTCCCTGCAGATTTGCTCCTCTATCTCTCTGTCACTATTTGAAGGCCTATAGAATATCCCGAGTAGTGTGATCATACCCTGTTTGCTCTTCAACTCTAACCAAATAGATTCTGTCCTTGCCCCTTCAAGGACATCCTCCCTTTCCAGCACTGCAATGTTTTCCCTAATCAGGACTGCCATCCCACCTCCCTTTTTTCCTTCTCTATCTTTTTTGAACACTTTATATCCTTGTATATAAAGTGCCCAGTCCTCACCATTTCTAAGCCAAATTTCCATTATGCCACTACATCATATATCCATACTGCTATTTGTGCTTGTAGCTCATCAACCTTATTCACCACACTTTTGTACATTTGCACATATGCATTGTAATCCTGTCTTTGCATTTCCCCATAGTCCTTCTCAGTCCACTTCCATCAAATACAGAACTATTCCCTTCTCTAGTACTGTCTAACACTGTCACTCTGACCCCATCTAATACTTTCCTATTTCCTACTCTGGTGCTATCCCTCTCTTCCAATTCTCTGTGCACCTTGGTGTTCCCCTTTTGTATTATCTCCTGGTTCCCACATCCCTGACGTGTTTATTTAAACCCTTCCCAATAGCACGGGCAAATCGCCCCACAGGGAAATTTGTCCCAGCTCTGTTCAGGTGCAACCGTCTGGCCTGTACAAGTCCAACCTTCCACAGAACTGATCCCAGTGTCCAAGGAATCTAAAGTCCTCCCTCCTGAACCATCTTTCCAACCACGCATTTATCTGCACTATCCTTTTTCTATACTCACTTGCGCGAGGTAATGGAAGTAATCCAGAGATTAACTCTTTTGAGGTCCTGCTTGCTAATTCTTCACCTAGCTCACTAAACTCTATCTGCAGGACCACATCCCTCTTCCTACCTATGTTGTTGGTACCAATGTGGACCATGACTGCTGGTTGTTCACCCTCCCCCCGTTCAGTGACATCCTTGACCCTGGCACCAGGGAGGCAACACACCATCTTGGATTCAGATTTACTGCCGCAGAAATGCCTGTCTGTTCTCCTGACTATCAAATCTCCTATCACTCTTCTAGTATGCCTTGTGCCCCGCCACATGCAGCTGAGTCAGCCGTGGTGCCATGGCCTTTGCTCTGGCTGCATTCCCCAGGTGAACCATTACTTTCCTCAGTATTCAGAACTGAAGACTGGGTGGAGAGTGAGATGCACTCAGGGGTCTCCTGCACTACGAGCCTGTTTCTTCTGGACTGTCTGGTGGTCACCCATTCCCTCTCTGTCTGCATACACTTAAGCTGCAGGGTGATCACATTTATAAACATGCTGTCTATGAAACTCTCAGCCTCATGGAAGCACCGCAGGGACGCCAGCTGCTGCTCAAGTTTGGAAACCCAGAGCTCGAGCTGCTGCAACTGATGACACTTCCTGCACATATGGTTATCCAGGACACGGGAAGATCCTGGAGTTCCTACATAGCACAAGATGTGCACTCCAGAGGTCGTAGCAGCCCTGTCATTTCTGTAACTTTTTTTTATTCACTCATGGGATGTGGGCATCGCTGGCTAGGTCAGCATTTATTGCCCATCCCTAATTGCCCTTGAGAAGGTGGTGGTGAGCTGCTTTCTTCAATCGCTGCAGTCCATGTGGTGTAGGTACACCCACAGTGCTGTTAGGAAGGGAGTTCCAGGATTTTTGACCCAGCAACAGTGAAGGAATGGCGATATAGTTCCAAGTCAGGATGGTGTGTGGCTTGGAGGGGGACTTGCAGGTGGTGATGTTCCCATGCATCTGCTGCCCTTGTCCTTCAAGGTGGTAGAGGTCATGGGTTTGCAAGGTACTGTCTAATGAGCCTTGGTGAGTTGCTGCAGTGCATCTTGTAGATGGTACACACTGATGCCACTGTGCACCAGTGTTGGAGGGAGTGCATGTTTGTGGGTGGCGTGTCAATCAAATGGGCTGCTTTGTCCTGGATGGTGTCTAGCTTCTTGAGTGTTGTTGGAGCTGCACCCATCCAGGCCGGTGAAGAGTATTACATCACAATCCTGACTTGTGCCTTGTAGATGGCTTTGGGGAGTCAGGAGGTGAGTTACTCATTGCAGGATTCGTAGCCTCTGACCTGCTCTTGTAGCCATGGCATTTATATGGCTGGTCCAGTTCAGTTTCTGGTCAATGGTAACCCCCAGGATGTTGATAGTGGGGATTCAGCGATGGTAATGCCATTGAATGTCAAAGGAAGATGGTTAGATTCTCTCTTGTTTGAGATGGTCATTGCCTGGCACTTGTGTGGTGATAATAAACCTTGTTACTACAAATAAACCCTGCTTCTAATAACTCCTACTACTACTAATGCTAATAATCCTTACCAATAGTAATAAACCTTACTAATAGTAATAAACCTTAATAATAGTGTCACAAGAGTTTTTATTTTTTATTTTGAAAGCTTGGAATTCTGGGTGTTTTTAAGAGACTGAGTAAAAGGATTTTCTGTGCATAATGAATGCTGAAACTTGGTGTTTAAACTGAGTGGGACAAAAAGCAAGACACCTGTTCCAAACAACAGCAAGGGAAATAACAGATCATATGGCTTGATTGTTAAGTTTCAGTTTTATTTCTGCATTGTAAAAGACCAGTGAACTGGACAGACAGGAGGCAGAACAAATTGGTTGGGACCTGTGTTTGCAGACCAGAGGGAAAAAAGACTACTTTCTAAAAAGATTTGCCTCTCTTGGAAAAAAAAAATTCCTACATTTGAGGTGTGGCTGTGGCCTGCCTGGAGAGAGGAAAAGATCCCTGGAAAGAGGAAAAGATCCAGGAAAAGAAGAGTTACCGCTTTCTGTGGAGGAAAGCTGCTTGGCACAGAGGAAGCCCTGCATTTTAAAGGTAGCCGATTCCTATTGCCTCCAGTCTCTGAAAAATCTCTGCCTCAGGATTGATTCCTGTTGCCTCTTATGTTTTGGGAGATCCTGAAAGCTCAAGAAAAATTCTATTGCTAGACTGCTATTTCAAAACCCAAGTAGACCTTGGGTGGCACAATGGCACAGTGGTTAGCACCGCAACCTCACAGCTCCAGCGACCTGGGTTCACTTCTGGGTACTGTCTGTGTAGAGTTTGCACGTTCTCCCTGTGACTGTGTGGGTTTCTGCCAGGGTGCTCCGGTTTCCTCCCACAACCAAAGACTTGCAGGTTGATAAGTAAATTGGCCATGATAAATTGCTCCTAGTGTAGGTAGATGGTGGGAGAATTGTGGGAAGATGGGGATGTGGTAGGGAGTACAGAATTAATGTAGGATTAGTATAAATGGGTGGTTGTTGGTCAGCACAGACTCAGTGGGCTGAAGGGCCTGTTTCAGTGCTGTATCTCTCTATGACCTGTTGCTGCACCCTTTGCTGAAAGATCTGTGTAATACCTACTGCAGACAAAGTGTTGTGAATGCCTACCTATCACTGACTGTTCATCAACCTCACCTGGAGAGACTTCAAGTGGCATCCAACTATTCGACTCTGGGTCACCTCACTGACCTGGAAATATCATACCAGAACATTACAATCCAGTTATTTATTATTCCTAAGAAACAGTTGTAAGGAGAAAAGCCGGTTAACCGGTTTTTGAATGTATGTGTGTGTGCATGAGAGTTAGGAAGAATAAGAAGTTAGAAAATCTTTTCATATATAGATTTATCTCATTATTGTTTAAAACTTAGTTTATTAATAAATAGTACATTTTGTTGTTGTTTAAAGAAACCTCGTTTGGTGTGCTTTATTCTGGGTCACAAATCGAGTGTTTAATTTGGCTATTTTTCTGGTAGGTGGAAAACTTTACTAATATGCTATGACATGTGGAGTAGTGGGACTAAATTAACAGTGCATTGCCCCCACCTTGGTAGTAACAATAGCAATAAACCTTACTTAAAATTAAAGATAAGGCTCACCAGCTACTCACTTGTTATTAATACTTGATATTTTTAACATTTCTAAACTCCCAGATGTTTAGACTCAGTGCCTAAGCAGCAGTACTCACGAGACAATCAACCCATGACTTTCCTGTGATGTCACAATTGGATATTTTTCTCAAACGCAGCCCTGGACTCTTGTCCACTGCTCTTCCAGAAGGTAAGTACTGTAGGCTGCGATCCTCAGGCTTTGTTTAACTGCTCCCCACTCCTTATTCCTCCCACAGGTCCGCTCCTGTCCACTGCTCTCCCAGAAGGTAAGTACTGTAGGCTGCGATCCTCAGGCTTTATTTAACTGCTGCCCGCTTCTTGTTCCTCCCGCAGGTCCACTCCTGTCTGCTGCTGTTCTGGAAGGTTAATGCTGTAGGCTGCGATCCTCAGGCTTTATTTAACTGCTCCTCACTCCTTATTCATCCCACAGGTCTGCTCCTGTCCGCTGCTCTCCGTAGCAAACCTGGAGTCAATGGGGATCAAGGGAAAATGCTCCACTAGTTGGAGTCATACCTAGTACAAAGGAAGATGGATGTGGTTGTTGGAAGCCAGTCACCTCAGTCCCAGGACATTGTTGTAGTCATTCTTCAGGGTAGTGTCCTCAGCCCAAGCATCTTCAGCTGCTTCATCAATGACCTTCCCTCCATCATAAGGTGGGGATGTTCACTGATGATTGCACAATGTTCAGCACCATTTGCAGCTCCTGAGATACTGAAGCAGTCTGTGTCCATATGCAGCATGACCTGGACAACATTCAGGCTTGGGCTGATAAGTGGCAATTAACACCCACACCACACAAGTGCCAGGCAATGACCATTTCCAACAAGAGAGAATCTAACCATCTCCCCTTGACATCAATGGCATTACCATCGCTGAATCCCCCACTATCAACATTCTGGGGTTAACATTGGCCAGAAACTGAACTGGAGTAGCCACATAAATGCTGTGACTGCAAGAGCAAGTCAGATGCTGGGAATTCTGCAACTAGTAACCCACCTCCATCTCCCCAAAGCCTGTCCACCATCTACAAGGCACAAGTCAGGAGTGTGATGGAATACTCTCCACTTGTCCAGGACAAAGCAGCCCGCTTGATTGGCACCCATCCACCACCTTCAACATTCACTCCCTTCACCACCGATGCACAGTGGCAACAATGTGTATCATCTACAAGATGCACTGCAGCAACTCACCAAGGCTCTTTCAGCAGCACCTTCCAAACCCACGACCTCTATCACCTAGAAGGACAAGAGCAGCAAATGCATGGGAACACCACCATCTGCAAGTTCCCCTCCAAGCCACACACCATCCTGACTTGTAACTATATCGCCGTTCCTTCACTGTTGCTGGGTCAAAACCCTGGAACTCCCTTCCTAACAGCACTGTGGGTGTACCTACACCACATGGACTGCAGCGGTTCAAGAAGGCGGCTCACCACGACCTTCTCAAGGGCAATTAGGGATGGGCAGTAAATGCTGGCCTAGCCAGCAAAGCCCATGTCCCATGAAAGCAAATGAAAGGTAGGTGCTGTAGGCTGCGATCTTCGGGCTTTATTTAACTGCTGCCCGCTCTGTATTCCTCCCGCAGATCTGCTGATCTCCCAGAAGCTACCTCTCCTTATTAATCCTCACAAAATGCATCGCTTTACATTTCTCTGCATTAAATTTTATTTGCAGTGTGTCCATCCATTCCACCAGCTAGTCTATGCTCTCTTGAAGTCTATCACTTTCCTACTCACATTTTGCAGTACTTCCAAGTTTTGTGTCATCTGCAAATTTTGAAATTGTGCCCTGTACACCGAAGTCTAGAGCAAGAAAAGCAATGATCCTAGTACCGACCCCCTGGGGAACACCACTATATACCATCCTCCAGTCTGAAAAACAATCATTAACCAGTACACTTTGTTTCTTTCCACTCAGCCAAATTCATATCCATGCATATCTCAACCATTTTTGTGAACCTGACAAGTTTACATTTTGATGTTGATATCCAACTCTAAATACAACAGAAACAAGAAATGCCCTATAACTGCCCCCTACAGGACTCCACTCATCATCCTCCTGACCTGACCTTACAGCTTTCATTGTATTCTCTGTTTCCTGCTTTAACCATACTCTTCATGAAAAAGCCCGGACTCCAGTAGGTTTAATTTTTGGTACAAATCTTTCACAGGGGACTTGGTCAAAACCTTTCAGAAATTGAACTGAACTGTATGATGGAGAGTCAAGTTATTTATATCACCTGTAATATTCTGATGGAAGACGAGGAGGTTTGCTAGGTGGGACTGTCTTTAATTAGTACCTGCCCCCTTAGAGTGAGCCTATCACCTTACCCATTACTGGTATTAGGTGCTTTTTCTTTGGTGTGGAAGCAGCAAAACATAAATCAAATATCAATGTGTAAGTCAGATATGGGGTGAATAATGACTGTCCTCTCGCAACCCTTCCTGTTACATGATCTTAGATCATAACTAATGTCATCTCAAAGGATGCCGAACTTGACCTTAAATCAACATCTGGTTGAGAGGCAAATCAGGCAAATTGTTGTTAGGTTAAATGAGCCTGTAGTTACCTGGATTGGATTTGTCTCCCTTTCTAGTTTTCACAATAATAAAAGCCAACGTCATAAATGAAAATGTTGTTGTGATACAGTGGAGAATAGTCTCCTAAAGTTTGAAGTTGAGGCACATTACTGAGTAGAGAAGCTTTCCTCTACCCTTCGGGGCTTTGCTATAGTGGTCTTGGAACACGTGGTACCAACATCAGATTCCAAATGGATATTCTTCAGTTTGATCATAACAAATATCCTCTGCCTAAAATAATTTATAAGAATCCCTCCTCTATTTGCTATATCAGAAATATCTTCAGTGCTAACATCCTTAAGAGGTGACAAGCTATGTACATTTTGGGAGTCGTCACTCTTCATAAAAATGGTGACAAATAACATTACAAACACTCAAATTGGACTCTTCCCCATTTCAAGAGAAGTCCAACCAACAACTTCAAACAGTTCCACTTGTTTCCCAATGTGCAGCTCAGATATGAAGTTAACAGGGAATTGGAGCTCCTTTAGCTCAATTACAAATCCAAAGTGCTTTCAGCAAACACCAGTTAGTTTCATAAGTTATAGTTCTCTTTGACTTCTCTCAGCTATTACAGCAGCCAGTATACAATCAATCTGCTGTTGATGTGAAGCGTTTCTGGTGTGCATTCACACACTATCTGCAAAACAGTTCCTGCTTTTTTTTATTCATTCATGGGATGTGAGCTTCGCTGGCCAGGCCAGCATTTGTTGCCCATTCCTAACTGCCCTAAAAAAGGTGGTGGTGAGCTGCCTTCTTGAACGGCTTACTTCCTGTGGTGTAGGTACATCCACAGTGCTGTTAGGGAGGGAGTTCCAGGATTTTGATCCAGCAATGATGAAGCAACAGTAATATATTTTCATTCAGGATGATGTGTGACTTGCAGGTGGTGGTGTTCCCATGCATCTACTGCCCTTGTCCTTCTAGATAGCAGACTGTTTGGAACCGGCTGTTGAAGGAGCCTTGGCAAGTTGCTGCAATGCATCTTGTACAACCGGCGATGCTCAACTCAGGAGTGACATACACCCAGGGCACAGTCCATCTCTGCGAGATGGATGGATGTACTACTGTTGTAGATGGAACACACTGCAGCCACTGTGCATCTGTGGTGGAGAAAGTGAATGTTTAAGGTGATGGGTAGGTTGCCAATCAAGTGGGCTGCTTTGTCCTGGATGGTGTTGAGCTTCTTGAGTGTTGTTGGAGCTGCACTCATCCAGGAAACTAGAGAATATTCCATCACGCTCCTGACTTGTGGCTTGTAGATGATGGAAAGGCTTTGAGGAGTCAGGAGGTCAGTTACTGGCTGCAGAATTCCCAGCCTCTGTGCTCTTGTAGCCATTGTACTTATGTGGCTGGTCCAGTTAAGTTTCTGGTCAATGGTAACCCCTAGGATGTTGATGGTGGGGGATTTAGTGATGGTAATCCTGTTGAATGTCATGCAGAGATGGTTAGACTCTGTCTTGTTGGAGATGGTCATTGCTTGCCACTTATAGGTAATGTAATAATGAGTTATTATGCAAATAATTCATCACACAATATGTTTTCAAAACCATGTTATCTTCAAACTTGTCAAATCCTTGTCTCCAACAACAGTTTAACTAACACACGGCAGTACAGTTTTTGAGTTTGGGTTTGATCTCTGCTGTTATTGCCTATTTTCATAGACTAGAGATACCTTTCAAAGCCCTGGAGAGATATCACCAGCGGCACCTCTGCAAGATGCTGCAAATTCAGTGGCAGGACAGGTGCTCCAATATCAGTGTCCTCTCTCAGGCCAACATCCCCAGAATCGAGACGCTGGTCATGGCTCGTCAGTTGTGCTGCATGGGCCACATCATCCGCATGCCTGACACAAGACTCCCAAAACAAGCTTTCTACTCTGAGCTCCATCACAGTAAGAGGCTACCAGGAGGACAGAGGAAACACACAACACTCCTTAAAGCCTCCTTGAAAAAATGTGATCGCCACTGATTCATGGGAATCTCTCGCCCGAGACCAGCCAAAATGGAGAAGAAGCATCCAAGATGGTGCCAGCTGGTTCGAACAGTGTCCACATGCCCAGGCAGCGACCAAGTGCAAACAGCAGAAGGAGCATTCGGAATTTCGAGCATCCCATTCACTCGCCTCACCAAACACCACCTGCCCCACCTATGGCAGAGTGTGTGGATCCAGAATTGCACTATTCAGTCACCGAAGGACCCACAATCCTGGAGTGTTAGAAAGTCATCCTGGTTCCCGAGGGACTGCCTAAGAAGAGACCAGAGATACAAAAGGAGACCGTTTTAACTCTCTTCCTCTTGTTCTGATATGATTTTTCTAAGTACCCGACCTATTTCTCAAATTAAGAACATATAAAATGTCCTGAAATATATAAACAGTAACTGACCTAACTAAATCTGGGAGGACATTGTGCCTTTATTGTTCCTGTGAATTAATCTGGTTCATGCGCCGTTTGCTAATTTGGGCGAGTTCCACAGCTGAAAGTTTATCACATGGCAACAATGATTTTACCACATGAAATTTTCATATTCACAAGTAAACTAGTTCTGGTGTCCAACAATCCCAAGTGTTGCGGGTTTGCTTCTTTTTTTAAAGAAACAAGACATGAATCTGCGACTTATCAGAATGTCAGTCTTTGCCTTTGTGAATTCCAAAAAGTTCCGGCCCAGTCAATCCCAGATAATAACAAGCAATTGTTATCTAAACTACATCTGTAATTGTTCAGGTTTAACTCTGATATAACTATCTACAACACACCACAGATAACGGCGCAGGTAGAGTTCCCTGTGACTGTTTTTCGATGCTGATCTGACAGTTGTTTGTCACATTCGCTGAGTACAGAGACACAGAGTGGCAGAATGTGACAGTACTGTCAGACTGACTGACTGACGGATGGAACCCCATAGTGTGCTCACAACCCAGGTAACGAAGCCGAGTTCCAGCACCGCCACCAACCGCACAGCGATCACATTTCTCTCTAACTCTTTTTCTAAAACACAACACTCACTAGTACAAATCGTACTTGCGTCCAATTCTGTTAAAAGGTTCATTTCCCTCCTCACCCCTCAGAGTTTTTACCACATTGAAAATCAGAAATTCCAGTAAATGCACATCTGACTATTGGTCTTTGTTATTTCAATAGCTCCTCAGGAACATATGTAAATCCACTTCATTAAAACCTCGTAAGTAAAGTGAAATTACAAAACCCTAACTCCGGCATTTACTTCCGGAGGAATTTATGCGAACGAAACCTTGTGTTGAAATGCTGGTGTTATGTCCCGCCTTTGTGAGGTTTTTATAGGAAACCCACACTGGTTCAGATTCAGTTTGATCGCCTTTCACAGTTTGTGGACTACAAATAATAACTTCAACTCCTCCACAACCCTTCACATAGTCCCAGCTACTGACACCATGCATAAAATCGCCTTAATTTCAAATTCAGCTGTTTGATTTGTCAAAATGGATAAAGCGGCCGGTGAATTTTGACAGTTACTGGGTGCAGCAATGTCAGATTATCTATTAAAAATGCATTTGCACGTGATTTAGGTTTGAATCAGGTATTTATATTTTCTGTGAATATTGCTTAGCTAACACTTCCAGAGCAATATTTCCAATTTGGTTTCTGGTGTAAGTGTGGTTGAGGTCCTTTAAATATTTTACAATATCAGTGGCAATAAAGGCCCGCTAAGAATAGACTTGTTCCATGTGCAGACATTTCTGCTAAATGGGATATTGCTGAAAATAAAGTTAGGTATTTAGGCTCCAGTTTGGTGGATGTTTGGGCCCCAGTTTGCGCACTGTGCGCACTGGAGTTTCCATCTACAGTCACTCTGTGTACATTCTGTTCTGACTCTTCGTCAGGAGCGCTGAGACTGCGATTGGTTTACGTGTAGGTTTATGTGAGGTCTCTGAGGTTGATTTTAGTTCGGACAAAGACGCCAAACCTGCTGCTGGTTCCGTCGGTTGTGGGTTGCTGATCTTGACTCTCCATGGGTGGGTAGCATTGTCGGCTTATTCCGCTTCCTATTCTATCTCACTTTCCAACCCCGGTGAGTGTCACATGATGTGCTGAGTAGATCACAAAGAACTTCGCCCAGGCTGCTTGTGTTTGGATCCTGGTACACTTGCTGTTTGGGCCCTGGTACACCTGCTGTTTGGGCCCTGGTACACTTGGTATTTGGATCCTGGTACACTATCTGTTTGGTTCCTGGTACACTTGGTATTTGGATCCTGGTACATTTGCTGTTTGGATCCTGGTACATTTGGTATTTGGCTCCTGGTACACTTGGTATTTGGATCCTGGTACACTTGGTATTTGGGTCCTGGTACACTTGATATTTGGGTCCTGGTACACTTGATATTTGGATCCTGGTACACTATCTGTTTGGATCCTGGTGCATTTGCTGTTTGGATCCTGGTACATTTGGTATTTGGATCCATTTACATTTGGTATTTGGATCCTGGTACACTATCTGTTTGGGTCCTGGTACACTATCTGTTTGGATCCTGGTACACTATCTGTTTGGATCCTGGTACACTATCTGTTTGGATCCTGGTACACTATCTGTTTGGATCCTGGTACACTATCTGTTTGGGTCCTGGTACACTATCTGTTTGGGTCCTGGTACACTTGGTATTTGGATCCTGGTACACTATCTGTTTGGATCCTGGTACACTATCTGTTTGGATCCTGGTACATTTGCTGTTTGGATCCTGGTACACAATCTGTTTGGGTCCTGGTACATTTGCTGTTTGGATCCTGGTACACTATCTGTTTGGGTCCTGGTACACTTGGTATTTGGATCCATTTACATTTGGTATTTGGATCCTGGTACACTATCTGTTTGGATCCTGGTACACTTGGTATTTGGGTCCTGGTACACTTGGTATTTGGGTCCTGGTACACTTGGTATTTGGATCCTGGTACATTTGGTATTTGGGTCCTGGTACACTTGGTATTTGGATCCTGGTACACTATCTGTTTGGATCCTGGTACACTATCTGTTTGGATCCTGGTACACTTGGTATTTGGATCCTGGTACATTTGGTATTTGGGTCCTGGTACACTATCTGTTTGGATCCTGGTACACTTGGTATTTGGGTCCTGGTACACTATCTGTTTGGATCCTGGTACACTTGGTATTTGGGTCCTGGTACACTTGGTATTTGGGTCCTGGTACACTTGGTATTTGGATCCTGGTACATTTGGTATTTGGGTCCTGGTACACTATCTGTTTGGATCCTGGTACACTTGGTATTTGGGTCCTGGTACACTTGGTATTTGGGTCCTGGTACATTTGGTATTTGGGTCCTGGTACACTTGGTATTTGGATCCTGGTACACTATCTGTTTGGATCCTGGTACACTATCTGTTTGGATCCTGGTACATTTGGTATTTGGGTCCTGGTACACATGGTATTTAGATCCTGGTACACTTGGTAATTGGATCCTGGTACACTTGGTATTTGTGTCCTGGTACACTTGGTATTTGGGTCCTGGTGCACTTGGTATTTGGGTCCTGGTGCACTATCTGTTTGGATCCTGGTACACTATCTGTTTGGATCCTGGTACACTATCTGTTTGGATCCTGGTGCACTATCTGTTTGGATCCTGGTGCACTATCTGTTTGGATCCTGGTGCACTATCTGTTTGGATCCTGGTGCACTATCTGTTTGGGTCCTGGTGCACTATCTGTTTGGGTCCTGGTGCACTATCTGTTTGGATCCTGGTGCACTATCTGTTTGGATCGTGGTACACTATCTGTTGGGTCCTGGTACATTGGTGCCAGTTTGGTTGATGCTTCTTGCTACAGATTTGCTGACGTTTCCCTAGTTCCTGGAGGAAGCTCGTGGAGAAATATCCCAAGGGGCGCAGTATCATAGTTTCAGAGAGGGTCCTCTCGCAGCCCTGGGGACCCAGCCAGCAGTCCAAGCCGCCTGAGACCCAGATATACCTTTTCAATTGATTTCATTTCCTCCTCCAGTTTGCGAGCAAGACCGTAATGGCCAGGAGGCGAGCTTTGTCTCAAGTGGAGTCAGTGAGATTTCTAAAAAGATAGTTACGAATTTGATGGTACTTGAGAAAGTTACTGAATTCCGTTTCATGGATTTCACCACTGAAAAGCTTGAAGGTAATGGAAAGCTGCTACTGGCTATCGGACCCCCAATCAAACACTCCCTGGGAAAGGTACATTCCTCGCTAACAGTTTGTGGTTTTCTTTGGCGGTTTGAAATTGTTTTCAACAAGGGCCAAAAGGGATTCGGTTACACGGCAGTTTCAGGAGCATTTGCGAGAGCCGCCAGAAAGGCGGTCAACAAACGCGCCATCCCGGGCAAATCTGCTGCAAACAACTGGACAAAACAAGGAAAGTCCCAGAACTGGGGTCTCATTACATCCCAAGACGCCCGATGACAACCTTCACATTTAAACTGTTGGAAGGAAACTGAAATTCTAGATTACCCGGCGTACAACATCAAATCCTGGCAATTCAGGAGCTGAAACGGTTGACAAATAGGATTTAGCTCCCTGATATCTGCGGGACGGATATGATAGTAATAAATATATCACAGGCAAGGCCTGTGGCTGGATCCATCTTAAAGTAAAACGTTCACATCGGCAATGCTTTAGTGTAAAATTTACGCCAGTTTGAATCAGATCCACAGATTTAAAAATCTCGGTCTTCCGGTGCACAACTCAAGACAAGATGTGAAACATTGGAGAAATAAGGGGAGAGGAAAGCGGGGGGAGGGCAGGGGGGAGGGAGGTGGGGACGGGTGAGGGCCGGAGGGGGGAGGGAATGGGGGAGCAATGGGGGAGGGAATGGGGAGATGAGCGGAGGGGGAGTAGAAGGGAGGGGAGCGGGAAAGGGGGAGGGGAGAGGGGAGGAGAAGGGGGTGAGTGGGAGGTTGGAGAGGTGTGGGGAGAAGAGAGGAGGGGAGAAGAGAGGGGAGAGGGGGAGTGGAGGAGGGGGAGTGGAGGAGGGGGAGTGGAGGGGGGAGAGTGGTAGGGAGAGAGGAGATGGGAGGGGGGATAGGGGAGGGGAGGAGGAGCGGGATAGGGGAGGGGAGGAGGGGAGGGGAGTAGAAGGGGGGGAGGGGAGGGGAGTAGAAGGGGGTGAGGGGGAGGTTGGAGAAGAGTGGGGAGGGGAGGGGAGGAGAGGGGAGAGGGGAGGAGAGAGGGGAGGAGAGGGGGAGGAGAGGGGAGAGGGGGAGAGGGGAGGGGAGAGGTCAGGGGGGAGGGGAGAGGTCAGGGGGGAGGAGAAAGGGAAGAGGTGAGGGGGGAGGGGAAAGGGAAGAGGTGAGGGGGGAGGGGAAAGGGAAGAGGTGAGGGGAGAGGGGAGGGGAGAGGGGAGGGGAGAGGGGAGGGGAGAGGGGAGGGGAGAGGGGAGGGGAGGGGAGAGGGGAGGGGAGAGGGGAGGGGAGAGGTGAGGTGAGGGGGGAGGAGGAAGGGAAGAGGTGAGGGGGGAGGGGAAAGGGAAGAGGTGAGGGGGGAGGGGAAAGGGAAGAGGTGAGGGGGAGGGGAAAGGGAAGAGGTGAGGGGGAGGGGAAAGGGAAGAGGTGAGGGGGGAGGGAAGAGGTGAGGGGGGAGGGAAGAGGTGAGGGGGGAGGGAAGAGGTGAGGGGGGAGGGAAGAGGTGAGGGGGGAGGGAAGAGGGGGAAGGAAGAGGGAGGGAGGAGGGAGAGGAGAGGGGGTGGGGAAGGAACGGGAGAGGGGCATAGAGGAAGGAGTGGACAGGGTGAGGGGAGAGGGGGAGGTGTGAGAAGGGAGAGGAGAGTAGGGAGGGGAGAGGGGAGAGGGGAGGTGAGAGGAGGGGAGAGGGGGAGTGCAGATGAGGGGGAGAGAGGAGATGGGAGTGGGAGAGAGGAGATGGGAGGGGAGGGGAGGAGGGATAGGGGAGGGGAGGAGGAGGGATAGGGGAGGGGAGGAGGGGGATAGGGGAGGGGAGGAGGGGGGGATAGGGGAGGGGAGGAGGAGGGGGATAGGGGAGGGGAGGAGGAGGGGGATAGGGGAGGGGAGGAGGAGGAGGAGGGGGATAGGGGAGGGGAGGAGGAGGGGGATAGGGGAGGGGAGGAGGAGGGGGATAGGGGAGGAGGAGGAGCATAGGGGAGAGGAGGAGGGGGATAGGGGAGGGGAGAGGAGGAGGGGGATAGGGGAGGGGAGGAGGAGGAGGAGGGGGTGGGGATAGGGGAGGGGAGGACGAGGGGGATAGGGGAGGAGGAGGGGGATAGGGGAGGGGAGGAGGAGGGGGATAGGGGAGGGGAGGAGGAGGGGGATAGGGGAGGGGAGGAGGAGAGGGATAGGGGAGGGGAGGAGGAGATGGATAGGGGAGGGGAGGAGGAGGGGGATAGGGGAGGGGAGGGGAGGAGGAGGGGGATAGGGGAGGGGAGGGGAGGAGGAGGGGGATAGGGGAGGGGAGGGGAGGAGGGGGTTAGGGGAGGGGAGGAGGAGGGGGTTAGGGGAGGGGAGGAGGAGGGGGTTAGGGGAGGGGAGGAGGAGGGGGTTAGGGGAGGGGAGGAGGAGGAGGGAGATAGGGGAGGGGAGGAGGAGGGGGATAGGGGAGGAGGAGGGGGATAGGGGAGGGGAGGAGGAGGGGGATAGGGGAGGAGGAGGGGGATAGGGGAGGAGGAGGGGATAGGGGAGGGGAGGAGGAGGGGGGAGGGGAGGAGGAGGGGGATAGGGGAGGGGAGGAGGAGGGGGGGAGGGGAGGAGGAGGGGA